>NW_020954867.1:5234801-5529027 GCF_900497805.2 Vombatus ursinus
TGTGTGTGTGTGTGTGTGTGTGTGTGTGTGTGTGTGTGTGTGTGTGTATGTCAGTGATTATATTTTCAGATCCAAAATTCTTGATACACAGTCTGACAAAGGATATTCCTTTTATAAAATGTCATTTAAGAAAAAAAAATCTAATGACATAGAAAACCAAAGAACTATAATCTCTGTATGTATGTATTTATATACACACACATACCACCTAATTGATTATGGCCAAGTGCCTATCTATTGCTTAAATTCAAAGAATAGATGAACATGATTAGATGTGATTTCCTCTACCATAGTCCTATTTATGTCCCTTAATGCTGCGTGGATGTAACTATAGGTTCTTGCCACCAAAGTCCTTGGCCCCGTCAAATGGTTTAGTACCAGAAATGAATATGATGTCATGAATGGAAATATCATTAAAGAAAATGCAGTCTCGTCTGCTTGACCATTGAACCCTAGGGAACATATAGCTTTTCTATCTGATTTGCGGCTTAAACCTCCTATTATGTGTTGTTTCCCTCATTAGAATGTGAGTTTCTTTAAAGCAGAATATATCTTGCTGCTATTCTTTTGTTATCTACAATGCGCAGTACAGTGTTTTGCACATAGTAGGAACTTATTTTCTTCCATCCCTTCCTGAAGACAAGTTAAAAGAATACAAGTTCAAACAGGTCTACTAAGTTTGAAGGGCTTTGAATATGGATATGTCTATTATATGAGGACAAACCTGGCTAATTTTGGAAATGCATATTATTAGAAGATTGGTCACAGCTAATGAATTGCTCTATCCATCACAACTCTCAAAGATAATAATAGTAGGTTGTGATCTGTGTCAGTAAAGGCAGTACCCACACCAATAAAATCAGGGAGCCTTGAAATCAAATATTAAAGTAGGTGGTGATTTGAAATAAGAATAAACAAAAGCATACTCAACTGGGAATCAGTTCTGTACCCATCAAAGTCATGTAAGCAACTGTTCTGATGATTTTGAAAGGCTGTTGTGTCCTAATTCAATCAATCAAGTGTTTATGCAGGGCTTTATGAACTAAGGGCTCCATTGTTTTATTTATTCTGTTTATTATAAATCAGAAGTCTGTCTTCTTAATAGTCCTCTTTCAAGTATATTGATACTTCAGTTGACTTTGAATGGCCCTATTTCCATAACAATAATTTTTCCTTGTATATGTATAGTGTTTTATAGTTTACAAAATGCTTTCATATGTATTCCATCATTTTAAGCGATTCTGAATTTGGACAGAACTAATTTGGTAATTGTTAAAAGTCCCATGACATTGTGATTCCTGTTTGACATGGTCATAAACTAACTATAATAACAATATCTCACATTCATAGGCCTTTATTATTCTAAATATCTCTATACATAGGTTCTCATTTGAAAATAATAATAGCTAACATTTATATAACACTTTGAAGTTTACAAAGCCCTTTAAAAATATCATCTCACATTATCCCCACAATAACCCTGGGAGGTCGGTGCTATTATTATTCCCATTTTATAAATGAAGAGAGTGAGACAGACACAGATTAAGCGACTTGCTCATCGTCACACAACTAGCAAGAGATTGAGATTGAATTTCAACTCAGGTCTTCCTGACTCCAGTTCCAACACTGTGCCACCTTCTTGCCTCGGATCCTCACAACAACCCTTTGAGGTCGTGTTATCAACATTTTAAAGAAAACTAATATTTAGAAAGGTGAAGTGATTAAGTGACTTGCCCAAGGTCATAGACTTAGTAAAAGAAGAAGTAGGTCTCAAACTAGGTCTTTGGACTACAAGTCTAGTACTAATGGGAACATTTCCATGAGTGCATATAGCTAGGTATTCAGCAATACCTGAAACAGTGGGTAATATTCTAGGAACTCCAAGATAGAAATAACAATTACAGACGACCAGAGAAGAGCAAGAAAAAGATCAGACATTTACATAACAATTAAAGGTTTATGAAGCACTTGATGTAAATTGTCTCATTTTATCTTCACAATAATCCTGTGATGGCAGTACTGTATATACATATATATGTATGTATATATATATATTATTATTATACCCACTTTAAAAATAAGGAAACTGAGGCTCTGAGAGGGTCATGTGACTTTCTTATAAGCCTAGTAAGTTTCAGGCATGGGATTCAAATTTAAGTTTGACAGTAGGTCTAGTTGTCTTTCCACTATGTCATACAATGAGGGTGGAGGTAGGAGAAGAAGAAAGACAGAAAGGGGTAATAATTGGTTCCCATAGCAGAACAAATCACAAAAATGAACAATCTTCAGTCTAGAAAGTTGGAGACCTCAGCCTTCATATTGATTCAGGGTATGATTAAAATGTGTGAAGGCATGAATCAAACGAATCAATAAGCATTTTCAAGTGCCTTCTATTTGCAGGGCACTATTCTAAGCATAACAAAGATAAAGACAACACAGTGCCCACTCTCAAGGAACTTCCATTAGAACTAGGGAAATACCAGGTACATATTTAAGGATATACAAAATAAATGTAAGGTGGTTTCAGCAGAATTGTTGGGGAGGTGAAGGAGGAGGTGCTTGATCCTTGAAGGAAGCTAGGGAAGTGAGGAAGTGAGGAGGGAGTGCATGGGGAAGGAGTGAATATAGCTTGTGCAAAGGTGCAGAGATCAGTGATGGATTGCATAGCAAAGAGCAAATAGCCCAGCGTAAATAGATGGAGAATGCTTGGAGGGGATTAGTCTGGAAAGACAGGTTGGAGCCAGACTGTGAAGGGCATTAAATACCAAGGAGGGGAACTTGGATAGAAGGAAAAGAGGAGTGAGAGTAATTTAAAGTTGGGGTTTGACAGGGAGTGATGAAGGAAGACAAGAATTTTTTTTTATTATGAAGAATGTTCAGAATTTGAGTGTAGGGATGAGAAGCCTCTTCTAGCTCTGATAGTCTATAATCTCTCTTACATACATATATTGCACACACACACACACATACACATACACATATATGGTCTGGGCAGCTAGGTGGCTCAATGGACAGAGCACCAGCCCTGGAGGTGGAGGACCTGAGTTTAAATCTGGTCTCAAACACTAGCTGTGTGATCTTGGGCAAGTCGCCCATAAGCTATGTGATCCCGTTTTTCTCAGTTCCTCATCTGTAAAATGAGTCAGAGGAGGAAATGGCAAACTACTCCAATATCTTTGCCAAGCAAACCTCAAATGAGGTCACAGAGAGTTGGACATGACTGAAACAACTCAACAACAACATGGTCTGCTAAAAATGCACATATACATAAGGGCAGCTAGGTGGCATAGTGGTTAGAGCTCTGGCCTTGGAGTCAGGAGGACCTGAGTTCAAATCGGGGCTCAGAACTTGACACTTACTAGCTGTGTGACCCTGGGCAACTCACTTAACCCCAACTGTCTTACCAAAAAGCTAAAAAAAAAGGCATATATACATTCTATGGATATGCTTGTTTTATCTTATTTTAACTGTGGATGAAAGCTTTTGTATTCATTAAGACATTAATTGAAATAAAAGAAGAGAAAATAGATGAATGACTGGAATAAACCATATTAACATTAAGAAAATTTACCTCTTTTTTTGCATTTAGTTTGAGTGTGCCTTATTTACATAACTCTGCAATGGGTAGACATTATACTCCATATTTTGAAAATCCCACAGAGTAGGAAAAATAAATTTCTTTTCTTTTGGCTAGGTAATGGGGTTAAGTGACTTGCCCAGAGTCACACAGCTAGTAAGTGTTATGTGTCTGAGGCTGGATTTGAACTCAGATCCTCCTGAATCCAGGGCCAGTGCTCTATCTACTGTACCACCTAGCTGCCCCAAAAGAAATAAATTTCTTAAATTAGATTGCAATTTTGGTTCTAGTGGAAGCCAGGACTTTACAGAATCCAACAATAGGTTGGAACAATTAGACTATTTGTCCAACTAACTTGTCCCAATCTTTGGGAATGCACTTAGCACAGCCTGGCACATAGGAGGTACTCAATAAGTATTTATTGATTTATTGGTTGAAATACACATTAATTTTTTTGTTTTTTCTGCAATAAAAATTATTTCTTTCACTAAAAGAGGACTAAAGTCTTCTTCTGAAACCCCGTCTCCCTTGGAGATGTGCCTGGGCCCTTGAAAACAGAGGAAAGTAAGCTTATCAGCAGCAGGTCTATCCCTAGTAGTTAGGCTTGGAGTCAGGAAGCCTTGGATTCAAAACCTACCTGAGATACTTGTTAATTACATGACCCTGAACAAATCATTTAACCTTTTTCTGTCTCATTTTTCTCAAAGTGAAATGGGGGTGATAGTAGTGACCACCTTACAGGATTGTTGTAAGGATGAAAACATATGTAAAGGGTTTTTTTTTCCCCCTTTAGGCACTACAAAAAATATTATTATTGACACTAATTAACTATATGACTGCTATTGTCATGACATAAGGCCTTTGTTTTTTTCACCTAAAAAAAATTAAGGGGTCTTTCTAGCTCTAAAATTCACTATGATTCTGTGTTCCCTATTTCTCCCTCACATATAGAACAACAGACATTTCCAACATGGTGAGGAGGCTGTTTTAAACAGTCGTCTGTATAAACATAGTTTTACTCTGTTTTATATATTCAAGATGGGCTTTAAAAAGTTTAGAAAGAAAACCCTTCTGCATCCTTTTAAAAGCTGTTGTTCCTGACAGAACGCCAGATTATAAACTACAATGAGAGCTGTGGTCCCTTGTAAAATGTTAAGACCTGCAGAACTTCAGTGGGAGATGATTATATGGTAATCCCAGGACCCGAGGGGAGAAGACAAAAGGCTAGAGAAGTAAATGATTGACAGCCCAGTAGTCATAGCGATATGGGGGCGCATCATAGGGTTTGTACTTAGTGGATGAGCAGATGAATGCCAGGCTTTGGGAGAAGCACTTTTTATTTTTGTTTTTCAATGTGAGGACACATGGAGACATTTGGTCTGTTCTGAACAGAGAAAGGGACTGAAGGTCATCTCTCCTGGTGAAGGACAGCTTAAGATAGAAGAAAAGATTGAATTCTAGTAAAAGTGACTAGGGAAATATATCATTAGCAGCTTACCTTTTAGCCTATTGCTGCTGTTTCCAAGTTTCATATCTCAGGAAAAACAGCTGGAAATAAGTATCTCGGAGAAATTTTGGAGGAGGTTATATTTTTGGTCTAACAGAAAGTCCTTTTTTTGTTTACCTGGAAAGCTATAAGAGGGTAGGGGAGAAGTAAAGCATTGCAAGTAGCCAGAACATATTACCAAAAATGATATATGTGCAGGAAGGAAGGAAGAAAAAGAAAGAAAAAAAGAAAGAATGAAAGAAAGGAAGGAAGAAAGAAAGGAAGGAAGGAAGGAAGAAAGAAAGAAAAAAGAAAAAAGAAAAGAAGGAAAGGAAGGAAGAAAGAAAAGAAGGTAGGGAGGAAGGAAAGAAAAAAGAAAGAATGAAAGAAAGGAAAGAAGGAAGAAAGAAAAGAAGGAAAGTAGGAAGGAAGAAAGAAAAAAGAAAAGAAGGAAAGAAGGCGAGAGGGAAGAAGGAAGAAAGAAAGAAAGAAAAGAAGGTAGGAAGGAAGGAAAAGAAGGAAGGAAGGGAGAGACAGACAGAGAACAAAAGGAAGTTAAGACAAAGAAGGCAATATAGGAAATAGCATGTTAAATGGTTTTTTCTTTTTTTTAATTAATTTATTTTTAGTTTTCAACATTCACTTCCATAAGCTTTCGAGTTTTAAATTTTCTCCCCTTCCTTCTCTTCCTCCTTCCCTAAGACAGTGTACAATCTCATATAGGCTCTACATGTACATTCCAATGTGATATAGGCTCTACATTCCTATTAACATGTCAAATGTTTTAAAAGGGATAGGGACTGGACTTTTGATTGACATTTTTTGCATGAGGCAATTCCTTCTACCAGTGTTATGTTGGTACTTTCTCTGTATCTTATAGTCTTAGAGAGTCGTCTACAGGCCTCAAGGCTTAACTGACTTGCCCGGGATCATATAGCCATAATGTGTTAGAGGAAGGACTTCAACTGAGATCTTCCTGGGTCCAAGGCCAGCCCTCTCTGTTATGCCATATTGCCTTTGAAATGTGTACTTAAAAAAATACTCAAATATTTGATATGTTTTTTCATAAGAAGCTGCATGCAGTAGAGATTCACAGTGTCATAAATGATATCTGGATAAGGAAATGGTTCTGTTGAGTTTTTTTTTTAAGTTCATATGATAAAAAAGAAAACTAAATAGAAAAATAAACGATTATTGACGTACAGGCAAGTTTCACAAAATTCATATATTTTCTCTCTTAAATTAGATCTAGAACTTTGTCACCTGCTCCCACAGGTGTTAAAATCTTAAGATTTTTAAAAATCTGTTCAAACCTTGAGATTTAATTCCTGTGACTTTGGTGTTAGGATCAAACATCTACCAGAGTTGCTTGCCTTGTAGGCCAAGTCAGTTCTTCCCCTAAAAGGAAAGGAAGCTGTCCTTGAGATTTTTCCCAGGTGCTAAGGCCTGAATCAAGTCATCCTGGTGGTGGCTTTTGGCATAAGAGAGGCCAATCTATGTGGAATTAGTGCCCTCCAGACTTGGCAGATGTCCCACAGCCTCTATGAGTCATCGCAATCTGCCCACTTGACCAATCGCATTTCTGTAATGAAAAGGTGGGGGTTGAGGGGTGGACGGAATCTATCTGAGCCAAAAGCTTAGTGAGTATTTTTTCCCATTCTATGGCTAAGTAAAGCTCCTTTTGTAATCTGCTAAATGTTCTAAGAATATCTCATTTTGTTCCCATCTCAAACCTGAACTACCATCTCAGCCTGACCTGCTATAACTTTCTGTGCTGTGTTTCAGTCAAGTCCTGGTAAATTGACATTCATATTCTTAATTTAGAAAGAGTCAAATGTCTCAGGACCCACTGCCAGATGAAGTGCATCATCTAGCGGTATTTCATTAAGAAAACAAGAGTATGAATGAACAAGGGACTGAAGGACCAGGAAGAGAAAAAGGCTTGAGTGTATGAAAAGTAGCTGGCTAGAATGATGCACATTAATGTTAGAATACTTAAAATTGAAAATACAGGGGACAAGGGTTGTCCCACCCATAAGATAGCTCTGTATGGGTGGGTTAAATCTTTTCTTCAGCACCTTTGACTAAGAAGAGTAGGTTGACAACATTGTGATATTTTCCAGGTCTTTTTTGGGCCTTGCTTTTTGGGTACACAGAATCTGATCAGCAGCAAAGCTTTGAAACCTGATAGATGGTAACAATCATCACTGTCATCACCATCTACAAATATTTATTGATCTATTATGTACTATATCTTTACACATCACATAGCTACACAAATGCCCATTGAGTGCCATGCATGGATCATTCAGTTATGTTGGGCTTGTTGGGTATCCATATAGATAGAATTTTTCATTATTTCAGTCCTTCTTTTCCTAAGGTCATTCATTATCACCAATTGAGGTTGGATTTGCCAGACATACATCCTTCAGGCTGGTTATTTTTCTGCTTAAACTTTTTAGGTACAATTTCAGTAGCTGTCAAAAAGGAGCCAATTAGTATAGAAAAGGCTGGTGCTAAGGCCATATCCATACCTACAAAGAATTGAGGAATATAGGCAGAGATAACTGAGAAACAAGATTAAGTTAATGACCCACTAAACATTGCTTTAAAATTAAATAATTTGATGGATCTATGATCTCAAAATGGTATAGTGGATCAGCAGGCTCTCTTCATTTCTATTTATTATTATTATTATTTTCCATGAAATTCCTAACCTAACATCTAGATTAATAATGTCCCAGAGTATAATGTCCCTCTGTCCCTCTTTGGTTCCTTCCTTCCTTCCTTCCTTCCTTCCTTCCTTCCTTCCTTCCTTCTTTCCTTTCTTCCTCCTTTCTTGTTATGCACCTAGTTCTGGTTTTCTAGTTTGATTGTTGCCTTGCATCTCTGAGACTACATTTGTCTTGATGTTAATGTGAGTCCACCCCATTCCCAGATGCTGCTGAGCCTGGCAGCTTCATTCAGACCGAGCATTTGATTACTCTAGGTACTGTTCCTTGATGTCTTTATCACAGATATTGATAGCAAGTGCTTGCTTTCCCAGCACTCTGATCAGCTGTCCTTGCTGGCCTCTAGTGGATAGATGGATAGATGGCTAAAGCACTGAGCTCCTAAACTTGCATTCCCATCCTGCCATGGCTTTCACCTTTGGCTCAGTGCAGGATATGACAATCAGTCAGGACCAAAGAATCAGAAGGGACTTCAGAATTCATCTATTCCAAACTATATCTGAACAGCTCCTCCTCTGATACAGTATTGCAGGCATCACTTCTAAGAGTGTAAACTGTGGCCCATACCTTGGCAGAAAAACAGCTCTGGAAAAACCGGAATCTATCTCGGTATATCTAAGTTCTATCTCGGTAGCTCCTCAATCATTTGAGCTCATGTTTGCTCCCACCTAGAGACTCTTGGAACATCAGAACGTGACTTCTTTTAGTTCTTACCTAGGGGTATTCAATTACTCTAATGAAAATACCAGACTTTCAATGTGTGGAACTTAGAAAATGTTTTATTTATGTGCATGTAAAGGACAGATAAGAGATGCCGCTGAGTCCATTTAACAAGGAGAGTCATATATTCCACCTAAAGGTAAAAGGCATTTCCTGTCCCATTTTCCTCAGAATGGTTCCATCTAAGTTCCTGCAAAAGATTGATGTCACCAGAAGGGGGAGTCTCAGTGGTCTAGTTTCATTGCTACCAAATCTAAGCCCTTTTTCCACATCCCAGATTCTTCTGTGGGGTCAGTCCTTCCTGGGTTTCTGTGTACACTGCCTTTATCCCAGCTTTTAGAAGATTAACCAGTTCACTCTTTTACAGAAGTTGTCCCTGTCTGTGTCATAAGACTTTTTATCTACTTCCTGGGAAGGGTTAGTCATAGTTAGCAGGTATCCAAGCAACCTTTGCTTTTGCCACAGTTTTTCCTCATCTGCACCACTCCTGGAATATTTTGCTTTTTTTCTTAAATCCTTATGTTTTTTCTTCTTACCAATAGTTCTTGCTCTGTCTGGGTATGAATGCAGAGCATTATTGGAAGTGTTTCTCTTACTCAGTGAATTTGCCCATTACCTCTCTCTCTCAATCTCATAAAGAAGGGAGAGAGGAAGAGAATGGAAGTTTAGTTAGAATGTTACAGGTTCTCATACATGCTTGCTGGAAAAAACATCCCAAACACTACTTCCTTAGCTTCTTAAAGCTGGAGTATCTATACTGAGAATAACTAATGCCCAAAATTAGTATTTATCAAATCAACTTCACCGTGTAACATTTATGATTGTAGTATTTGGATAGAACTCATCAACACTGACTTAGGGAGTGGTCTGGAATACACATAAAATTAAGGGTAGATTGGGGAAATTCTGAAACAAAATGTAGGAAATTAAGGCTTTTTTCATGCCAAGCTTCATGTAAGTATTTTGGGGTTGCTCATAATTTTACATTTAATATCTGAGAAGGAATAAATAAATGTAATTCCAAAATCCTCATAGAATCCTCCCCTCCACTTCATGTCATATAGAAACAAAGTTCCATAAAAGCCAGCTTGGCAAATGCTGCCCTAGATAAACTTAACTGAGTCACACAGTTTTATTTTGCTGTATTCTCTGATTATTGTTAAATATTTGAAGATACTTAGCTTTGCTAGGTAACAGCCTCAGTTTACTTATCTATAAAATTGGGATATTAATAATAGCATCTACCTAGGTTTGTTGTAATACTAAAATAAGATTATAGTTGTAAAGTGCTTTGAAAATCTTAAAAGCCACGTAAATTCTATCTGTTATTATTATCATTATTTCAAAGTTTATGCCACATTTATTTACCCATCAGCTGAGTACTTTTTTCTTCATATTCTTCCACAGTTTTCCCCATCTTTAAGTCACAAGACAGCTTTCATTTTCCTCTTTTTCTGGAATGACTTATTTCCAGCCTAGATAGTCTTGATTTGTTCTCAGGGTTCACCATTCAAGAAAGTTGGTGTTGAACCTATTCTATGGGTGCCATTTCATTGGAGGTTTTCCATGTAAACTATAAGCAATGATGAGACTCTCATCACTTACAGTTTGAGGGAACTCCTATTTTGAAACAGAAGTTGTCTGAGACAAATTGTTTGTCTGAGACAGATTATTTTTATTATCCTCAAAGGTAGCAAATCTTTGTCCTTTGAGAGTAAGATTGATTTTGAGGAAATTGATTTGTCTTTTAGAGCTAAGTCTGGTGAATAAGATGAATTATCAAGCTGATAACTGATAAAATCCTTCCAATCAAATTAACATACTTGTTGATACGTGGTGACTTCAGTGGAAAGGTAGGAAAAGAGGAGAATTGGGAGGAATATATAGGAAAGTATGGTTCAGAAGAAATAAATGAGAAATTCCAAAGACTTTTAAGTTATACAGAAACCTCATGCCTCTATGTCATTAATACTTTCTTTAGAAAAAAGGAGCAGTAGGTGCTGGGCAGAGTGAGCACCAAGCAACATCACACATACACCCCCCCCCACACACACACTAACACTCACACAAATGAAGTTGACTACATTTTAACAGATAGGAAAAGACAACATGGACATAGGAGTTATCCCTGTCAGTCAATAAGCATGCATTAAGTATTGATTATCCCTGAGTTAGTTGTCTTCACACAGTCAGACCATCTACTTAACAGAGTTAATATCAGAATTTATTACAAACAAGAAGGAAGACTAGTAATAGGAAAAAAAAAAGAGGTATGGCATACAATTAAGAAAATTTAACCCTGAATATTTAAGTAAGCTATTGAAAATTGAAAATGAGAAATGGACAGAAGAATGGCAGATACTAACCATAATAATTTCATCCAGAAGTTAAACCAATGTAAATTAATGACTACAGTAAGGAAATAGAGGGATCTGGTTGCCTAAGTAAGACTAGGTTACAATATAAATTTATTGTTTAAAAATATTACAAAGAAGAATGATGGATAATTGATGAGCACTATCATTTCATAAAGCAGACAGAAGCACTGAAGGGTGAAACAAGTCTACAAAAAGTCTGTAAGATATCCAAATAAGCAAAATCTTCCCCAGGGCCTTCAAGGACAAAATGGAAAAAGGACTACGAACAAGAAAAATAGAAAAAATATTCAAAAATTATCATAACAAAATCTTCCCCCACAAGGATAGTGAAACCACCACCCTTGGATTCTAACATTAATTCCTATAGAAGAGTTATAAATGGCGCTAAAGAGAACAAAAAGGGGAATAGCAGCTGAATTGGATCAAATGTATATTGACAGAGTCCATGTTGGAGACAATACAATTATGAAGGCATTGAGGGACCAATTTATAAAGTATTGAAAAGAGGATAATATGCCAAAGTTGTAGAAAAAAATCTCAAAACTCATTGATTCCAAAGAAAAATTGACCAAGAAAACTTCTAACCTATATGCTTACTCCTATCTATACAAAATCTTTACGAGGGTCATCTATACACAAATTAAGGATACCTGTAGGGAACAATCAGGCTTTCCCAAATGATATTAAACAAGGCACCACACCTTTGCTATCTCACAAGTGACTTAAAGATGTAGAGGATATAAAGTCCCACTGTGCTGCTTATTGTTGATTATGAAAAAAAAAGCATTCAACTCCTTAGAACGAAATATTACATCACATGCTCTTTTATAACAGTGTCTCCCATCCACATATAAAGATTATCCAATATTAATTCAAATATGTAACAGAAATAGCTCTATTCAATGGTCCTCTGACATGAAAAAAAAATTAGGTGAAGAATAAAATAGGTTGCCAAAAATATTTGCCTCTTTGGAGGAGATCCAGCACGGAGTCCAAATTGAATAAAGATTCTCTGTGGATCGAGACCCTCCAGATGCTCCTGTTTTCAGATGACAGTATGATTGCATCTTGCCCCTAAGACATTCCAGAGCCTCCTTTAAGAGAGCTATAGTCATTCAAAGGAATTTGGTCTGTCCAACCACCTAGGAAAAGTTAATGTATGAAAAATGTTTGTTGTCCAGATTTCAATATGCTTGTGAATGGACAACCTATAGATCTTGTCCAACAGTAAAAGTTTCTGGGATAAATAATAAAGATGGACAATGAGCTAGTATCAAATTAGAAAAAGAAAAAAAATTGGGATGGATTGTTTTCAGGAAACTGCACAGCATTTTTTACTGACCCCAGACTTCCCACAGCGGCAAAAGCCCATCTTTTTTTAATATACATAAATATTTTCCAGTGTTGCTGTATGGCAGTGAGACGTGGGTCAACACTACCTCCATAGAACTAAAGATGAGCATCACACAAAGGGCAATGAAGAGTTATGGTTGGTGTAAGTGGACTGAAACATATAACCAATCAGGTGCTCCAAAGAAGAACAGGAGTAAAGCATGGTATCCAAGAATTATGTGACAGAAGGAGAAGATGGGTTATTTATGTGGTGAGAGTGAGGGATGACAAGTAGACAGCTGAAATGTTCCACTAGTATATTCAAGTATATGTTAAGAGAGGGAAAATTAGCCTTCAGAATGTTGGATGGATTACCTGTGATGAACTTTTGGGAGGAGGTTGCACCGGATGGGCAGGCATGGATGGGCTGTGATCTGCATGTCTGGAGGGAATTCACAAATACATGTAATCGTACAGCCATTTGACTATCAAACTAGTATTTATTGATGAGCATTGATGCAGAAACACATGTTTTTCCAGTATCTATTCAGCATCTCAGTTCAACTGAAGATGAAACAGCAGACTGGAAGATAGTTGCTTAACCTTGTATCCTGGTTTCCATAAAATTTTCTTACACAATAAAAGGAGACTTGGGAAGGAATGCCCTGCAGGCTCAGATCATAATCTCCAGCATATACCCTTCTCATTCCTACCTCCCTTTTGTTGGCTGAGTTGTTAAACAAGTACTTTCTGTATGAGTGCTTCTTTTAAGGTTGCAGGGAATGTTAACTGACTCTCAGACAAACTGACTTTCTACTGACAGTCACTTTCTGCCCATATTTCATTACCAAAAATATTTAAACACATCTATTTTGCCTACTCAATAAGATCAGGGGTGAAGAAAGGTTGTTCATTGTCATCACTATTATTCAATATTGTACTAGAAATGCTAACTATAGCAATAAGACAAGAAAAAGAAATGGAAGGAATAAAAACAGTCAACGAAGAAACAAAACTATCACTCTGAAGATCATATGATGGTATACTTAGAGAACTCTAGAGAATCAACTAAAAATCTAGTGGAAACAAAGAGCAATTTCAGCAAAATTGCCAGATATAAAATAAACTCATACAAATCATCAGCATTTCTATGTGCTACCAACAAAACCCAGCAGGAAGAGATAGATAACTTCCATTTAAAATAACTGCAGTCAGCATAAAATATTTGGGAGTCTACTTGCCAAGAATAACCCAAGGTTTATATGAACCCAATTACAAAACACTTTTCACACAAATAAAGACAGATCTAAACAATTGGAGATATATTAATTGCTCATGGGTAGGCTGAGCCAGTACAACAAAAATAACATTTATACATAAGTTAATTTACTTATTCAGTGCCATACCAATCAAACTACCAAATAATTATTTTATAGAGCTAGAAAAAATAGTAACAAAATTCATTTGGAGGAACAAACGGTCAAGAATATCAAGGGAATCAATGAAAAAAATGTTAAGGAAGATGGCCTAGCGATTTCAGATTTCAAATTATATTACAAAGAGGTAAATAATTTGGTACTGCTGAGAAATAGAGTGGTAGACCAGTGGAATAAATTAGGTACACAATACACAATAGTAACTGACAATAGTAATCTAATGTTTGATAAACCTGAAGATCCAAACTTTTAGGGAAGGAACTCAACATTTGACAAAAATTACTTGGAAAATTGGAAAGCAGTTTGGCAGAAGCTAGGTATAGACCAAGCAGCTAACTGTTTCTGTGGATAGAGCACTGGGTCTGGAGTCAGAAAGACCTGAGTTCAAATCTGGCCTTGGACACTTACCAGCTGTGTGACCCTGGGCAAGTCACTTAACCTCAGTTTGCCTTAGGCCACCAGAGAAGGGAATGGAAAACCATTCCAGTGTCTTTGCTAAGAAAACCCATGGACAGTTTTGGCATGCTGTGGTCCATGGGATCACAAAGTGTCGAACATGAGTGAACAACAACACAAGGCATAGATCAACGTCTCATGTTTTATATCAAGAAAAGGTAAAAACGTATAAATGATTTAGACAAAAATGGTGATATCATAAGTAAATTAGGGGAGCCTGAAAAAATGTACCTGTTGGATCTATGGATAAGGAAAGAGTGTATATACAAATAAGTGATAGAGAGGATTATAGGAAGTAAAACAGATAATTTCAATTACATGAAATTAAAAAGCTTTTGCACAAACAAAACCAATGAAGCCAAAATTAGAAGGAAAACAGGAAACTGGGGGAAAAATTTACCATAAGTTTCTCTGATAAAGGCTTCATTTCTCAAATATATAGGGAACTGACCCAAATTTATAAAAAATAAGAGTCATTTTCCAGTTAATAAATGGTCAAAGGATATGAACAGGCAGTTTTCAGAAGAAGAATTCAAAACTATCAATAGTCACATTAAAACATGCTCCAAGTCACTACTGATTAGAGAAATGCAAATTAAAAGAATTCTTAAATACCCCCTCACAGCTATCAGATTGGCTAACATGACAGAAAAGGAAAATGACAAATGCTGGGTGGGGGATGTGGAAAAATTAGAACACTGATGAACTGTTGGTGGAGTTGTGAACTAGTCCAACTGTTTCAGAGAACAATTTGGAACCATACCCAAAGGCCTATCCAGTTATGCATACCCTTTGATCCAGCAATTTCACTACCAGATCTGTAACCCAGAGAGATCAAAAAAAAGGGAAAAGGACCTATTTGTTAAAAAATACTTATAGCAGTTCTTTTTGTGGTGGCAAAGAATTGTAAACTGAGGGATGCCCATCAGCTGGAGAATGGCTGAAGAAGTTGTGGTATATGATTGTGATGGAATTGTGCTTTAAGAAATGACAACGGATGGTTTCAGAACAACCTGGGAAGATGTATATGAATTTGTGCAAAGCAAAGTGAACAGAACCAGGAGAACATTGTGCACAATAACAATAATATTATAAGGATGATCAACTATAAAAGACTTAGTTACTGTGATCAATACATGATCCTAGAAAATTTCAAGGGACAAAAGGTAAAAAATACTATCCACCTCCAGAGACAGAACTGATAAAATCTGAATGCAGAGTATGGCATACTTTTTTTTTACTTTATTTTTATTGTTTCATTTTGTTTATGTTTTCTTTTGCAACACAGCTAATATAGAAACATTTTGCATGACCTCACATGCATAAACAAAGTCAAATTACTTGCTTTCACAAGGAAGGGGAAGGAACAGGAGGGAAGGAGAGGATTTGGAACTAAAAATTTTTAAAAATGATTGTGAAAATTTTTTACATGTAATTAGGAAATATTTAATGAGATAAATAAAATATTTTTAAATACACATCTATTTTGAATAGTAAAAAAGTTTGATTTTCTCTACAACAGTGAACAAAAACTTCCCCATGTGCCAGACCAGATCCAGAACTTAAGGAAGAGATGAACTACCTTGATATTAAGCTTCATTAGCACAGATCTCAGACACCATGTATTTGATTTAGAATTACTAGATTAATTGACTCTTGAGCTTGAGTAGTGTAATTTCCATGGACAATAGACTCTACTGACGAATTATGTAAATACCTCAGAAGATGTTTAGAGAGAAAATAATCACTTCTGGAAGAAGAATGATGAACTCTTTTCACTTTAGAAAGAGTAGGTGCCATATGTCAGATAACACTGGATTAATTTAAGCCTCAGAGAGCATTCAGATCTGGCTGTTCTCTACATGTGGCTTCCAAATTTATCTTCATTTAAGCTCTTTGCACTTTTCATGCCAGCTGTTTATTACTCTTGGACAAGAGCCTTGTGCTTATCTAGAACCAGTTGATTGAGACATGAGTCTCCATTATATAAGTGTGAGGCTGAATGGCAGGAGGTTGGGGCTTTAAGCCTTGGGACAATTTTTTTTCTTTCTTTTTTTTTTCTTTTGGCTAGACAGTGGGGTTAAGTTGGGACACATTTTTTAAAGGTTTATATTTTAATGTATATAGTCAATATTCAGTTTCAAGGGAATACAAGGCAAACAAAACCGAATCTTGTGGTGTATTATGAAAGCTCCTATTTTAATAATAATATTTCCTGCTTTTGAATTATCCGGCCAATTAGACTTGTGTTGAGTTACTCCTGATCAAAAGTAGGTTGTCACTGACAAACAAGCACCAGAGGAAATGTATGGTCATCTGCCATGAAATTGTGCCTATTTCAGATATAATTATTTTTGAAGCCAGTATTAATGTTTGCCCATTTCTGCTTTTGTGCTCGGATATACAATAACTCTAGCTGTCAATGGCTGACGTAAGACAGAAGCAATTCAATTTTTCTTTTTCTCTGCAGGAGAGAAGAAGATCCTCCCATGCAATCTTCTGGGCTACTGTCGTGGGGTGTGATTTATGGATTTCATGTGTGTTTCTTTCTTCTTAAATCTGGAAGTGTATTCTATTGTTTTATTGGGCTATTCATTCTCTTGACATCCCTGGACATAAGTTAATGGAGTCATAATAAAAGGATAGAGAAGTATAACAAACAAGCCAGATGGTATAGGTTTAGGACTCTGACAAATTAGGGAAGCCAAGGGTAAGGACAAGAGATAGAATCCTCTGATTCATGTGCAGTGGGCTAGTCCGAATAAACTAGTGTGGAAAGGTTTCATTATGTCAGAATTCAGGGGGAAAATAGGGGGAAGATTGTGAAATGACAATAGGGACAGCAGAAATGATTTTTTTTCCTTTGATACCATTTACTTTTGATATATGAGATCCAAAAGCTGAGTCAGAGAAAGTGGTTCAGTGTGAGGAGGAGGAGGTGTCTTTGGTTTAGGGTATAAACAGAACAGACCTAAGACTAGATTGTCTGGTTGCCAGTGGTAGAGGTCCTATTCTGTTGGATATGTAGGTTGTATTGAGTGTTTCTGATGTTCCCTAATGGTAGATGGGGATGAGAGAGAGAGAGAGAGCACTGAGTGGAAAGGATTACAGAATCACAGGATCATAGAATCAGAAGAGTTCTCAAAACTCATCTAGTTCAACCAGAACCTGAAGAGGAGCCCTCTCTCTAATATCCCTGACAAGTGATCATCCAGTATCTGTTTGAAGACCTTCAGTAATGGGAAATCCACTAAAGAAGCAGCCCCTTCCACTAAGACAACTCTCATTGTTCTGAAGTTTCTCTTTACAAAAAGCCTGAATCTGTCTCTGCATCTTCTACCCATTACTCATGTTTCTGACTTCTGGTGCCAAAAAGAAGTCCAATTACTCTTCTATATGATAGGCTTCCTAATACAATAAGGCAATGATTAAGTTCCCACCTAAAACTTCTCTTTTATAGTCTAAGCAACCCCAATTTCTTCATCTAATCCTTCTACTTCATAGTCTCTATATTCTTCAAAACCTTAGTCTCCCTCCTGTGTCTGTATTTCAGCTTAATGTACTTCCTAAAATGTATCTTTCTGGAATGAAATATACTTCAGATGTGGCCTAACCAGGGCACAGGTGTCTATAAAATAAACCTTGTTAGCCCTAGTAAAATCTGTACCTTTGAGGGCAGGGACTCATTTTTGTCTTTGAATTCCTAGCATTTAGCACAGGACCTTTTATATAATAGGCAGGCAATAAAAGCTTATTCTAAACTTTCTAAACTATTTCACATTAAGGGTTACCTAGGTCTCACGTGGTCATCCAGGTTCCTTCTCACCTGGAAATAACCACCATTTCCCTTGTGCCCTAGGAGGAGAATCTGATCTGCCTTTCAGAACCCATCTAAGCCAGACTGAGAATTTATTCATCTGAGGTTCTGGGCCAAGGACTTCTATCCAATCTTCAATCCAAGGCATATTCTTAATCAATGGAGAAGCTTCTTAATGGCATGACAGGCCTACAGTACCACTTAATCACTCAATTCACTAGATACATAACCTGGAGACCCACACAGTATTGATTATTCCTCTTTCACTAAACCTCTGAATTTGTAACTTGATTGAGTCTCCTCAGCAGTAACCAATTTTTAATTCTAGCTTAAGGAAACTAGAATTCCTTCTAGGAAGAAGAATAAAAATGTAGCTTCATCACAGATATCTAAACTTGATTATGGGGTGATAGGAAAATGGAATATGATTGAGAGAACATGAAAACTTATGAATTGTAGACTAATGACTTTCATTTTAACCAATTTCTCCAAAAAGAAGCTGGAATAAAATATCTCTAAGTGACAACATTTCTAAGTGAAATAACACATTTTGAGACATAAACTTAATGGGAAATTCACCTTTTGCTTTAAGACAATCCTCCTATTAATAGGGAAACTATGTTTGTGTCCATAATAATACAACTGGATAAAGGAATGTGACTCATATAGTGCCCATCCCAAGGTATTATATGTAACACTTTGATAAGGTCATGGGAAGACAACTAATACTCTCTTTTTGTCAATGAATGTGGTTTCATCTCTGGCACATTTTTGAGCAGCTTTATTTCAAAGAAATAAGTAGTATTAAGAATGAAATCAGGACAATAATCCTTACTCTATTATTTTCCATATCTCTCCTTTTAATCTTTTTTTTTAACTTTAAAAAACCTGCTTTGTAACTTAGGTTAAACTATTTTTTTCAAATGATTGCTGCTGAACTATTTCAAGTTTCTGCAGAAACACACCTTTTTTTGTCCCTTATCCAACAGGACCCATTGATTATGGATGATTGGCTTGCAGTCATTTTTGAAAATCCTTTAAATGAGCAACTTATTATAAACATAATATTAGGCATTAATACAATTGATTTAAATTGTTTTGCAACTATATTTAAAGAACTGAATTTCAATTGATAAAATATCTTAAGATGTTTAAGACCATGAGCTTCCTGAGAGTATGGGCTGGTTTTTAAAAGTTTGGCATTTTTTTTTTAACTTTCTTTTTATTCACAGTGCCTGGCACATAGCAGATGCTTAATAAATGCTTGTTGACTTGTCTTATAGTAACTTGTCAGTTATCCCCTCCATTAGGACTCTTTGCCCTTTAATTCTCATTCACTTTTCTTTCTATATGGTATTATTAAATGTGTACTGTTTTTCTGGCTCAACATTTTTCACTTTGCATTATTACTGATTTCCTTATCGTTCTTATATTTGTCGATCTTAATTATATTACAAGCCATAATATTAATGTATCACAACTTTCTAACAATTCCTTTATTTGGGGTCATTTGGGCTACTTATAGTTTTTTTCCCCCTTGCAATTGCAATAATGCTATTGTGAGAATATTTGAACAGATAGCTTATTGGGGGTATGTTTTGGTAGCAGTCAGTATATATTACCAACATGAAATTAATGGATCAAAGGGTATGATTATTTTTGTAACTTCTATGTAACTAATTATCAGTGACTATCTTTATAGTTGGCAAAAGGGAGATGACAAAATCAACTTTCCTTAGGGAAAGGTAAATTATTCAATACCATATGAATAAGAAGAAATGTTAATAATGTGGAGCAATATCTCTTTCAACAAAAAGGATATATTTCAATGACATGTTTTCAGAAACTTCATTATAAGGAAGAATTCCATGGCAGCCCCCCAAAATGTGTTCTAAGATGTTAATTCCCTCTCCCCTACCTCCACAGGATACTCTCAGCCTCTTTCACTTCTAAATAAGACCTCTCCTCCCATTTCCCCCAGACTTCTCAATCCAACAGTGAACTCAATTTTCCAGATACATATCTGGATGCCAGCATTTTCATGAGCCTGTAGAGAGATGTTCTTTTGAGTTCCTGTGCAATAACACACAATAAAACTTTGCAGCTTTGTAGATCATGTAACAGAACTGCTTTTAAAACACCTAGCATAATACTACATTTTAAAGATAACAATGACAATGACTTTGATACTTCATTATATTTGTCTTTTCCATTTGGATACTTGTAACAACCATCAAATCATAACCTGACCATGTGTTTTCATCCTGTTGTTCCATCCATATCTTCTCATACATCTTCTAAAGGGGATCCACCACTCTCATGAGCGATATTCCTTTAGATATCTTGACATTAATTGGATACCAATGGAAAATTTCAGTTGTCCATTCTTCTCATCTCCTTCCTTTTCCAATCATTTGTCATCCTGATGATATTCCTTATGCCACTCCCCTGGATAATTTTTTGTCGATAATATATTGTACCCAACTTAAATTATCATACACATCTTCCTTAACCTTTGGATTACCTTCAACTTTAATTCTTTGAGGACTTATAGCTAGATAGCATTACTGAAAGAATATTAATGTTAAAAAAGATGTCTATTTCACTGTGAAGCTGAATTTAGAAATTATTCTTACATTGATTCTTATATTGATATTTATATAACATATACACAATTTAATTTTTGGAATGTTATAGCACCTCCTGTCTTCTTGAAGAAGGTATTCATGGTCTATTGGTACAAAACTATACTTCTGTGTAGTTCACAGTCTTTTGACATCTCATTCCTCACTCCTGGACATGTTTTTGCTATCCTCTCCTATGCCCACCTTTGTGTAGAATTCACTAATTATTAAAGAATATGTTGATTTAATTTGGATTTTATAGTAGTGAACATTGATCCTAGGCCCTCCCATTCAGAACAATTTACAAACTCTTTTTCTCTGTACTTACCTATTAGTGATGCAATAAGAGACATGGTCAGCAGTTTGTAGTGATGGTGAAAGTGGCTGACTAGCTGAGCCAGGTGATGGCAGATAACAGTGGTGCTACCACAGCTGGACTACATAGAGTCCTAGATTTAGAGCTAGAAAGAATGATAGAGGCCATTGGGTCTAACACTCTCATTTTATAGATGAGAAAACTGAGGTTAAAGGAAGTTGTGACTTTGCTCAGGCCATAAAGGTAGGAAACATATGAAACAAGATTTGAATTCAGTTCTTCCTGACACTAAGCCCAGCCCTTTATTCACTGTGCCTCGGGAGCTATGCATTGGGAGGGATACTTTGATACTAACTACCTATGTGACCTTGGGTAAGTTTTACTTTTCTGGGCCTCAATTTTCTTATCTGTAAAATGAGAGGATTGGACTAGAAGTCTTATGAGGCTCCTCCCAATTCTAAATATATGATCCTATGAGAAGGAAAAGGTTTTAAAGTAGCATCATTAGATTCAATGAGGCTGACAAGTCTTTGTACCATCTAAACTGCAGTTTGGAGTGTTCCCAATGTGACCTAGGTGATCTAGGTATTCTATTACACTATACAACTTTCCTGATGAGAAACTTCCTTGACCATGGATGTGTCTTTGGGATTCTTCCTCTGTTCCCCATTTAGTGGGACAGCGTGACATAGTGGAAAGATGAATTTGAAATCATACATCCTGTCTTTGAATTCCAGTTCTACCTCCTCTTAACTGTGTCACCTTGAACAAGTCACTTAATCTCACTTAGAAAAACCTCAATTTCTTTGTCTGTATGATGAGAGGTTTGGACTGGATGGTCACTGGGATCCCATACAGCTCAAAATCTATGATCCTATAAACTTGGGTGTGAGAAATACTGTGGCAGGGATTGTCATAATTATCATATAGCAAAGGGTCAGTGTTTCAGTAAAAGCTAAATCTATAATGAAAAGTTCTTTTGGAGACAGTGTTAACTGCATTTCTGATGCAGCACTTATTCTGAAGGGACACATCACATGAGACTGGGTTTTGAGAGCACAAATACAATACTAACTCTTTTTTAATCCTCCCTGATCAGAATTAGATGATACCTTAGAGATGGATGATACAATCCAATCCCACTGCTTAATAGATGAAAATACTGAGTCACAAAGAGGTTAAACAACTTATCCAAGGTCATTTATCTTAAGAACTAATCCTTCCTAGAATATTAAAGATCAGAGAGTACATACAGGTAGAGATCTTTTTTTATTATTATTCTGGACCAAAAAATTCCTCAATTTTTTACAGTTGATTAGTAAAACATTTTTTCATCAATTAGCTTTCCATATAATTTTGTAGGCACTGGACCTCACAACTGAATTTTTCATTCTTTTTTCCTCACCTCAGCATTGGTGAAAATTGCAAAACAGCAGCTAAAAAATTAAACCAATTTGAGTTTCAACAAGAAATACATTAACTATGCCAATTGGTTATTTATTGTTAACACTCTGTACTGTGAGAAAAGTAGTAAAGATATGAAACTCATAAATCTATTGCATGAATTGTCATTTCAGAGATGGTGAGAAAACTATCACAGGGGAAAAGTGTAAATTGTTATATTGGACAGGAAGAAAAGCCTATTAGAAGGGGGGGAAACCCTGCATAAGTTTATAATTGAGTAACAACATGAGATCACTAACAATGGCTGTATATTCTTCTCAAGCAGGTAACAAATAGTATCTCATAAGTAGGATAAAGAGTATTTGATATGATAAAAAGGGTGACTAAAGTACCAAACTAACTAGTAATCCAGTCTTCTTTGGAGAGTCTTTGAAGGTTATCAAAGAGAATAGAACATTTAGCAGTTGATGGGGAGAGCTCAGTCGATGTAGGTAAGTCCATAAATACCCTTATGGAAAGAAAGAAGACTGTCTAGCTCATGTCCCAGAAAACACAGATCTGAGTAATCTTTGAAGTACTTACTAGAGTAGACCCCTCACTACCCTCACTGTTCTTTATGATGAGATCTGTAGTAGTGAGAATATTTTTCTTAAAATGATCTCTGGTAGTCGTACAGTGTAGATGAGATGAGGTTCTTTTAATGAGATTCCTTAGTCAAATTTCTGACTCACATCATCCTAGAAGTCAATTTAGGTTAACCTCTGGGGCACATTAGTTGCTTTCAGATGCCTTACACATTGTTCCCAGGAGCAGTGGATTCCATCTCTATGCTAGATTGATCAATAGAATTTGATGATATGAGCAAAGGTAGGTGAAGGTTTAGGAAGAGAAAGAAGGCATCTTTTCCACTAGAATATAAACTTGAGGTCAAGATTTTTTCTTTGTTTATCTTTTGTGTTGTGTTATCTTCAATGCCTAGGACAGTGCCAAACTTAGGATCACAGAAAATTTTTTATTACATAAAACTTTAAAGGTTTTTTTTTTTTTGCACAAACAAATATAATGAAGCTAAGGTTAAAAGGTTTAACTATAAACAATAAACAGGGGAAATCTTTGCAGCACATTTCTTTGATAAAGGTCTCTTTTCTAAGATATATAAGAAACATATTCAAATTGACTTAAAAAAGAGTCATTCCCCAATTGATAAATGGTCTAAGAATTTACAGTTTTTTCCTCCAATGGAAGAAACTCAGGCTATTTAAAACTGTATAAAAATTCCAATTTTCTACTAATTAGAGAAATGCAAATTAAAACAATGCTTGTTGAATTGAATTTAATCTTTGATAATCTCTCCTTTCTATCTAGCATTCTGGGCATGAACTCCTCACCTCTAAGCTGCTTCCCTGACATCTTTGGTGCTAGAAGAGTCGCTGAGGCAACATGGTACTCTATCTGGGCTACATGGCTATGCAGATTTATCTTTTGGGAATCGAGTCAATATGTGTTCAAATGGCTGCTGTATCCAGCTTCACAGCTTTAATTCTCCTTCATCTATCCCTGTGTCTCTCCCTTTTAAAGGCCAAGTTTAAATGTAAATACAGTTTGATTGATGATTCAATCACATATATATGCATATAAACATATATATATATACATATATATATATATTTGATGTTGAGAGAATAAGGAAGAGAGATAGATGACTATCCTTGCCTCAAATAATAAATGTAGAAAATTCAATTATAATAAACTACCCTAAACAACTGAACATGTCTGAGCATAGCAAAGAATGAACTCCCAAATCATTGAAGAAAAGGCAAAATGATGCATGGAGCCTTTTAATAGTCAGATGGGAATGACTTCCTTGGGATATCCGCTTCTCTAACTGATTGACATCACTGTATTGTTTATTCACTCTGAAGATGAACATTCTATTTCTGTAATTCAAGGTTACACCATCCTCACAATTCAAAACTGGGTGCCCTGTTCATGTGCTTTAATTAAAGGGAGGAAGAGGCTAAAAAAGGGATGAGATTAATTTAAAGTAGTGCTATACTCAGTGTGGGGCAACTAACGCTTTGCTCCAGAACATTAAAATTTAGAGTGTGTGAAAGTTAAAACAATTATTTTTAGAAGATTATTCAATTAAAAATTGTCATGTTTATATTTAGATAGCACTTTCACCTCTCCAACAGCATAGAAATGTGTGTGCAAGAAATGGTTAAACCTAGACGTACCAGATGACACTCTTCCTTCTCCCTCCTCCCTAAACAAACTAAACCAACTAAATATATGATGAGTTCCTCCATGGATGGAATTTTCTCCTTCCCTCCAGTAGACTTTTGGGAATCGAGTCAATATGTGTTCAAATGGCTTTTGAATCTGTTTTCCTTTGGGTTAGAGTCCTAGCATCTCTGCTTCTATGGTTGACTTAAAGTTGCATCTAGTGCTATTTGCCTTGGCCTAGGAAACCTTTCAGGATGCTTGCCTAATAGCCAAATAGCTTTACTTCAATTTGGGGGTGGTAACGAAATTCATATATTCTATTAATAATTGCTATAGAATAAATTCAACACTGATGGCAAATTCTCAAGTGGAGAGGTTTTTTTCTTTGTTTGTTTGTTGGTTAGTTTTAAAGGAGAGACTAAGATGAAGCCCCTACCAACAAATTAACTATTCTTGCAATTTGATTACCTTAACTTCTAGACTGATTTTTTTCAATGCCTTTCCAACCTTTGGATCCAATGTTTGTAAGGGCTACTTGGGTGATCAGCCATTTTTATGATCATCTTTTGTAGTTATCATTTCTAATATTATACAAACCATGTCACTGGGTGATAAGTTTGAATATTTCCAAGAAATACAAAGTTTTTAAAAAATTTAATTTATCCTTACCTTGTCTCATTTTACAAATGAGAAGTTGAAGTACACTTACCCAAGACCATGTAATAAAGTCACAATTAGAACTGGACTGTGTTACATGCCTTCCTAATTCAGTTGGTACTCATTGAATATACATGTAGACCAGTGCCAATTTGCTTATTCCATGATTGTCTTTATCTTGTTAAAACAGGGAAAATCCCCCCCCACCACCACCTGAGGCTAAAAGTTTTAAACTCATAATGGCATTAAGTAAGAAAAAGAAAAGTTTTTGAGACATAGATATTGAGAAGGAAATCAAAATATCTAGATATTAGGCAATATGCCTAATAAAAATCTTTTGCATTTTGTTCCAGGCTTCTCTGAGGGGTATATGGAAACTTTTGTAATGTTTTTATTTAACATTCAACTTAATTCTGGGGAAAAAAACCAGTAAGGAGCAAATTAAGATTTTGTGGCTGGTGCTAAACTAGGCATTTTAGACATATACACAACAAATGAGAAATAATATATACAGAGCTAACAAAGTTAGAAATGTGTGGCTAGAAACTCATGACATGAGATTAATCTTGGGAAAACACCAATTAGCATAATTAAGGGGAAAAACCCACTGATATTACTTGTCAAGAGAAATCTATAAAGTATTAATGCTAAAGAACTTCAGGATTGATATAAGCTAATAATATGATCCACACCAACACAAATATTCAACTTGGAGAAGCTTGAGAAACAATTTAATAAAAAAGTACATGAAAGTCTCTTTATAGATAGGCATAAAGAGATGACCAGATGTTCTTCATCTCCTCTGAGGATGAAACAAAAAGGAATAGTTTATCTCTGGCATAAAGGGTTTAGGTTAGCTTTAAAATAAAATGTCTTGACAGTGAGTTTCATTGAGCATTTGAATTGTATAACATGAGTTATGGGATTTTCCTCTTTGCCTTTTTTTTAAAGCAAGATTTTAATTTTCTAGGGATAGTTACTTAAAAGTGAATAGATACATCTTTTTAAGGTTTATTGTAGGAGAGAATCACTCACTGATAAATTAAATGGGAAATTCTTGAAAATAAAAGATTAAATATAGAAAAATAAGCTAAGAACCTAGGAAGATGTTGCCTTCCTCATTAGAAGATGAATTCCTTGAGAATAGGGTGTGAAGGATTGTCTGATGTTAGCTACTGCCACGTGAGAGTTGTGGCAAGATGGGGCAGGAACAAGATATTAGGAAGTACCCAGAGCTCACTCTCCCGAGGCAGGGGCTGTGCTAGGCGGAGTTGTGGCAAACTGGGATGGGAACTGGATATGGAGAAGTAACCGGAGCTCATGCTCCCGAGGCAGTGGGCAGTGCTATGTGGAGCTGTGATAAGCTGGGGAAGGAACAGGATACAAGGAAGTAGCTGGAGCCCATGCTCCTGAGGCAGGGGGCTGTGCCACGTGGGAGTGGGATGGCAAAGAATGAGTTCCCTTTTTCTAGTCCTCTCCCTAGGTGCAACGTTTACCCCAGACATCTCCTTCCTGACTTCCTGGGTCACGTACTTTCCCTTTGTGTAGCACTGACCCCAGAAGCCTCCTCCCGGTATCTGGGCCTGAATTCCTGTGTCACATACTCTCCCTTTGTCTATGCACTAACCCCAGACGTCTCCTTCCTGTATCTGGTCCTAGCCTCCTGTGTCACGTCCTCTCCCTTGGTGCAGCACTAAACCCAGACATCCCCTTCCGGTATCTGATCCTACAATCAATGACTAGTAGCGGGGCTGAGGAGGAGGGGCTAAGTAGGTACTTAAGGAACAGTAGAGATCGGAGCTCGCTCTCTCTTGCTCCTGCCCTCTTGCTCTGGCTTTCCTGCTTGGCCTTGCTGTGATGGCCTCTGAATAAAGCTCGAGTGTTTGCACCTCCTGATCGTCTCTGTGTTTATCCGGGTGGGCACCGAAGACTGGTAAGTAGTATGACCCCGGCAGCCTGCTCCTTATAGGAGGAGAGTGCACGGCACGACCGGCACAATAGGGACTGTCTTGCTTTTCAGTTTGTGTAACAGTGGCTATTCTGACCACTACTGCCTGAAGGCTAGGGATGTTACATCTCACCTATCCCCCAGGGTTCTCCTTCACTCTTAAGGAGGTTTAGGAATGTGCAGATTCTCTGCCATTGGCTCCAGCCCCCGTTGATTGTTTTCCAACCATTTCAATTTCCCTTCTATCCCAGTTCCATTAAACCACTGAACTGTCAGATTAGCTTTTACAAAGGAATATTTACTTCAAATGTATAATAAAAATAACTACAAACATACCTCTCCCTTCCAATATGTGGGGCATAATCCTCCCCTGTATCACCTCCTACTCTGGGCCAGGACAGGCAGGAGAGGGGCTTTCAGTTTATCTCAATCCCTATATAACACAGTCTTAAATCCAAAGTCCCCTTTGGGCCCCAGTTCTAGGCACCATGGCTTTTCAGGCATTTCCTTCCAGTCTGGGTAACTAACTCACTACAACATCCAGCCTGGACAAAGTCAACAAGTTTCAATTTCAGGGTGAATGGTGATTCTACCCCCTGTGCTTAGAACTGAAAAGGACAAATGAAATAAAACAAAATACCCCAAGTCTGTTTCTTGGAACAACTCGGTGATAGGGGAAAGAGGAGAAGAGGAGGTTATTCCTTCCCTCCTCATCGGTTTAGTTCATGGCATCCACCATGGATGAACTCAGACCTTCAGCCTTTGTGGATGAAGGCAGGAAAGATGGTATCACAGTTTTTAAAAATGCAGACTATTCAAGCTATGCAACCATTGGAAAGAGGTTATACCCACTCATGTTGTAGGGAAATACAGAACATCTTCTCCCAGATTAGATGATCTAGACTTGTTACAACCCCACTATCCTTACATTTATATCTCCAATGCTTAGTGCAGTGCTTTGCACATAGTAAATACTTAATAAATACTTCATTCATTCAGAATATCTATAATTATTTTCTAAAATTGAGCTTTCTTAAATCTTTAATGTTGAACAGCATTTCAAACAACTAAATTTGTTTAGTATTATTAGCATCTAAATTAATTAATTTAAATGAATAAGGTATCACAATAATTTTTTGTCACTCTAATCCAGGGGTTATCAACTTTTTTGTGTAGCATCTTTAATTGATGAAACTTATATACTCTTACTCAGAGTAATGTTTTTAAACGCATAAAACAAAATATATGGGATAATAAAGGAAACCAAAGTTATACTTTTTTTCTAATCCAGCTTCACAGATTCCTCTTTAATATATCCATGGATTGTAGAACTCAAGTCAAGAAACACTGTTCTAATCTCATCAGTATTCTTTATTGATTCATTCTCATTCATTTTTTATATGTTCTAGAAATAATTAACAATTTTTTAAAAATGTCTGAGCTGTATTAATGCCTTTAATTTTTATATTATAACCATTTTTGGATATATCTCATTGCCACCTTCTAACTCCTCCACCGAGTCTTCATCTATAACAAAGAAATACAATTAAACAAAATGAATCAACACAGTGACTCTGCCGTTGCAACAAATATGCACCCATAGCCTTCCCAGCTCTCCAAAGAAAAAGAAGAGATACATTTTCTCACCTTATTTCCAGGGCCAAGATTGGTCATTGTGGAGTCTTTTAGCCTAGCTGAAGCATGCAGTATATCCGGAGGGACAAACAGGAGGCAGCATGGGCTAATCAAGTCAGTCTGCCACAACCACCTTTACCACCACCTCTCCTGGAACTCATCTGGGGATAGTCTAAATTCCTGAATCTAAGACCCTTGAGAATAACAGAGCCCTCCATCTGTCAGCATTGCTTTTAGCCTGCATCCTACAGCCATCATTGAGAAAGCAACTGTGGAGAAAGGGGCACCTTCCTTGACACTACCAACACCAACTATTAACCAACTGCCATAGTTGGGCAAAAGCCTTGGGAGTAGCAGCATACTTCAGACTATTGGTCCTGCTTTCAGCCCACCCTCATACTCATCTTCCCAGAAAACAAGTCCTTTAGTGATATGGCCTGGCAACTGCTTCTTCAGATTCTTGCTGCCACAGCTACTGAAATCCAGGGGGAAAAAAGTTCTCAGCACCAAAATCCTTGGTACAGTCACATGGTTTACATAAAAAAAATTGACGTGATTTTGTCAATTAAAATGACATTAAAGAAGATTTTTGTCTACTTTGTTCATACGCCCTAAGGATCACGGGACTTTTTCAAGCTACTTGAAACTGAAACTCCCCATATGTGTTCTCTTCCCGTTTGAATGAGAGCTCCTTGAGAGCAAGGACTGTCTTCATTTTTATATTCGTAATACCAGTAATTTGCACATAGTGATACTTAATAACTTTTTTCATTCATTTATTCATTCATGCAGTTTCACAGCATTGAGTTCATTTTAGCATTCTTTTCATTTACATTATTGTAGTTGTGTCTATTATTTTTCTTGTTCTGGGTTAGTTTACACAAATCTCTAAATTCTCTAAATATCTCTAAATTGCTCATATTCGTTGGATGTTACAGTCTAATAATTTTCTATTACATTAATATACCTCAGTTTTTTCAGTCATTTTTCAATTAGTGGGCACCCACTTTATTTATAGGGTTTTATTTTTGTTTTCATTTTTACTACTATATAAAATATATAGTAGTATATATGAATTGGTTGTACATAGGACCTTTCTCTATATATATATGCCCAGGGGGTGGGATCTCTGGATGCAAGAATGGATTAGTGGCTTTTTTCATATAACCCAAATGGTTTTCCAGACTGGTCAGGCCAATTCACAGTTCTACCAAGAGTATATTAGTGTGCCCATCTTACCACAAACCTTTTGGCCTTTGGCATTTTTGCCAATTTTCTGGCTGAAAGCTTGAGGCTCTTTCAATTTGCATTTTTCTCTTCTTGATGATTTGGAGATTTTTTTCATGTGATTGTTGAGAGTTTGAAATTCTTTTGGAAATTGTTCATATCCTTTGACCACTTATCTCCTGGAGAATAGCTCTTTGTGTCAACTCCCTATGTACTTTCAATATCAGTCTTTTATCAGATTTACAAACACTTTAAAAGGTAAAGCTTGAGAAGGCTGAAGAATTACCTAGTTTAGTCCTAAGGATATTATGTTCAAGAGTACAAAATAGGAATATGGAGATGAAAGGAAGTCAGAAAACCTGGTTTATATTTCTGGCTCTACCCAAGTTGCTACAACCTGGGGCAAATCTTCCTTCTGAATCAATTATAAAATGATGTGAAAAATACCTGTCTAACACAACAGAAGATTTTATCCTTAAAAAAAAAAAGTAGCCAAGTAAGATTCTTTTAAAGTAGACTTAGCAGCTCCTATTTCTATAGAGCTTTATAGCTCATCTATTTCTTTCTTCATAATAGCCCTGTAGGGTAGGTGAGGACAGATTATCATACTTCATCTATGTTGTTCTTTTAATTTCTTAGAGAAAAGTAATTATATAGAGCATATTAATGCCTTTGAAGCCAACCAATTAAGTGTCTTAACATTATTATGGTCTGCTCTTTCCAGTCATTTATCTTCAAATTGCAAGCTTCTCACTCAAGGTTACAAAGAGGGCCACTATATAATAAGGTGGGTATGATAACCTCAACATAGAAGAAGCAATAAATGTATGCTCTGCCTTTCTAATGTTTCCTTTTTTTATTCTGTCAAAAATGCCCAAGTCTTCCCTATGCCAAGTAATTTTCCTTTGAACCTGCTACCCATTCAAGCTACCACCCCCTATTTTTCATACCCTTCATTGTAAAACTTTTTCGAGAGAGAGTCATCTTTTATATACTTGCCGCATAGCGCCACATATTTCATTCCTCAGACCACTGTAATCTGGTTTCTACTCTCACTAATCTATTGCAAATATTCTCTCCAAGGCCACTCACTACTCTTCTGCTAATTGCTAAATCCTGTAGCATTTTCTCAGACCTCATCTTCTTTGGCCTCTCTGAAACATTTAGCACTATGGACCACCCCTTCTTTCTAGATCCCAACCTAATGTATGGATTCTCAAACATTGTCCTCTTCTTTCTCCCACTCCATTAATGTGGACAAACCCCAAATTTCTGTCCTCAGTCTATATCTCTTCTCTCACTTTCTTTTTTCTTTCTTTACTTATCTTATAAAATTCCATAGCTCCATTTACCATTTCTATGCAAACAACTTTGAAACCTATATCTCCTCTTTTATCCCTGAGCTCCAGTCTGATATAGCTCCACTTGGACATCCTGATGATGTCTTAAGCTGAATATATTCCAAAACAAATTCATCATCTTTTTCCCCAAGCCTGATTCTTCTCCTCACTTTCAGGGCCTGACACATAGGAAGTGTTTAATAAATGCTCCTTCCCTCCTTTCTCCTTCCCTTTATTGGCACTATCTTTTCCCTAGTCACCCAGGATCAAAACTTCAGAATCTCTTTTAACCCTATCTGTACTTTAACCCCCATATCTAATCTGTTGCCAACTTCTGCTGACTCTACTTCTATATCTTTTGCATTTATTCCCTCCTTTCTTACTTCCATTCCTATTACCACTACTCTGAAGGTTCTCACTACTTTTTACTTAGAAATACCAACAAAATATTTTCTAACTATTCTCCCTACCTGCAGTCTTTCAGCAGTCCAATTCATCCTTCAGGGAGATGCCAGACTGTTCTTTCTAATACACAAGGCAGATCATATCACTCCCCTATTAGAAACCAGCAATAGTTTCCCATTGCTTTTGGAAGAAAAAGTAAACCCTACTTTGACATTCAAGACCCCCTATTGTCTGCAAGGGGATATATAGCTAGGAGGGAGTGGGAAGGTTCATTTAGGAAAAGGAGAGGTAACATAAGAAGAGTTAAGGCTCCAGGGTGCCAGGAAAGATTCCTGGGCCCCTAACTCACATGCTTACATGCTCACATACATATAGCTTAGGCTCATATTTGGGTAATGCAATTGGAAAGAAGAATAAGGGAAATGGAATTCATTTCTGGTGGGGGGGCATAGTAGTTACCTTTCAATTGTGGGAGTTCTAAGTCTCAGCCTTTAGCTCTTAGATTGGTTTCCAAGAGCAGAAACTAAATTTTACCAGAGGCTTCCAAAATTTTCTAGGAATTGATCTATTTTCTTTCTTTTTTTTTTTGGTGAGGCAGTTGGGGTTAAGTGACTTGCCCACAGTCACACAGCTAGTGAGCATTATGAGTCTGAGGTCACATTTGAACTCAGGTCCTCGTGAATACAGGACCGGTGCTGTATCCACTGTACCACCTAGCTGCCCCTTGATCTATTTTCTAGGCCAATGGTAGAAGCATATTTCTTGGTCTTGTTCTTGATCTTGTTTAAACCCAAAGGCTTTGAAATTCTTGAAGCTTTGTGGGGCATGTGCTGGTCCTGATGGTGGACAAATTACCAAAAGTTTGTTGTTCACCTAACAAGTAGCTCTGAAGCTTTGCTCACTAGGTATTTTAACTTTTATAATAGTGGTTAAGGTAATGCAGCTGGACTGCAGGGCTGATAAGGGAACAATTATTATCAATAGCTTCAGAGTTTTGCAGCCTCCCTTCCATTCTGGAGTTGTCCTTAACTAAGCACATTTAAATAGCTTATGTTTGTAATCTAGCAAAATAATTGTGTACAAAGTATGAGGGAACAAATAGTGCTTGAGGTGCAGCTTAACTTCAGTGTTCTTGGGTCCCTGGATTCTTGCCTTGTGTGTGTTAGTATGCTCTAATCAGCAGTGTGCTAATAAATGTTTAACAACTGGCTCTCCCACACACAAAACACATGGTGGTTGAGACTAATGCCACTAGAGCAGGTCTGGGAGATGGCAGGGTTATAGCCTCACACACAATGGTCATTAGGTTATGGCAGAAAGTTGATAAGAGGATTTTCCCAAGGCTCAACACATGGGTACAACAAGCTCTCACCAGGATTCCTGGGCAGATCAGATCTGGGGGTCAAGGCAGATTGGGGGTGGCAGCAGTTTTATATATTAGAATAGGTCAGAGAAAAAGAGAAGGAACAGGATCCTAATGAGTTAGATCTGATAGGTTTCCTACCTGTGAGGTCACAGGCAGGGAGTTACCAATCAGCTAGAAAGATGGAATTGTCTAGCCTAGAAACCTCTAGATATTGAAAATCCAGGTTTGGTAAGGTTCTAGAAAAGGGGAAGGGTAGGGATAAAGAGATATTAGGCAAGACAAACTGATATAGTTAGAGAATAGTCAGAGAAATGGCAGAGAAAGACTAGACCAGAAAACCCAAGGTTTTTCTGGACTACAATATGCATAGACATTTGTGGGTTATCAGCCAAGGGCATGTGACATTTGGCTCCCTTTCAAGGTGTCTTGTCTACCTGTAGTCATGGTCAGATGTCAGCATAGAGCTAGTGTCTAGTATAATTTGGAAGGAGTCAGTGATGACACCTTACTCTCAGGTTCAGTGGATGCTGAATACCTGTTAATGCCTGTCTGAGACTGTTCTTCCGGCAGGGACCTAGAATGTGTCAGTAATCAGCATACACTCAGGCTTGTAGATCCATTAATTTGTCTTTTCACCTATCTGTCTGACAGCATAATGACCCATAGCTCAAGACTCTCATAGAATCATAGAATTTTAGCATTGGAAGGAGGGAACCTTAGAGGTCAGAACAGAGTAGGGAGATAGGAGCAATCAGGAAGAGCATAACCACAAAGGGCATATAGGCCAGTCTTTCAAATGGACCTCCAAAAGCATTTTTTTTTTTTTTGCTATTTAGCATTTATAATCCACCTCAAAATTATTTTTAAATGAACTTGCCAAACATCAACAAGCATGAATATTTCCATATAAAAAAAGAAAAAGAGGATTATGTATGAAACTTTGAATCTTTATCACATTTAGACTATTTTCTTTTAAAATATATACAAAATTTAACATGGTAGTACCAGCACTGCTCTGCTTGTGTATCCCTTCTGACCTTCTGTCTCCTCTCTGTTGCGTATTTTTAAATGTTTCATTTGACACTTCTCTTTTTCATTCCTATAATTGCCCTCCCCAAACCTTCCACAACTTCTTTCCAAAGTAAAAACCCTCCCTTGTAACAAATAATGTAAGTAGAATTTAAAAAAAAAAACTTCATATAGCTTTGTCTGAAGATGTATGTCACATTCCATACCTCTAGTGCATCTCCTCTCCCTTATGAAAGGGGAAGTATGTTTCACCATGGTTTCTCTGGAGTCATTGTTGGTTATTATATTGATGAGAATTCTCAAGTCTTTCAAAGTTGTTTTCCTTTACAATGTTACAGTCATTACATAAATTATTCTGGCTATATTAGTTTATATAAATCAGTCCATTTCACCACTTTTTTACTGCAATAATATACCATTCCATTCATTCTTGTTCAGTCATTCCCCAATTGATGAGCATCCATTTTGTTTCTAGTTCTCTGCTGAAACAAAAAAGCACTGCTAGAAATACTTTTGTATATATGCATCCTTTCCCTCTATCTTTGATCTTTGTTGTTTAGTCTAATAGTGACATTACTGAGTCAAATATTAGACATTGTTTAGTAACTTTTTAGGTATAGTATCATAGTAGTGCTTTCCATAATTGTTGGGCCATTTCTCAACTTCATCAATAGTACACTAATGTACCTGTTCTCCCAATGCCCCTCCAACAACTATTCCTTTTCTTTTTTGTCATCTTTGCTAATCTGATGGATGCAAAGTGGAATTTCTAAGTTGTTTTAATTGGCATTTTTCTTATAAGTGATTTGGAATATTTTACCATGTGTTTGTTGATACCTTACATTTCTTCTTTTGAAAGCTTCCATTCTATGTCCCTTAATCATTTATCTATTGGAGAATGGCTCTTTGTCTGATATATTTACAAGACTTCCCTATATATCTTAACTATAAGACCATTTAGGATAAAATTACTGCAAATACTGTTTCCCAGTTCACTATTCTCTATTCTATCTTGTTTGCTCTTCTCTTACAATGTTACCATGTATAGTTATTTTGTAGTTTACAGCTAGACAGGACCTGCAAGTTTTTCCTTTCTATGATGAATTGGATGGGTTTCAGAGAAAACAGGAAAATGTGTATCAACTCATACAAAGTGAGCAAAACCAAGAGAACCAAATTAAACAGTAACAACAGCATCAACTTTGAAAGAATTGAGAACTCTTAACAGTGACAAACTAAAATTCCAGAAGACTAACAACGCTTGTTACCCACGGACTCAAGCTGCAGAAGGAGGAATACTTTGTTGGTTGTAGCTAATGTTTTGCTTGCTTATGCATATTTATTACTAAGATTTTTTTTCTCTCTTTTTCTAGTGGGATAGGGGAGGTGGGAAAAGAAAAAATAAATACTTATTCATTGAAAAAGATTAAATTAAATTTTTAAAAGGCCATCCTTCCTGAAACAGGAATCACCTCTATAGCATCCCTGCCAAGTTTGCTCCCTTTCTGCTTGAACACTTCCAGAGATAGATAACTCCCTAGCTCCCAAGGCAGTTTATTTCCAATTTTGCATAGTTTTAACATTTGGTCAGTAACAGCAAATGCTTATCGTGAATCTACTATGTACTAAGTATTTTGCAAGGCTCTAGAAATAGAGAGATAGAAATACCACCCCTCTTCTTAAGGAAATTACGATATAAAAAGAGGAAAATTACAAATACTAAAATAAGTGTGATATTAGAATGTGATGGGGCAAGGAAAATTCAAAATGTTCTAGGAAAATTTCTGGACAATGATATATTTTTAGCAAGGGGAAGTGGGGAAGGTTTCTCGGAGTAGATAATTCTTGAGTTGGCCGTTAAAGGAAAAGAAGAATTTCAACACGCAAAGTTAAAAAAGGAGTACATTGCAGGATATGAGAGATAAGCCTTTGCTGAACATGGAAGTTGTGTGCATGTAAGTAGAAGGAAATTATATGAGACCAAGCAACAATTAGTATCATGCAATTAAATTTGAAGTTGAAAGACCTGAGTTAAAAACCAAACTCTGTTACTTATTGTATCTGTGATCTTGGTCAATTCACCTCTCTAGGTCTCAATTGTCTCATCTGTAAAATGAAGGGGTGGAATGGTCAAGTAAGGTCAATCAGTCACTCAATAAGCATTTATCGAAAGCCCGGAACTGTGGGATTCTGGGATTACAAGACAAATATGTAACCATTTCTATCTTCCTTGTATTCTATAGGTCCCATCTCATTCAGTTCTGGGTCCTATGATCTCATCATCCCTAGTAAGCCAGTTTGAGAGGGAGGTAGTTTGTGAAGGGGAGTAGTGGGAAATACAATTGTAAGAGTAAATTAGAGATCTGTGTGGTAAAAGGAAAAGGCTAAAGGCCAGGCTGAGGAATTTGTATTTTATATGAGAAAACATTTCTTTTAACTGAGCTGAAATAAGTCTTCCTATAACTTCCATCCATTCATCCTAATGCCTCCATCGTAGTGTGTTGCATACACCAGGAAGTCAGGGATAAATGATTTACCCTAATTTATCCAGACTTCAGTGTCTCCTCACTTCCTAGCACAATGCTCCACACAAGTAGGTGCTTAGAGAGATGGACAGAAAGTGGGCAAGAAATGAAGCATAAGACCCAACTACCTGGCTGTCTTTCTACAACAATAACAGCTAAGCAAGGCAGGCTTCATCAGTTTCAGTGATCAGTTTCAGCACGTGATAGCCATGGATTGTAAACACTGTATCAGTACCAGGGAAAATTGTCTAGAAATGAATATGCTAAAAACTAAAGATGAAACTGGGAATGTGAGCTTAGCTTATGTTTTGTGGATACAACAGATTTTGTGCTCATGAAAGCACTATGGGTTGTGTTCTCCTCGGAGAAGCTTTGTGAAACTCAGTGACTTGAAGGCTTTGTCTTTTTAAAATTTTTAAACACAGCAAATGTCTAATGGATCAGGGTGTGAATATCCACATTTTGTTCAAGTGTACTTCTCCTCCTCCTCCCTTTACTTCTTATCAGCTACAGTACTCCAAACACTTGTCTCCATTTTCAGATCAAAGCTGATGAAAAAACAGACCTCTGAAAGACTGAATTGCCTCTGTATTTTTTGTTCATCAGAAGGAAATATCTATTTCACTGGCATTGGCTGGGTTTTGGAGGGGGAGGGGGTGGTGCTTCATCTTCTGATAGTGAATTCTCCTGCTCTAGTCTCTCTGCTTTGCTTATTTCTTACTCTGTCAATGTCATCCGCCTTCATGAAATGTTTCTTTTAATTAATTATTCTTGTCTCAAGTAGTCTGCTGTGGCTCACTGGCAAGGCAAAAATTCATATTAGCAAAATAGGATCTGTCACTACAGGGAAATGTCTTGGCTTATTCCAACATGGAATTAACCTCATTTAACCAATAATCACTTTAATTGATTGCTAAGATCAATCTTTTTTGTTGTTGTTTCTACTCCAAAGCTGTATCCAACAATGGCTTTTTGGTTCTCCCCATCCCCCCCTCCTCATATTCCTTCATAAGTAGCCACAAATAGAGAAGCAAGAAAAAAACAAAAACCAAAAACACCTCATTATGCCACTGCTTTGAAGTTTGATGGGGAAAACAGGCAGACAGCTTTCTGAAGGAGGGGGGGATGAATGGACAACCTCAAAGGTTCCTTCTAGCTCTCAAATTCTATGATTCTAATTGCCAAATTCAATAAAAAAATTAAAAACCCAAATAGACTCTGCCTTGTGTACATACTTGCATTTTGGATTTTTGAATTTTTGATCCCCATTTACAAATTTAGGTTGTATGCAGGATCCCACAACAGGGAATAAGTTTTGATGAAAACTAGTCCTAAGAAAACAAATAAACACAAATAATCAGGCAAAGAGTTAAAGGTTTTATGTAGGTTGAATGAAGTTTACAGGATGATGCATTTAGAGTGGAAAGTATCTTAGAAATTGCAGAATCTCAGAATTGGAAGGAACCTCAGAGGTTACCTAGTACTATTCTGGAATTGCAGACCCAAGTGACTGAAAAATGGTGGCATCCTTGACAGCAATAGGGAAATTAGGAAGGGGAATCTGGGTACATGCTGTGTTCCATACCCTCTGCTCCAAGTAGAATGTAAGCTTCTTGAGGGTAGAGACTTTCTCTATTTTGTCTTCATATTCCCAAAGCTTAAATATGGTACCTGGCACATAGTAGGCTTTTCATAAATTTTTGTTGAAATACATAGAAATCGGGAAGTAGTCTGCACTTCAGTATGCCTAATGAGCATTCATCTAGATGAATGTTTGAAGATGTCTTGTAAGAAAGAACCCTATACTTGAATACTGCCAGCAAAAGAGAACCTACTACCTCTTAAGGCACCTCTTTTGTACAGCTTTGTTGATTAAGTTGCTTTTCTTTACATCATGCTTAAAGCTATCTCTCTGCACTTTCAACCTACTACTTCTCATTCTGCCTTTCAGGTCAAGCAAAATAATTATAATCCCTCTTTCTCTTGACAGCTCCTCAAATACTTGAAGACTTAACATCTGTAACTTGTCATATCTCTTCCATATTAAACATAGCTAGTTCCTCTACCAGTTCATATGTCAAGGTCTCTAGCTCACTCTCCACCCAGGTCATCCTCAAAGGGACACACTCTAACTGATGTCACACCCAGAACTGAACATAATATTCATAATGGGATTTGAATCAGGTTAGAGTACAGCAGACTAACCTCTCATGATAGAATTTGTGTCTCTAGATATAGTTCAAGATAATGTTAGCTTGCATGTAACATACTAGGCTTGAAATTCAGCCATTTTTCCAAGAAACTATTGTCTAGCCATATCTACCTCATGGGGAATTTGTGAAACTGATTTTTTCAACCTAATTATAGAATTTTATACTTATTACTATAGAATATATTCTTCTACAATTAAGTCCATTTTTCTAATCCATTCAGAATTTGTTGGATTTTTCCTCTGTCATCAGTATTAACTGTCACCCAATTGTGTGCCTTCAAAACTTTGACAATCATGCTATGTTTTCAAGTGTGTTCTGCCCAGGCCTTGGGTCTGAGAGTCTGATTAATGCTTAACTAATTAATTAATGATTTGGTTTGATTAATTATTTGGCCTTTGGTTGTGGAGAGTCAGAAAAAAAATAGAATAAAAGCAGCAAGTACAGCTTTGGAGAGAATCTTACATAAACTCATAACAATTAAAGGAGGTAGATCTTCAGAATTGATAAATGGTTTATTCTGAGGAAAGCTACTTTTATTATTGATCTACATCTGTCCTGGTAGAAATCAACCTGGAGAGCTGCACTTATAGCCTCACTGAATGTTTGTTTGCTCTATGTTTGCATATATTTAATAAAAATATGTTGTTGTCATTATTATTATATGTTTTATAGATTTAGTCTCTCCAGATTCTGACCTCGAATTTGGGGCCAGCATCACCTAAACTAATACGTAAGACTTCTATGCTTTCGCTCAAGTCATTGACAAAAATGTTGAGATATAATATTACAGATTTCCTCTCAGGTTGACACTTCCTTATCAGTGATGATTGTTCCTTATCATTCAACTAGTGGCCAGATCTATATAATTGTGTATCCAATATATGATCTCTTCATTTTGCCCATAAATTAGCATGAGAAACTGTAACATGACACTGTTTGAAGATATTTCTCCCCTCATGCTTTTTTTTTTTTTTAAATCAGGACATTTGTCCTTTTCTATTCCTGTGATACTTCTCTAAGATCAAAGATTATCAACAGTAGCTAAATATATATATCTGCCAGTTCTTTCTCTGTAAGGTAGTTCATCTGGGCCTATTGAATTGAACTTATTGATGGCAGTTAGGTGCTTTCTTACCATTATCTAGTCTAATCACTCTAATGTGAGATTTCTTACATTGTCTTCTATTTTTTCAATCCTTTGACATTGCTTTAATATTTCTTGTTGTCTCCTGAAGTCATTAACTTCTGTTTGAGCCATTCTAATTTTTAAGGAGTCTGTTATTTGGGTACAGTTTTGTACCTTTTGTGCTAAGCTATTATTTCTCTTTCCAAATCTTTCCCCCAAAGCTCTCATTTATTTTCTAATTCTTTCCTCTATTGTTCTCATTTCATTTCCCTATCACCTCCAGGATCAAATATAGAATCCTCTGACATTTGAAATTCTTTTTAAATTGTCCCTTACCTACCTTTCCAGTTTTGTTGTAGCTTACACTCCCTTTAACTTGGTAATCCAATGCCATTGACCTCCTTGCATAAGACACTCCATCTTCCATTTCTGGGCATTTTCACTGGTTATCCCCTCTGCTTGGAATGCTCTCCCTCCTTGTCCCTACCTTCTGGCTTCCCAGGTTTTCAGCAGGTCCCGGCTAAAATCTCACCTTCTACCGGAAGTCTTTCCTGATCCCTCTTAATTCTAGTGCCTTTCTTCTATTGATTGTTTCCAATATATCCTGTATATAGCTTGCTCTTACATGTTTATTTACATGTTGTACCCCCCCCATTAGACTTAACTAATAGCTCTTTGAGACTGTTCTTTGTATCCCTAACACTTAGTACAGTGACTGGCACATAGTAGGTGTTTAATAAGTGTTTATCAACTGATTGACATTTACTTTAAACTCTTTAAAAAAAACACTCTTGCTTTGTTTCTTCCAAGAATTCTAATTGACCTTGTGATCATCTTCTTACATCTTCATTGGAGCAATTGTGAAGAGAGTTGGGCTAACTGCTTCCTCCTACTCAGTGATCTTGAATGGACTCCTAATCCCCTCTTTATATACTTGGAAAAAACTGAAGTCCAGAAAAATTAAATGATTTGACTAATCAATCAATGAGTATTTATTAAGCATTTACTATACCAGGCATTGTTAGGTCCTAGGGATTCACATATAAAGAATGAAATAATTTCTGCTCTTAAGGAGTTTACATTCTAATAGAGGAAACAACGAATGCCCATACAAATATCTAAAATATAAATATAAAGTGAGTAAGTCTAAAGACATATGAAGTAATTACAAGTTATTTTGGGAAGGAGGGCATTAACACTGGGAGATTAGGAAAGATTTCATGCAGAAGATGGTGTTTGAGCTGTGACTTAAAGGAAAAGAGGGACTCTGTGAGGTGAAGGCAAGGAAGAAGTATATTCCAGGCATGTGGGACAGCCAGTGTGGGGGCATGGGGATGGGAAATGTCCTTCATGTCCTATGTGAGGAAGAGAGAAATGGTCAGTTTGGCTGGATTGCAGAATATGTGGGGAGGTGGGGGTGGTGATAAAGTCCAATGAGGCTGTAAAGCTAGATTGAGTGCAAGTTATATAGTGCTTTATAAATTAAAAAGTGGAATTTATTTATTTTTTCAAATTTGGAAAAGGGAAGCATTTGAGGAAAAGAGAATGAGCTCTATTTTAGGTAGCTAAAGATGTTTCCAGGACATCCAGGTAGACATGTCTTATATGAAAGACTACAAATGAAGTATATATCCATTCTGGGATTTGAACATAGTCTCACTGATTCCAAACCTAAATTCAAACACTATATATGCTATATCTTGAAAACCAGAAGAAATGAACCTTTCCCTGACTTAAACCCATACCCCTAAACCAACAAACCCCTTCTTATTACTAGTTTGTTCCTAGTCTTTTTAGACTGTGAAAGAATAATGAATGCCTTTAGCAACTTATCTAAAGAAGAAGCCAAAAAGAGAGAGGCAATTTTCAACATTTCAAGTATTTTCTAAAATGAATGTACTAGATTTCCCCATGTTTTCAAAAGCTCTAAGTTAAATACCATTGAGGTTTGTGGGACAAAACACTAAGTTATATGTTTCCAGCACTTTCCCCAGTATGGTCCATCTGAACTGAACTTACTCTCTGTTAATCAAATGGGAGAATAGAATTCAATCTTTTTTTTAGGGTAAACATTGGAGGTTGTATCTTATAACAATATTAACTAGGGCAACAACATAGTGTGGGATAAAGAATGCTAAATAGAATTAGAATCCCTGCGTCCTAGTCCTAGCTATGCTAGTAACTAACGGTGTGAAACCTCAGGCAAATTATTTAACCCCTCTGGGTCTTGTTTTTCATCTGTAAAAGGAGGCAGTTGGACCAGAAGACCCTTAAGGTCCCTTCTAGTGCTAAAATTCTGATTCTGCGAGGCTAAATCAGATGATCTCTTGAAACCTCTCTTAGCTCTTAAGTGTTTGAGTCAATTACACAGAAACCCAGATTTTTCAGGTCATGGAATATCACTCTTCCTTGTTTCTTCTTCCTTCTTTGTTCTCAAGCCCTTAAGGACATTTCACTGCTTATTAGGCAGGGCAAGAGAAGACAGTGAAAGTTAGATCATTTCAGTCTGGCTGCTTGTTAGCAAATCTTGAAATGGTTGAGCAAAGAAGACTGAGGCTGAAATGAGTAGTCTCATTAACCCAAAGTTTGAAGACTAGGGATGATGGAGTTTAAGGGTAATTTTTAAAAGTAATTGAGAATGGATAATTATTGTGCCCAGAAGGGGACTGAGATGAGGCCATATGGGCCCTCCCCACCCTGAGACATTCTAAGTAAAATACAGAGACCGCTTCTTTCCCACAGAATTCACAGTCCATGCAGGACAACATTGGCAACTGGGAAAAAAGTAGTGTTCACCTCAGGAGAATGTGGATGGTAGAGGCACTGAACTGTGAAACCTTGGCAGGGATTAAAAGGTATCAGTAGGGAATTAAGGATGAGAGGGCTTCACCCTTTTCAGGACTGCACAGGTGGGAAATAACATGTCAGCTAGACCCTTGTGCTCCCCTGTGCACAGAGAATGGTTTCCATCTGTTCCCCGTGTCTACTATAGACAGAACAAAAGAAAGTAAGGTTACATTACAGCATGAGGTATTTAGGTTAAATGAAAGCAAAGGCTGTAAAGTCTAAGGACAAATTTAGCAAGGATAGCTCTTATACTGAATATCTTTCATAAGAGATGCCCATCTGACTAGAATGAGGGCAGAACTAGGTAGACATTTTGGGTAGTCAGATTTCAGTCCAACATAAAGATAAACTTTCTAAAAATTATAGGTATCCAGAAAGGGAACTGTAGTCTTTCTGTGTTGGGGAGGCAGGTAATGGGTTTCTTATCTCTAGGGGTCCTCAGGCACAATCTAAGCTACCACTTGTCAACTTTTAGAGGCAATACGGTTGTACTTATAGAAACTTGGGTTCCTCCACATATATGGGCTCCAAGAAAAACTACCTCAGTTCCAAGTGCCATATGGGTCAAAACCCTCTCAAAACCATAATTCAAGAGCTATTACTAATGTGAATACTTTTACTAGTCAGTGATCTCATTAATTTAAGATAAGATTGAAAACAAAACATATAATAAAGTGACAAGAAAATATTCCCTCTTGCACTCATGGGGGTACACTTTTCCAATAGTTACTATATCACCAGAGGGACAGATCAAACACATGGAGAACATGGATGACCCAATAATATACATGGAGGGTACACATATAAAAATGCATGTGACTAATGGCTACACACCAGAGACCCTCATAAGGCACACATGTGGAGGGCTGATGTGAAAGTGACATGTGTGGTCAGGGTATATGCATAGATAAAGGCACATGCTAGATGCCCAGTTGGTCAGTGAACACACATAAGTAAAGCATGCATGTAAGAAACTGCATTGAAGGAAAGGCTACATGGCTTAATTAGATGCTCACAACTGGAAGCATGGAAGGGGAGGTAGGGGAAACAAGAAAATACAATTCTATAAGACTATAAATTACAGAATAGTTGCTAGCCTTCAAAGGATTTTCCTAACTAGAAATTCCTTATACTTATGTTATCCTCAATCCCAACCCTACCTAATCAATCTAGATAGGGTTGGGATTGGGGACAACATAAATATCCCCTCTGAAACCTGACAAATGGTCACAACAATGAAATTAAGATGAAATGAGATGTTTTGTGGGAGTGCTTCATAAATACCAGCTATTATTTTTGTTCTTTTTAGAAGATCTGGCACATGGGATTTTCACAAACAGCTCACATGGTACTTAGTCAGCAGCCCATCAAAAGGATGATTCAGCACACAGGTGCATAGACATAGGCCATGATTAGCAATCTCATGAGCAACTAACTCTTTCTGATGACTTTCTCGATCAAGCAGGATCCACCCTCACATCTCCTCATCATCCTTCTTGTTAGGTCCTCATCCATTCTTTGGAAATACCTTCCAACTCTTTCCTCTATTCTGGTTACATTTATCTGTTTACCCCCATTCCCCATCCCTCTACTTATTTTTTCCTCTACTAGGACCCTTCTAGTCTCCACCACAAATGTACTCCTAGCCTAGCTGCCTCTGGACTGTTCTTTTAACTTTGGTAGTCCCTTCCCTTCCCATTCTGACTCCCCTCCCCAACTTAGACTGAGTTACTTGAGCTTCAGGGTTAACCTCAACCCCACCATCTGCTCCTTCAACCCACTGAGGAATAGCCACAGACCTCTGACCCTGAGCTACGACAGCAATTATGCATACCTTTAGTACTGGAAAGGACCTTAGAAACCACTGAATCAATCAGTCAGTCAATTAACATTTATTAAGTACTTACTATATGCCATGCACTGTGCTAAGCTCTGGGGATATGAAAAGGGGCCTGAAGTAAAGTTGTGGCAGTGTTAGAGGAGAGAGTTGAGCATATTTGGGTAGCATAGGTAAAATTGGCAAGTCTTGCCAACAATTTAGATATGGGGGGGTGATAGATAGTGAAGAATCCAGGATGACTCCTAAATTGCAAGCCTGAGGGTTTGAGAAGGTGATGTTGCCCTCTTTAGTAATAGTGAAGGTAGGAGGGAGGAAAGGTTTAGGGGAAAAGATAATGACTTCTGTTTTGGACATATTGAATTTAAGATGTCTACTGGACATCCAGTTTGAGACACAAGATTGGAGGTAAACAGAGAGAATGGGGCAGGAAAGGTAGATTTGGAAATCATCAGCGTAGCGGTTATGCTGATAATTAAATCCATAGGAGTTGATGAGATCTCCAAGTGAAGTGTATAAAGAGAGAAGAGTGCCCAGGATAGAACCCTGAGGGACACCTATGGTTAGAAATTGTGTTGTGGACGAGGATCCAACAAAGAAGGCAAAGAAAGAATGGTCAGATAGGTAGGATGAAAACCAGCGAAGGGTAGGGTCCTGAAAACAGAGAGAAAAATATCAAGGAGGAGAGAGCGATCAACAATGTCAAAAGCTGCAATGAGGTCAATGAGGATGAGGCTTGAGGAATGGCCACTGGATTTGGCAACTAAGATCATCAGAAACTTTGGAAAGAGCAGTTTCAGTGGAACGATAAGGTTAGAAGCCAGATTGTAAAGGGTTAAGAAGAGAGCAAGAGGAAAGAAAGCGAAGAACCTATTGTAGATGATCTTTTCAAGGAGTTTAGCTAGAAAGGCCAGAAGAAACAAAGGACAATAAGAGGAATGGAAAGGTTAAGTAAGGGTTTTTTCAGGATTGGATAGACCTGGGCATTGTTTATAGGCAACAGGAAGTGAGCCAGTGGAGAGGAAGTGATCGAAAATAAGTGAGAGTGGGCATGACAGAAGAGGGGAAATCTGTTGGAGGAGATGGGATGGAATGGGATCACTTGGACAAGTAGAGGGATTAAGCTTGGTAAGAAGTAAGACCACTTCACCATGTGACATAGGAGTGAAGGAGGAGATAGTGCAGAAGGCACATGAGTAACAGCAGATGAGGAAGAGGAGAAGAGAGGGAGTTCACAGCAATTTGCCCCAATTCTTTCTGTCAAATATGAGGTAAGTTTCTCAGCTGAGAGAATGGGGGGAGGCTTGAGGAGAGATAAAATGGTTTGGAAAAGCCATACTCCGATTTTAGAGGGGATATTTATATTGTCTCCAGTCTCAGCCCTATCTAGATTAATTGGGTGGGGTCAGGATTGGGGCTAACATAAATATAAGGAATTTCCAGTTAAGAAAATTCTTCCAAAGTCAGCAACTATTCTGCAATTTATAGTCTTAGAGGAGAGTGGGATAGTGAATTGATAGGGGAAGTATAGTAAGATTGCCTGTTAGCAGTGAACACTCAGATGAGGTTATGCAATATAAACTTGTGGTGGACCTAATCAGAATGATTACATGATTTTCTCTACCTTCAACCACCAGCACATGTGAAGGTGATGCGAACAGTGGAAGAGATCCATGGCTGACCTAACTGACTGGACATAACTGGCAATATAATAAAGGGGCTAGGGAGTCAAGAGAGGAGGACAGCGTTGAGTTGAATTGGTTCATTAAGGAGTCAAGATAGGGGGATGGAGAGAGAGTGGCTGGTGCAGGGGAGATGGCCTATGAGAGAACTGAAGGGTCAAATGATCTAGAGATCATAGTGCAGATGAAGAGTAGGGTTATGTAAGGGAAGGCAGAGAAAGAGAGGTGAAAAGCCAGTAGATGACAGTAAGATAAGAGGACTTCAGAATTTTTAAACATGGAGGTGGTACTTTTGTGATTAAAGGCAATATCAAAGGTATAACAATCTTTCTATGTCACTAAGGTGGGAGAGAGAAGTAGCTCAGGGTTGGTAAGTAGATTGAGGAACTGAGGGATTTGTCTATTTGAGGGAGAATCAATACGTATGTTGAAGTCCCCTATTATGAAGGCAGGAATTGATAAGGAGGGAAAAATTGAAAGGCAGGTGTCATACTCATTGAGGAAGAAAGTGGGGTAACTTGAGAGGTCTGTAGATAATAACTACCAGGATTTTTATTGAGTAGTAGATATGAATAGCATGAACCTCAAAGGAAGAGAGGTTACTGAGTGATGGAGGAAGGGTTAGAACCTGGAAGTGGCAATGGGGAGCCAGGAGTCCTCCAACTCCCCTGCCCTAACCAGTGAGTCAAGGAGGATGAGTGAAGGTGCTGTCCATACTGGAAATAGGGGCCAGGAAGGCTGTGTCATCAGGGGGAAATTAGGTTTCAGTAAGAGCTAGTAGATGAAAGGAGTGGGAAAGGAATAGATTCAAGGTGAAAGGAAGTTAGCTTCCTATGGAATTCCAAAGAGTACAGTGGAAGGTCTGGGTAGAGTTAGAATGAAACTTTGGGGTGGGATGATTGAGGTGCCTTCAACAGCTAAAGAATGGAGTTTGGATGATGATATACAGGAGTTCAGAGCCACTGGGATGTGATGGGTATGACCAGGTATAATTGAATGGAGAGCATCACTCCTCTACTCTCAGTGGACAAGCACAGCAAGAGATGGGAGACCTGAAGTCGAAGAGAGGATTGCTCTTCTTTGCACTAGAGGTTCTCCACATCCCACTTGGGAGATTGGGCTGACAGCAGGAGGTGGCAGATGACTTGTGCTGATGGTATAGGAAGAAGTAGATGCTTTGGGGCACACGGAAGCTGCCTGGCCTAGACCCTAGAAGCCTGCCCTCACAGAACACACTGCACCCAGCAGAAAATGGAGGCATAGCAATGATACATGAAAATCAGTTTTCCCTATAGTCCTATAGTGTTTTCTGGAGAACAGTTTGAGATAAGGAGACTAGTGACAGGCTCATTTTGTGCTTTTGGAGCAGTCATGAACCCTGCCTGGAGAATCTGAGAAACAAGGAATGGCCTTGAGGACCTAATACCATTCTTGCAAGACATCTCCGACTGTGGATTGAATGGATTCCCCATGGGCCTGGTGTTTTGACCATGAATAGGATAGCTGATAGGATAGCTCTTTTCTCCAGCTGAGAGCTGAAAGCAATTTTTCTTTCTTTTCTTTTCTGTAAGAATTAAGATGGGGAAAACACCTTAAAAATCCTAATTCTCTGTGATACAAATTTAGAATCATTACACTAATACCTTACCAATAATAGTTACAGGTAGATTCAGTCATCTGGCCAATGCAGGTGACTGTCTACGCTTCTAGACCTGCCAGTGCCCCAACAACAGAAGTATCTGGGGTCCAGGTGCATTCATCAATAAAGTCCAGGAGGGTAGCATACACCCAGGGCCAGCAGATGGTCCTCATTTTTTTCTGGTTCTGATTTCTTTTGGATCAGCTGTTTCCCATGTTCAAAACTTTGATTTTATCTTTAACACTTTACTCTATTTCCACATGCAACCATCTACCAAAGCCTCTTAAGACTTGTTTTCTTCCTCCCCTGGCTGCCTTAATTCTCTCCACAATCACTCACCTCTTTCTTTTCTCTAATCCCTCCACAGCTAGTCTAGTAAAGTCCCTCATTACCACCCACTTGGACTACTGCTATAGCTTCCTAAGATGACTTTCAGACTCAGTTCTCTTTCCCCTTCAATATAGCCAGGTGGCATAGTGGAAAGAGCATTGAACTTGGAACTAGGAAGACTTGAGTTTGAATCCTTCCTCAGACAAGAGCTATGTGGACCTGGGTAAGTTACTTAACTTTTTTCAGTCTATTTCTCCATTTACAAGATGAAAATAATAATAGTACTTATCTCACAGGGTTGTTGTGAGAATCAAATGAATTAACGTGTGTAAAATACTTTCCAAATCTTATCTGCCTTGCTCTTAGTTCTCTGCTCAAAAATGTTCAGTGGCTTCCAGGTGCTTGCTGAGTAAAATTCAACTCCTTTGCCTGGGATTCAAGGCCCTCCACATTCTGATACTACAGTATCTTTACTGTTTTTACCTCATATTACTGCCCTTCATGCCAAAGTCTATTTTTGACAACCTGTCCCCAAATTTTTTTTGGTCTTTCCAATTTCATCCTGGGCCCAGGTCTAGAATGTCTTTCTTGATCAACTGAGTCCCTATCCATCCCTTAAAACTCAATTAAAATGCCACTTCATTTATGTAACCTTGTCTGATTCTTCCACAAAATTCTATGTGAGGAGGCCTTTCCCTCTCAAATAGAACTTTATTTCACAACTTTCTGACGCACTTTTCATGTAATATTGTATATTATAGTTATCATTTTAATGCGTCTACTGGATTGTAAGCCCCATGAGGGCAACACATTCAACTAGAAGCAACAGTCACCCGAGGAAAGGCAGCTTCAGGGAGCATGACCCTTTATGGTAGTGAGAAGTGCCGACTATGTACACTACAAAGAGACTGACATTTGAAGCCCAGCAGAGAGCTGTACGTAAGCAGAATGTGATAAGGACTCTATGAAGAAAGCTAAGGACCTTCCATAACCAGGAATTGTGAGTTACACCTTTGCTAAGTATTTTCTATATGTGTGCCTCATTGCCTTTGTACTTTTTAGTTTGTGTCCCTGTCCCCTTATGGACCGCATGTGTATTTGTGTGAGAGGGTGCTGCAAATATTTGGGGAGAATATTTTAGGAACTACTGTTCTTGGCACTACTAGTTCTGTCTTTCTTATTCTACTTGGATTCATTGTCTGCTATTGGTCTAGGCTTTGATGACATGGTCAATTAGGAGAGGATAGGCAAGAGAAAAATCTCTTCTCCTACCCAACAGCAATTCCCTTTCAGGATCTTGGCTCTAGCTCTCAAATTGGAATTCTTTGAACTGGAACTCTTCCACAACTAGATTGTTGACATTTCTCCAGCTATTTAAAGTTCTCGGCTATTTAAAGTTAACTTACTTTATTAGCCAATCAACTATTCCTTTCTTAGGCCAACCAAAGATGTTCATAAAGTTGATTCTAATCAATGAGATCACAAGGTATAGATCATCTCGTTTAAATATTTAAAACTTCATCATGTCCATTGGCTAACTCATTCAAGGAATTTCCATTATTACATTAATTGAGGTCTACCAGAGCCACCCCTTTACATTTTTTTGGTTTGCAAAGGAATTACGTCACTATTTTAAAATTTACAACAATACAGTGAAGCAGGATGTACATCAATCTCCCTTTTTACAGAAGAGGAAACTAAGTCTTATACAGGTTAAGTGATTTGTTCAAAGTCACATAGGTAGTAAGTGTCAAGTACTTGAAGGGATATCATTTGGGAGAGGAAATCAGCTTAGGTTGGTCATAGAGGGGAGAGCTAGGGGAAATGTGTAGTAGCTGGAGAGAGTCAGATATCACTTTCACATAAGGAAAAATTTTCAACAATTAGAGCTGTCCAAAAGTAGGAGGTGGTGAATTACCTAGCACTGGATGACTAATTATCAGAGATGTTATAGAGAGTATTTCTGTTCAGGTACACATTGGACTAGATGATTTCTGAGGTTCCTACATGTTATATCCCCCATAAAATATAAGCTCCTAGAAGGCATGGATTGTTTTATTCTTCTTTTCATTCCTAACACCTAGAATCATGCCTGGAACATTATAGGTACTTTTAAAATTTTTGGTGAATGAACGAAAGCATGTGGCCAAAATATATGTCCTGGTAAAAATGTTGTAATTAGTTACAAAACTGAAAATATCAGTATAGTTTACTTTAAATGTACCAAGAGTGCTGAATTTTACTTCCTAGAGTTTGAGTTCAAATTCTGGCTCATCTATTCAATACCTATGTGACTTTGGAAAAGTAAATTTTCACCTATCTAGGACTCAGTTTCCATATCTGTAAAATGAAAGGGTTGGGATACATGACCTCTAAAGCACTTTTCAATCCAAAGCTATGATCTTGTGACCATGCTGTGCAAATCTCACACACGATGAGAAAAGGACAAGATGGTAATGACATTGAACAGAGAGACCATTTCGTCTTTACCCCTGTAATGCTTAGTGTAGTCCCTTATTCAAAGACAGGGCTTAACAAATGTTCGTTGAGCAGATGATTGAATGACTGGAATGTTTATAGTAGTCATGAGTCATATTCTAGGAAGGAGTTTCATCATAGCTTTTAAATATATTTGCACATATTCCTTTTTCCAACTGCACATCAAGAACCAACTAACCTTGTGACAACTTGAAATTACAGACAAAGCATTTCAGAAATACACTCAGAAACATGTAACCAGAGATATGCACCATTTCCTATAAATTCAGGAAAAATGAATATAAAGTATGACAGCTTTACTGAAGGAGATATTTTCTCCTGTGTTTTTAATAGCACAAAATCTTAACCAGCACAGTTCTTGGTAAAGGTACCTGAGAAAGTTCATTTCAGGTGTCAATTCTTTCATAAAGCCATTTTTTGATCCCCCTGGTTATTAGTTCTCTCTTCCTCCTCCAATCTATCTTTTTTTTCCTTGTTTTTATGTTATTTCCCCAATAGAACATAAGCTCCTTGAGAGTAGTTGCTATTATTCATTTTTTTGCCTTGTATCCTCAGTGAGTCTAATAGATAGAAAGCTGGGCATGGAGTCAAGAAGACTGGGTTCAAGTCCAGCCTCTGTCTGGTAAGACCATTAACATTCAACGGCCTCAGGCAACTTCCTGGGAATTTTCTAAGTTAAACTATTGTTGTTCAGTTTCATCTGACTCTTTTTGACCTCATGGATGTTTTCTTGCCAAAGATACTGGAATGATTTTGTCATTTCCTTCTCCAGTAGATTAAGGCAAACAGAGGTTAAGTGATTTGCTCAGAGAAATGCAGTTTGTATGTGTCTGAGACCAAATTTGAATGCAGGTCTTCCTGACTCCAGGTCTAGAGCTTGATCCGCTGACCCACCGAGCTGCCCGAAGTTAAACTGTAGAATAGTTTAATTAGTGAAAGAAAGGTATTTCCCATGCTGTCAAAAGACATATTTTGGAAGATCTTTCTATATATTACCAGTGCCTAGCACTTCTAGGCACTTAGTAAATGTTAATAGAATTCACAAGCTTAAATTTTGTATACATGGTGATCAATTACCTTTATAAAGTCACACAAGCCAAGCAGAAAGAGTTTCTGTGCCTATTAATCTGTAATACCCACCAGCCCATCTGGTACCTAGTTTAGAGTTGGGGGAGGGGAGGATATAAAACCAATTTAGCTATTTGCAATCAATCATAAATATTAACTGAATGCTTTGGTCTTGCCAATTCTGTGCTTATTGTTGTACTGGATTCTAAGAAGAAAAAGCTATTTCTTGCACTTAAGGAACTGAAGTGTTTCTCTGGGGGACAGACTTACACACACACACACACACACACACACACACACACACACACACACACACGAGAAATTGTTAGGGAAGAAAAGAACATTAGTGTAGACTTATAGTCAGGAGGTCTGGGTTCTAGTCTGTAATTCATCATTCCTGAGCCAAACTAGTTTACTGTTATGTATGCTGACTACTGTGATGGAACACTATATCAGATTTACACTCCTCAATATATGCAATCATGCTTTATTAATAGACAGTATGCAATTATCTATTCAACAATTTAGGAAATCAACCCCTCTAGGAACAAAATACCGATATGATTCCAAAGATGCAGGTAAGCATGTCCATACTCGTACTCATGACAAAGTTCCTCTCTGCCCAACCCAAGATCATGTTTTTCCCAAGGTGGTATTCTGGCAAATCTCCATCAATCAGCACTGCTTTCAAATAAATACAAGGTGTTCAAATCTCTGAGTATGAAGGTCAGTTCTTATAGCCACCCAGAAGCAGACTGATAGCTAGGACCTCTAGTGGGTTTTTTATCTAGGTTCTAATTGGTGATTAATTGCCTAAGCTTATGATGAAAGGAAACTACAAATCAAAGTTTTCATTTCCTAGTATGCTCATTTGGTTTTCTGACTTGCTAATGAGCAAGTATTTATCAGTTATTTCCCAAATTTGGGAGGCACATGTGCCATTAGCTATGTATCAGATTTGGGGGATACATGTCATTGCCAAATTCTACTAACCAAGTAGCTAGAACATGCATTTATTAGGCACCTACTATATGCCAGGCATTATTAAGTGCTTTACAAATATTATCTGATTTGATCCTCACAACAGCCCTGTGAGGTAATTACTATTATTTTCCCATTTTAGAGTTGAGGAAACTGAGGCAGACAGAAGTTAAATGATTTGCCCAGTGTCACACAGCTATTAAGTATCTAAAGTTAAAGTTGAACTTAGGTCTTCCTGACTACGAGCTTAGTGCTCTATCCACTCTACTACCTGGCTGCCTCTAATGGCAGCACTTATTTTAGCAAAACAGCTTATAAAACAACTTTTGTTATTGTTTCAGTCATGTCTGACTCTTTGTGACCCCATTTGGAATTTTCTGAGCAAAGATACTGAAGTGGTTTGCCAATTCATTTTCCAAACCATTATACAGATGAGGAAACTGAGATAAACAGGGTTAAGTGACTTGCCCAGGGTCACACAGCTAGCTAGTAATTATCTGAGTCCAGATTTGAATTCACAAAGATGAGTCTTCCTCACTCCACGCCCAGAACTCTATCCACTGCCCCACCTAGTTGCCCTTCTTATAACAACTACTTTAATAATAAAATGGAGGCTTAAAACAAAATAGAGTTGTTTGTGCCGTTAATATATTTACTACACTTATATTGCCAAGAAAATCCCGTAGAGGGTCATGAAGAGCTGGACACGACTGAATGACTGAACAACAATACTTATAATAAATTTATTACTCTCTGCACAGTCTTACTTCTGGCATCAGTGAACTATATGACCTTAAGTGGGTTAATTCATCTATCTGAGCTTCAGGATTCTTCATCTGCAAAATGAAGAAGGTAGAATAGAAGACATCTAAAGCTCCTGAAAATTTTAAAAAAAAAAACCCTTGTATCTATTACTTAATTATAGTGTAAATAAGGAGAAATATAATAGTGGTCCTGAGTAGACTGACACCAGTGTTGGCCTTAAAAGGTGCTTAAGATTCAGATATGAGAGAAGAATCCATGTAGGAAAAAAAGATTAAGCCAAGGTCTGGAAATTGGTATAAGCGTGTGTGGAGGAAGAGTGAGAGACCAGCCTGATTAGAATGAAGGGTGCACACTGAAGAGTAGCGGGGAATAATTAAAGTGATGTTTTACGAAGTTTCATCTGGCAAGAGAATATTGGATGAATTGGGGAGGTGGATGATAGTGGCTATTGCAAGAAGCTAGGTGTGAGGTGATGAGTGATGGGACTAAGATGCTGGTAGTGTCTTTGGTTTTCATTGAAAATGTTTTAGGCATGTTATACAATCATCATATCACTAACTATCATTTGGTAGTAGAGTGGGAAAAGTAGTCTTAGACTTACTACCTTCTTATGCATAACCCTCTTATGTTTACTACCTGAGTGACTCAAGGTAGTCAATTAACTTCCTCATTTTGTTCATCAAACAAAAGGTGTTTGACTAGATGTCCACTTAGGATCCTACAGTAATAATACCTAACATTTACATAGCACTTTAAAGTTTTCAAAGTGCTTTTATAAATATTATTTAATTTTATCCTCACAACAACCCTAGAAGGCAATTGCAATTATTATCCCCATTTTACAAATGAGGAAACTGAGGCAGATAGAGGTTAAGTGACTTGCCCAGAGTAATGAGCTTAGTAAGTTACATAGTAAATATCTAAAGCCAGATTTGAAATGTCTTCCTAATTCTAGTTCCAACATTCTATCTACTGTGTCCCTAAGCTGCCTCCATATGAGTCTATTCATTCTCTACTCTTAGAAACATTTTAGGGTTATTTCAAATTAGTAGCAGCTTTTTGGTCATTTGTGTTTTGGGGTTGGTGTAGAACTTTGCTATTGTCCCAAATATTTGTGTGTTCATTTCAAAAATATAGTTGTAAGTTCTGTGACTTAGGAACTTTTGATAGTGTTTGCATTCTGTCGAGTTAAAAGTTTGTTTCCTTTAAGCATCATTGATTTAGAGCTGGAAGGGAACTTAGAGGTCATCTACATACATCTTCGTTTAATTTAATTTAATTTGGGGCAGCCAGGTGGTACAATGAGAAGAACACCAGCCAAGAAGACCTGAATTCATATCTAAACTCAGACATTTACTAGTTTTGTGACTCTGGGCAAGTCACTCAATCCCAATCGCCTCCGAATTTTCTTTATTTTATAAATTTAATCATCAACAAATACAAACATTTCAATATTCAAAGAATAGAGTTATATGATGCCATAAATTTCTGCTACGTACATTTTAAAAAGTGTATGTTAAATGTAACAAATTGTTAACAAAAAGACCCCATTTGTTGTATGCCCTTCAGAATGTTTTTCTTGCTTATTTTTAATGTTTTAGTGATGGCATTTTCTTTCTTTTTTGTTTTTTGCATCAGTTACCTCCTACTAATTCCCTTCTCCTGTACACATAAACATAGACATTGTCCCATATAACCAATTAGTAAAGTCAAGCAAAACAAATCAACACATTGGCCATGTCTGAAAACGTACATCTCATTCTGTACTGTGCATCATCAGTCTTTAAAAGTAATGATTTATCATTGCTTTGATCAGAGCTCTAAAGTCTTTCAAAGTTGTTTTAAGCTGAAAGAGTTTTCCTGAAAGACAGGAAAGATAGCTTATAAGATCCTGGTAATAACCTTAATCATGGCTACTTTGAATCCCAGACCTACTGGGCAACCTTGCTTCACTCAGTTTCCTTATCTGTTAAATGAGGGGACTCAGATTGTTCATTTAGGTGCTTTCTAGGTTTGCTACCTGATATAAAATGTTCATTCTTTTGGTATTGAAAGAGTGACCCTGATATGATATCATAACATATATATATATATTTCATATATATCGTATATCATCATGTATTAGATTTAAATGCAGTCAGGTACTGTGATCACTTGTCAGTTTCTAGCAGTGAGACACCTGACCACATCAAAATGGAGAAAAAGGTTGATAAGTATCATAAAGACTTATACTGTATTAGCTAGCTTTTCACAAGTCCTGAACAATAGAAAATGAATGCAGTGTCAGTTTGAAAAGAGATCTCTCCTCAGAGACCCTGAATAAAAGTTATTCACTGAATCAGAGTTGGAAAGGACCTCCAGAGATTAGTTTTAGAATATTTGCCTTGAAATACTCAATCTATTTAAAACATGTGACAAAGATTTTAGCTTCCCATTTTATATCCTGATTGATAATGAAATTTATTGCTTTAATATCTCAAAGTTCAATTGCTAATTACCTACCCGGAACACACTTCTTAAAAATATTCATTCTGTTTTCATTCTAATGGTTTTGTTTTTCCAAGGACTTGTAAATCTTATGCACAGGGGTTTAATTGCCTTCTGCAAAGAGAGGAGGAAATCATGAAAATGTCTGGTGTGGGCTGTAAGAAAAGAGAGAATTTATCTCCATTTCCGTCTTTTTTGAAATGTTTTAAGGTTAATAATTGAGAATTGCTTATGGTAAAAGACACAGTATGTCCAAAAAATGACATGTGTTTCCTGGTGATAGGAGTTTTGGGCTTCCTGGAATTTATTATAATTTCATGTGAGAATATGAATACATCAGTGATCAAATACATTTTAATCATTATTTCAGAAAAGCCTAAGTCTTTCTAATTTTTAAAATTGTGGACTTCTAATTCCAGATTATTTTCTTGTATTGTTATATCACCAAGATTTGGAATTTCAATGGCAGTTTTCTCTCATTTAATATCAGTATGATGTACATTTTATCTTCTTGGGGAATATTATTTCCAGAGGTAATAAGAAGAGTCATCTATTACTTGTCTGTTTTTCTTGAGTGGTTTTCTATGGCTCCTGCACGTCACTGTAGGAAAATTAATTAAACCAGTTCAAAGATCAATTGATAACTTACTAGATCTTAGTAAGATATTCAGAAAAGGTTGTGTTAGCATTCAGCTTAGGAACAAACTTTGAAAAGGTTCTAAGGCCTCCATATAGAGCAATAAATCCAGCGGTTACTCTAGTCATAAACACTAACTTCTGTTAATTATGAGATTATACCTCTTCACAAGCTTGGTGAGTGAGTAGTTAGAGTACTATTGGCTTTAGACTCAGAAGGCATGTTCTTCAGTCTGGATTTTCCACTTACTTGCTTTGTGACCCTGGGAAGTCATTTAATCTCTTTGAGTCTTGATTTCCTCAGCTGTAAAAATAGGAATAATCATGTCTGTACAGCCTATCTCCCATGTTGTTGTGAGGATCAAATATAAAGTACTTTGAAATTAGAAAGCACAACTAAATGTCAGTTATCTTTATTGCTTATTTTTTTAAAGTAGTATTGCCTAGTCTTAGAATTTACTTCTTTCTTTCCAAGACGTTTCTTTGTATTATAAAACAGACCTGATTTCCCAGCTATTTGTGGATACTTTGGGACTTAGAGGGTTTCACAGAAAAGACACATTTTTAACTCAACACATTTTAACTTTAACACATTTTAGTAGCACACTTAATGAAACTGTAAGTGGTCCATCCTTTTCTAGATTTCAACTTGAAATTACATAACAAAAGTGACTAAATTGTCCAGACCCTTTGACCCCACAGTCCCACAATAATGCATAGACTCCCAGGAAACTGAAGAGAAGCAAAGGTCTAATACATGGAAAATACTTATAGATCATTCTTTATAGTAGCAAAGATCTAGAAACAAAGTGGATATCCATCAATAAGGAACCGTGATATTCAATTAAAAAATCGTGATTTTAAATGATAAAGTAGTATGATTTACAATGAGAAATTTAAAATGGTGGCATTCAATCATAGAATATTATTGTTCAATAAGAAATGAAAAAATATGACAAATTCTGAGAAACATGATATTTGCAGGGACTGATGAAGAATACAATGAACAGAACCAAAGAAAAGATATACATAATGATTGCCAAAATGTAAATGAAAATATCACCAAAAGGAAATTCATCTCTTACTACTGGGAAAACCAGAGGAAGACCCAGAGAAGAGATAATGAAACATACCTGTTTTCTCATGGGAAACTAAGAGGACTAAAAATATTGTATATGCACTATACAATATATAAACAAAATACAATATATACAAAACAATAAAAATACAATGTATATGATATATAAAACAAAATACAATATACATAATATATAAATAAAAGAATATTGCATATATACCATATAATATGTAAACTAAGAAAATAAGAATATTGTATATACACTCAGATAAGGTTTTTGTATTGAGAGTTTTTGTTTAGTTGTTTTTCTTTGTCATGAAAGGAGAGTTCAGTGAAGTTGGGTTGGAAAGTAACTGCCATGTCAAGACAAAATGTATCACATATATAAATGTAAGTATATAAATGAAAGCCAGTACTCCAGAGTCTGAGGAGGGTGTTGCGGGATATATATTAAGGGAGATAGATCCTTATTAGTAGAAAAAATGTTGAGCTAGATGCTGTGTACCTGCTGTAGGGACATTGTGAGTTGATGCCAGAGACTCTCCAGTTCTTCTGGAGAGACAGACATGGACAGAGGTCATTCTGGGGTGAAGAGAAAGATTTTGGAAGTTGTGGACATATAGGGCAAGGAGGTTCCACAATCTGTTCCTGATTTCCAGATTGCCCCCACTCATGACCCTCATCTCTACAGAAGGTCATTCTCATTCCCAGAGGCTGAGCAAAGAGAACAAAGAGAACAAAGAGCAGGGTCTTTCCCATTAGCTGACACTCTCAGGCTTAGTCTTTCCTTTGGACTCCTCTTCCTTGTACAAAGGTTGAGATCACTCTCAAGGAATTTTATTCTAGCTTATGATGTTGTAGTTATTGTTGAGTCATTTTAGTTATGTCTGACTCAGTTATGTGACCCGATTTGGGGTTTTCTTGGCAAAGATACTGGAGTGATTTGCCATTTCCTTCTTATTTTACAAGTGAGGAAACTGAGGCAAACAGGTTTAAGTGACTTGCCCAGAGTCACACAGTTAGTAAGTGCCTGAGGTCATACTTGAACTCGGATCTTCCTGACTCCAGTTCCAGGCACTTAAGATGAGCATTTCCCAATATTTACCAATTTTAACAATTTCTGAAAGATAATCTGTAAAGTAAGCAATGTGTATTTGCCCAAATACCACCAAACAGCTCTCAGGTTTGGCACACCCAGTTTTCAAGTAATAAAAATAGCTAGCATTTATATAGTGCTTATAGTTTGACAAGGTCATACTTTATGTATTTCATCTTTATATGTTTTAGCTCATTTGATCCTCACAGCAACCCTGGGAGAGAGATACTATTTCCCCATTTTACAGAGGGAACTGAGGCTGAGAAAAGTCAAGTAATTTGCTGAGGGTCACATAACTTATAAGTGTCTCAAGTCAGGTAGACTCAGGTCTTCCAGACTTAAAATTGGGCTCTCACTAGCTACACCTAGCCACCTCAATCTCTTCTTTTCTCCCATATGGATGAGTGGGTGGGGAAAAGTAGTCCTTTCCTGTCTGCTCCAGGAACAAGGTCTTTGTTTCCTCCACTTACTCAGCCACATTCCTATCCCTTTCACATGAAGGTGAGGACAGCCAAGGGTTGAAAGGAACTTAGAGGGTTATACCATTACAGTAACTTTAGAGCTAGAAACTGTAGTATTAACTGTGAAACATGGAAAATGCTGGCATCAAAGAAGGTGCTGTGCTCCATGGATAAAGCAGAATCATAGAAGCACAAAGGAACCCTGAGCTGCACAAACCCAGAGCCACTTCCACTCTAAATGTTCTAACAGACCACTTGTTTCTGATCTGTAGTAGTGCCTTCTGAAGTCATATTGGTCTGCTCAGTCACAGCCTAACACACTGTAGCCTGACTCCAACATTGGGATGTCATTGGTCTTCTTCAAAAATGAAGAATAGATAACAACAGAGCTAGAAAGGACCTTAAAGATTATCTAACCATGGAGTTTTATCCTTTTTTGCATGTGTCAGGTGCCCCTCTGGTCATTTGGTGAAGCCACATCATGTTTATTCCCTACAACAGAGATGTCAAACACATAATCAGCTAGCTCCTTAGGTTCACAATATTCCCAAGTATGGCCCCAACCAGATTAAAATGTAGTTCCTATATAATTTTAATATGTTGATTATTAATAATAAAAAAGAAATGTATAAAGATGTGTGGTTTTCTAAGTCAATGTGTGCCTTGCTAAAATCTTTACACACAGTTTAGTGGTCACCATTTTTATTTGAGTTTGACACCACAGGTTTATATTCATAATTAAAGGGAATACTAAATTTCACTTAGTTTAGTGAAAATAAAGATACAATTTTTTCCCAACCAAGTTTACAGATTCTCTGTCCAGTGCTGTTTATACTATTCCCCATACTTCACTAATAGCTTATAATTGTTTTAATGAAGGTAGGTTCATTAAAAAATTTATCTTTGATATTAGAAGTGTAAACATGGATAATCTAATTGTTCTCTGCTATGGGCATTGTGCAGATATCTCTATCTATACAAATATAGGAAGATTTCTCTGCTTCACTGATTTGTTGCATATCTCCAAAGTACCAAAATTGATTTCTTAAAATGCTAATTTGAAAACAGCAGAGATAAGATTCAAGGATGCTTGTTCTTGGATAAGGATTATTTATTAAAGGAAAGACTGGTCCTTTGAAAATTATAATCATAATTATCACTAAAAACCCAATTCTCAATTTGTTATTAAGGCAAAATCCCTATCGAGGTTTACATTAAGGATGGCTGTTGATTACAGTGGGATTTCTATCTGAACAGGGCTATGTAATCAACTCTGAAATGTCACTCAGACAGCCTGCCTTTCTATAGCAGCAGTAGCAGCAGTTTTTCTTAACACCCTGACTTGTAGTGGATAATAGAAGTCTTTCAATAGTCAGTCAATAAACATTTATTAAGCACCTACTAAGTGCCGAGAACTGTAATAAATGAGTAGTGGTAGAAAGTACCTTGGCTGTAAGTCAGAGCACCTGGGTATGAATCATTGAATTCCAGCTTTGCTTCATGCAATCTATGCCACTTCAAGCAAGTCATTTAACTTTTCTGATCTGCAGTTTCTTCATTTGTAAAATGGTGGTGGGAGGTGGCACATGCATTGGATGACATGGTCTCTAAGGCCTCTTCCAGCTCTAAGTTTATTGTCCTATGATTCTAAGTTCATCTACTGGAACAGCTACTGTGGAAACATTTGTTATAGTAATTGTGAAACAATGACACTTATTAAAAACATTCGACATTTCCTTTACAAAGTTAGATTTTTTGTAGTCATTGTATGTATATGTAAGTAAGTATATAAGTATGTATGTATGTACGTATGTCAGAATTCACAAATAACTTAATAATTATTCACCTGGGCTAAAATTTGCTCCCCAATACAACAATATGATATGCTCAATAAAGGAATATTCAAAGAACAAAGAGAGAGTTGGAGAAATTATTCCATAAATTGCATACGATGCAAAAGGGAAGGCAACGTATTTCACCCTCCCTTTCCTAATGCAAAATTCAACCATTTCCTTCAAGAGATTTTATTGCCTGACTTATTCGAGTAGTCACCTCTACACTTCCTTTTATTTTGTCTACCTTAATTCAGTCTCTAGATGATCTCCACAACTTTCTATTTTACAAAAACAAAGTACTATTTATGAGGTGATTCATTATTTTTAGAAAATTATCCACACTCATTTTTTAAAAACATAAATTCTTTACCTGCAATTTATTTGAAACCATCATATAGTAAGAGCCCTGAAATATTTAACTTATCAGAAAGTGAGGACAATTTCCCCCAGAGAGTGGATGGTAGTTTTAAATTTTAGCTGCAAAAATTTCAATATCTTAAAATAGAAGTAGGATTTCTCTCTGTTTCATATTTTTCCAAGATATCCCAAGTCCTTTTTAAACTGTCTATTTATTATTAAATACAAGCAATTTAGATCCTTTGTAAGGTTATGCAAATAACTAGCTCAGAATTAGCATTTAACATGCAGTTCTTATAGCCACACAAATGTTTTGTATAAAGTTGTTTTAAAAAGATTCAAATCTCTATAATTAGGAAGGGAAAATATATTAATAGGAATAAAGGGATACTTTCCTAATCTCTCAGTATGTAAATTAGCTTATAATTTCTATCATTTACTTTAGAATCAACAGAACAATGGGACTTTTATTCCTTAATACTGCAGCCTCTCTCATGCTTCTGCTTGACAGTATGTGCCTCTATATGTATATCTAAAGGGAATATGATAAGAAATGTTAAATTCTTTAGTCTTGTAGGTATGAGATGGCTGGGTAACTTGTGAATGGAGGAATTGAAGCTCATAGGCCTTTTCTATTCTCAGAGTTGTCATTTGGCAAGCTACCAAAGTGAAACACAGCCTAACTAGAGTTCAAATCTCAGCTTTCTTCTCCTATCACGTTTTCCTTTTCTGCTTCTATAAATCCCAAGCTGGATTCTATGTCTACCCCTTTCTGGCACCTCAAGACCCCAAACTTTAATTGTTGAGAGAGTCATTGTAGGATGTAGAAGGTCATATCTTACTCCCACAAATGGTTGGGAGTCATTTCACATCCATCTTGGCTTGTGGAGGCCTCAGGTCATATAGCCCTTAGAGCACAGATTCTTAACCAGAGGTCCATGAACTTATTCTTATTACCATTTTGATGACTATATTTCAACATAATTGGCTTTCTCTTAAATTTTATATATTTAGAGACATTATTCCAAAAGAGATCCATAGATTTCACCAAATGGTCAAAGAGTACCAGGACATAACAAAAAAGTTAAGAAGTCCTGCCTTGGGGGATACTAGTTAAGTACATTACAGGTAGGCTTCATCAAGGCCTCTGCTCTCATAGTGCTTGACTATTCTGCCTATACATTCTATGTAACCCTATGTATACTTCAGAGCCCAGAGGATAACTAGAAGAATCTTTTCCCCTTTATCCTTCCATGAAGTGAGTGGTGTCATGCTTTTCTCCATAAGCCAATTTCAGGGTGAGTCACTGAGGGAGCACAATTCAATCAAGCAAATCCTCTGTAGCCAAAACATAGTCAAATAAACTTTACACAAAAGACCAGGCAAATTCCCAGAACACTGGATCACTTTGTCAAGTTCCTAGAGTGAGTAGGTCATTGATTCTCCCTTTTTATTTTGGAAAATTATAGAATATTCCACAAGCATTTGTTCTTTTCCTTTTTGGGGAGAATTAACTTGCTAAAAAGACCTGTAATGGATGAAAATTGCATCAGATTTAAAGAGAATTACTAAGTGGAGACATACTTTTGATTGTGATATCTGAATAGGAAGTTTATGACAGCAACTCAGGTCTAGGTCATCACCACTAGAAATTACAAAAGGATTATCTGAAAGAGGACAGACTTAGTGATCAGTGCATATTATGCGAGGAAATGGTAGAAACTATTCAGAGTATCTCTACAGGCTACAAAAATGTAGTACCTACTGAATACTTCTGCAAACTATAACTTGTGACTGTAATTATACATTGGAAATTCACTCTCTTTAATAGAGTGACAAATGAAAAATCCTCATACTACAAATATATGTCAAAATATCCTTGAGAATTCAACCAATAAACCATACTAAAATTGGAATATCACAGACCAAAGAGTTGCCCACAGTTATCTGGACATAACATTGGTCCATAAAAACTTAAAAACAATGTTTTTTTTTTTAAAATATAAATGTTGCTATACCAAAGGCTCATACTCTCCAAACTACATTGTACAAAAAACTTTCACAATATATAGAGATCTAACAGAAGTGAAAATTAAGTGAGAATAGGAGAAATTACATATCATCCCTGTCATTCTGCCTGCTAGTGGAGTTGTATTGAGGATACTTTCAAGGAACCTATAGAAAACAAGTTTAAATGCTTATTTACTGATATCCTAATACTTTTTTATTCAGCTACCAAGAAAAGTAGCCATTTTATCCACCACAGCAATTATCTATGGAACATTAAATGTTAAAGAATTATAGGACAGTAACTTGTCCCAGGACCATTTCTATCTAAACTCCAACAAAAAGATAAATTATTGATAATGACAATAATGATGATGGATATCTTGTTGATCATTTGATGTATATAGGTAACACCAAAAAAAAAAGTATTAAAGAGCTTTATTTCATGTAAATCATTCTAAAGCTGCCATTGTATTATATTATTCATCCAATGGTCCTGGAGCAAGTCATTCTTTTTTCTTTTTAAATTTAATATTCTGCAAGCTATTATACAGATGAATAAATGGTAAATGAATAAAAGTATAGGGACGTAACTCATTTTCTGTAGGCTCACGGAAAGCATCTTTGGGGCAAATCTAGTAGTGTAATTCAAGACAACAGAGACGATACATATCTTACCCATAGTTTAAATTTCTCCTGCTAGACCTCTGGTAGATTCTAGATTATGGGGGAGGAGATAAAGGGGAGTTTCTAGAGAAGGAGAAAGAGGAAAATAAAAGGATACTAGGATAATAGGGAGGGAAGAGATGTAGCTAAGGAATAGACAATGTGTTGAACAGAGGACAACTAAGCCAGAAAAAACAGGTTTTCCAGATTACAAGCAACTCAACAAGCAAGCAAAGCAGTTACAATGAACTCCACAAAAAAGGATTTAACTTTAAACCAATCGGGGACCATACCATTTAAATTGCAAATACCTCTAATGGTTCTTCAGTGATACCAAAATATCATTGATATTTGATAGGTGTCAAATTATTAATTTATATGAAGGTAAAACAGAGACTGAAAGCTTTGATCTTGAAACCAGAGGTCACATTGAACCACTGAAAGAAAGTGATACTTATAAACACCTTATTCTTTTCTAGACAATATACATAGAATGTAATGTTACCAAGGAGAAAGTTGTAGCTGCATATATCAACACATTAATGGCACCTGAAATCAAAGCTCAATGAGAAGAATGCATTTAACATTAATATCTTCATAATACCACTCGACATACTTTTGGAACCCTAAAATGGACAATAGGAGATTTGAAACACAATCTAACAAAAAATGTATGATCTTAAGGGATTTTCATACTAAGGCAGCTTCAGAAATTGAACACTTCATCTAAGAAGAATATGGATAGATATTCTCATAAGATAGATAAACAGGTTAAAAACTTGCAGAAATACTTTTGAAACAAACAGACATCACTAAGCAATAGCAAAACGGCCTTGGCTAACCCATTAGAGAACACAATAACTAAATCTAGCCTCCAGGCCCAGTAATATTCTATCTTTTTGTCCTAAAACATAGTATTAAAAAGATCTACCCATATTGAAGTATCTAAAGCAATTTGAGAAATGTAAACTAGTTACTGCAGTAAGATATAGACATAGCTAAAGAAACAAGGGAAAAAGACTTCCTTTCCTCCATTCCCTAAGATAGAATTCCAATCCTGACCATTTCAGGGTGTACTCATTTGAAATTTCCATCAGTGTTCTCTGCTGTGACAAGGAAATTATGTTCAATGAAAATTACTCCTCTCCCACAGAAGTGATCTGCTTGATATCCTTTGCCCTATCAGGTAGATATTGATTCTCCACTTATCAGTCTAGTTGGACTACCTTAATGAAGAACAGTTTTGCCCAATGGGAAGAATGGGAGAAAATACCAATTTACCAAGTTCCAAAACAGAAATAATGCTTGTCAGTTTGGCATGCATACAGATCATTCACTCAAATCCCTCTGGATAATGACATTCTGAAGTGTATTTTTCTTCCTCAAAGGCAACATTTTGCAGAAGGTCATTATGGTAAGAAATGTAGGATATCTTTATATACAACTTAAAAACTTAAAGGCCAAATTATATTTCTAGAGGAATTTAGCTTCAGCTAAACATAAATTGAATAACTCATATTTCTTATCCTTTATAATTTATTGTATCTAGAATTTAAGCAAACCTAAAGTAAACCTTATTTGCCCTCTTGGGGTTAAGTTTAAGGTCTTTCTACATAGAGCAACTTAATTCCTTTCAGTTCACAAATATGGTCTTAATAAATATATTACAGAAAACTGTTAGACCCTTGAGGAAAGAGAAAAAGTTTAGGTAAGACCCAGTCTCTATTGTCATGGAAGTCACAGGCTATTTATTGTTTGTTATATTGTTTATTAAAGAGAATTATACCTTTTATCATTTATATGCCACAGTTATTAGTCCCCAAACATTACAGAGACAGTTGAGAATTGGGGCTAATATTTATATATCTACCTGCTTTCTTGGAAATTATGATTACATAGTTAATAATTGGGGCAGCTAGGTGGCACAGTGGATAGAGTACTGGGCCTGGAAGACTCATCTTCCTGAGTTCAAATGTGACCTCAGATATTTATTAGCTGTGTGACCCTGAGCAAGTCACTTAACCCTGTTTGCCTTAGTTTCCTCATATGTAAAATGAACTGGAGAAGGAAATGGCAAAGCATTCCAATATCTTTGCCGAGAAAATCCCAAATGGGGTCATGAAGAGTCAGACACAACTGAAAAATGGCTGAACTGAAGTTAATTACAAAGCTACGTGAATTCTATGGACTATATTTTACCCAGTGTCCAAAGCTTTCCTAGGAAGTACCATGACATAATCTGTTGGAGTGTCATGTCCACATCAAAGCACCATAGAATGTTAGAGCTGAAGTGACCTTAGAGATTATCTAATCCAACCCTTTCATTTTACAGGTGAAGAAACAGAGACCCAGAAAGACTATGGGATATGCTCAAGGCCATACAACTAGTTAATTGCCAGGATGATTAGGATATGGGATCTTGATTCCTGATTTGGCATCCTGAGGTATCCAAACAGAGACTGGAAATAAGAAAGGACTGAATAATAATACCACATTATATTTTAATAGGGCTGACGAGACCTGTGTGTGCCTCTCGGAAGCCATAGGCCGCTCTAATTCAATCCAGAACTATAAGGTTTGTGTAAAAATATAATTAATTAATTATCTTAGGAATGCAAGGGAGCATTGTCAGGGTTGCATCATTCAGTGTTTGATCTGTGATGCTAAGTTGGGAGACTCCAAACAGTGTCTTAGGATCTTCTTATACCTCTCAAAGTCTTAACTTGGTAGTCCTTCAAGCCATTTGAAGAGCTGCCATATCATGTCTCCATGGTTTTCTGGGACTCCCAACAGGAGAGGGACCATAGCTGGTAATAGTACATTCTCCCTTATCCTTTGACCTCCCTGTCATTATTTCCTCCACATCCTCCAAACACACTTCATCTTGCCTTCTGTCCTCTAAGAATCTAAAATTTCAGGAAAAATAACTTCTCAAAACAATAAAAGTTTAGGAATTCCTGGAGGCAGTATGGTATGGTGGAAAGAATGCTGGATTTGTCATCAGAAGGGCTACATTCAGATCCCAGCTCTGTCACTTATTATCTATGTGACCTTGTGCAAGTACTTGAACTCTCTGGGTCTCAGTTTTCTCATCTTAGTTTGAACTGTGGATCTTAGTTCCTTTCTAGTTCTAAATCTCTGACACTATGAATCTAGTGGCCTGAGAGAGTTAATGTGTTTATATCCTTGAATGCCTACATTGTATCAGGGATGGACTTGGAGAGAATCTCATACTCCTTGCCTCAAAATCAAAATGTATTTGAGGACACAAAATTCAGCTTCAGGAAAAGAGAATCCTGGATGGAAACAGTCCTTGATGATAATGTGAAGGTGAAAGATGAAATATTTTCATCTTTGTATAATTATGAATAAAGATGCTTATGGATTATTAATGAGGACCAACTCCTAACAGTGTAAAGCAATTTGAAGTACCAGTTGTGGTCTATTTCCAAGAGGTGCTGTATATTACATAAGAAATGAATTTAGCATTTTAGCATTTTTAGAATGCTACTAAATATCTCAGAAAAATCCATAAAAGAGAGAGTACCATAGAGCCTAAGAAAGTGATTTGAAAAAAGCAGAAATGGAGTTTCCATTTTATTATTATTATTATTTTTTAGAAAGGAGCTTTGTCATTCCATAGATCTTTGTGAAAATTTTGTTGAATTCTACCTTAAGTATTCAAATCTTTCCCAGGAGTATCTTGACCTTAAATTAGTGCTTATGGTTTAGCTGACTCTAAGTTTTGCAGTTTAGTGGAAAGTTTAAGGTTGAAGAAGGTAAATGGATTAAATTGCTATTGTAGATTAAATTCTGAAAGAGAACATATTTCTACAACTACCACTTTCTGCATTTATTTCCCCCTCTAGAACAATAACAACAATTGGTAAAATATCTGAAATGCATTTTCTTTCATGAATAATACATTCTTATATGGTAAAGTCACAGAAATGGGAGCAGTTCAACGGTAATGCCAGTATTAATGCTGTGCTTTTATGAAAAGAAATGTATATGACAATGTAAGCAGTAGATGACCTTGATAATGCTGTTCCCTATATGATGCATGATATAAATGAAAGACTGAAAGGATATTGACTCAGTATTACAATAATGAATTGTAAACTTAGAAAAGGAGAAGAGGAAAATGTAATGATACTTACAGATGTTTTTTATAAAGCAAATGAAAATAAGATAATAACAATTCAGACCAGGAATACTTCCTGCATAAATGAATTAGGGTGTTCTGGAAAGTTCTCTATAAAACCCAGCCATGGTGGTTAACACTGATAATGAGCTGCCCCTTAGGTGAACTGCAAATATGAGAGGGGCTATCAATATAAATGTATATACATATATATTTGTGCATATACATATATGCATGCATGTATACGTAAATATAAATGTGTATTGTGCACACACATGTGTAAATGCATATAAGCATATATACATATGTATGTGTTTTATATACATACATGTGTGTATATGTATATATACAAGTATATATATATTTTTATATACACACACATATATCTATATCCTTATGGGTCTCATCCAGTCCAAATTTTAAAATTTTAATAGGAGAACATGCTGGGAAAGTACTTTCCTGATAGCATTGTCAGGTATATGATGATATCAAAGCAAAACAATTTCAACTTTACCCCCTCGTAATGACATTTGTTAAATAAATTGGGTAATGCTCCTCAGGGCTATGTTGGATTGTCAGGATGAAAATCTCAGCTGCATAAAAGAACCTTCCAGACCAAAGAGGGAAAAAAACACCAAGGTAGGCTAGTACAATCATATTTAGAGTAAAGAGAGTAGTCAAATTTGGCTGAATTCTAACATGCAAAGTATACTAGTCTTCACTAACTACTCTGCTTAGTGGGATACATTCATTTGTGCTTTCCACAAAATAATGTTTTTAATAGTTTAGGATAGTCCCTCGTGTGGTACCACAAATGCCCTGAGAGTGTTTAGGAGAATTAAAGTAGTTATGGCCAGCTTATGTGGGAAAGTTTATGTGGAAAAGATCTGTAGAAGACTGAGAAGGGTGACAGAAGATTTGGGAGCATATTGAATGCCAGGCAAGGAAATAAAACTTTATTCAGCAGGCAATAGGGAGATACTGAAGATTTTTAATGAGAGTGATGATTTGGAAACGTTCAATTGCTCAGTAGAATTTAGAATATAAGCTCTTTGTAAGCATTGGAATAAAAACTTGAAGCCATAAACTATTTGCCTTTTGTCTTTGCATACCCAGCATCCCTGCCCAAATGGATGTGGGATCTCATCAATTTGAAAGTCTCCTCCAGTGGTGCAAATTGTAATCATATCTGCCTGTTGATCCTGTATGCCTTTTGTCCATATTCTCCTGAAGTTTGCCATGGGGGAGGGGAGTCCACCCAATATGCCCAAGGTTTTTCTCATTTTCTCCTGACACCATGAGGATACTAATAGAGCTCTTTGTCTCTTTACCTGTCATCACTCACTCTTGCTGCATGACCACCCATCTTCATTTTCTGTTGTACACTTTCTTGATGACATCTTTTACTCTTGTCCTTTGTAAGAGTTCTTTGTTGACTATATATTGCAGACTTCTCACACCAATTATACCTTTCCATTACGCTTCCTGAGATTCCCACCTTTAGCTAGTTGGGTCATTGATGCCCCAGGTCTAGCTGCCCTTTGGGAACCCCGAAATATTTGCATTGAAAAGAATTGCTTTTGCTGTTATGGGAAGTTTGGAGTTGGTAAAAGTGCTTTGTGATGTCCTGAAAGCAATCCAACTTGCTCTGTTCCTTCTTCTCAATTCTGGGCCCAGCTCCTTGTCCATCTGTGCTTTCTGTATGAGAGTGTTCAAAAAGCCCTACGGAGTGTCTATTCAAATGTATGTTGAAATCTGTGCAATAGTCATTCTTCATCCATTTGGTCTTTTCTATGTGGATGGACAGGTCAATTTCTAAGTGAACATAAATCCATTATAGGAGGCTCAGCAATGTTTTGGGGCTTGGTAAAATCAACATAATGTCATCTGAAATCAGAAGTGTCTAGAGAACCCCACCATACACATGTAATCCCTCCTTAACCTGAACTCTGCACTGGATCTCCTCTCTCATGTTGTCAAATGCTTTTGATGAATATACATCCCCCGTTTTATTCCTCACCTGATGTTTACTATCAGAGGATTACTGAACAGTATTGTTTTTGTTTTGTCTTTGGGTAACTCTCCAGTTTCCATCAGTGCCTCTGCTTGGTTTTGACTCCACAGAACATCATGCCTCCTCCAGAATAAGTTGGTCATCTAAAATCTCATCACCATATAGATGGATTCAGTTTTTAATATTCAACACCTTCTCAACTCCTCCAATTGCCCCTCCCCTCTGATGGAAGACTGATGGGTACAGCCATAAACTCTCCCCAAAACTTTCCTTTGTAGAAGGCTCTGAGCTTTCAGAACCTTCCAGGTAACTCCATTTTCGATCAGCAGCTTTGCTGGGTTTCCACTCCACAGACCATCACGTTCCCTGCTGGCATTTTCTTCCCCCTATGTTGTCCTCTCTATTAGATTGTAAGCTTCTTCAGGGCAGGGACTATCTTTCTTTTTTTCTTATTTTTATCCCCAGCACTTTGAACAGTGTCTGACATATAGTAGGCACTTAATAAATTATCAAATTTAATTTAAAAGTGAATTTTTATATGTTCCAAGGAATCCTGAATGATCTTAATGTATGAATAGGAGATTCCTTGTGAAGACACATGTAAGGTGGTGTTTTGTTCTAGAGTCAAGTGCTTTTTTGTAGTTAACAAACAGTAAGCACTCCTATATCTTTTGGGGTGATAAAGATTTGGTTCATTGTTGAATATCATTTATTAAAATCTGTTTGCTCTCTATTGATGCCTTTGATCCTTCCTTAATGAGGGATTTACATATAGATGACCTTCAAAGATTTTGTATAGGTGGAAAAGTAAGTAAAAATTACAGGTAATTTTTGCTCTCTCAGATATCTTTTTGGGAGGTATTAACAAGGTTTGAGGTTTTTTGTTTTCCCCATGCCTTTGATACTTTCCCCTCCTTAAGATATCTTGGATATCATTTCTTCATTGCTCTAATGCTTTTCTTGCCTCCAGCATGGATCTCTTTTACACATACTAGCTTCAATCTGGATACATGGATTTCCACATCATTTTCCTTATCCATGCTATTTATACCTCCTCTGAAAGGATCTAGGAACTGAGATGTTAGGGTTCATATATCTGTTTCATTATCTTTGAAGGAAAAAAGGTTGGTGAAACAGTTTTTGTAAGTATTTATTTCCATTTTTCTTCTGTTTATAGTCCTCTTTTCATTTTATCCTTTATCAGAGACACTTGCTGTAAAGATTGTTTCCCAGCTTTCTGTTTTCCTTCTAATCTTGGTTGCATTGGTTTCATTTGTACAAAAGTTTTTTAATTTAATGTGATCAAAATTATCTGTTCTACATTTTGTAATGCTCTCTCTCTCATTTGGTCACGAATCCTTCCTCTTCCCATAGATCTGGCAGGTAGACTATTCCTTGCTCTTCTAATTTGATTGCTTCATTGTCTATGGTACCTTTTAGCAAGATGTAGTTTCCTTCCTTATCTCTTTTATTTAGGTCTATTTTTGCTTTTACTTTGTCTAAGATCAGGATTGGTACCCCTGCTTTTTTTACTTCAGCTGAAGCATAATATATTCTGCTCCAGCCCCTTACCTTTACTCTCTGTGTGCCTCTCTGCCTCAGATGTGTTTTTTGTAAGCAACATATTGTAGGATTCTGTTTTTTTGATCCACTCTGCTATCCACTTCTGTTTTATGGGAGAGTTCATCCCATTCACATTCACAGTTGTGATTACTACCTGTGTATTTCCCTCCATCCTATTCTTCCTACTGTTTATCCTCTCTCCTTACACCCTTTCCCTCCTCACCACTGTTTCACTTTTGTCTACCGCCTCCCCTGTTCTGCCCTCCCTTCTGTCAGTCCCCACTCCCCTCCTGTTTACTTAATCTCCTCCCTTCCTAATTCCCTGTCAGGTAAGATAGATCTCTACATTCAACTGATTGTGTATATGATTCCCTCTTAGAGACAATACTGATGAGAGTAAGGCTCAAGCGATGCCCATTGCCCACCCTTAAGCTTCCCCTCCACTGTAATAGGTCTTTCTTGCCTCTTCATGTGAGATGATTCACCCCATTCCACCTCTCTCTTCTTTCTGCACCTATTGTACTCCTCTTTCTCATTCCTTAATTTTTGTCATTGCCTCAAATTTGCCTTATATCCTTACACTCTATCTATCTAGCTATCTAGCTATCTAGCTATCTATATTCCTTCTATCTGTACTGTTAGTGATGCAATTGATAAGTGTTACAAGTATCATCTTCCCTTGGAGGGATGCAAACAGTTTAGCTCTATTGAATCCCTTTTGTTTTCTTTTTCCATTTTACCTGTTTATGTTTCTCTTAGGTCTTGATATTGGGGGTCAAATTTTTGGTTTAGTTGTGGTCTTCTCCTTATGCAGGCTTGAAATTCTTCTATTTCATTAAATAACTGTTTTTTCCTCTTGATGTATTATGCTTAATTTTGCTAGGTAAGTGATTCTTGGTTGTAGTCTTAGCTCCTTTGGCCTTCTGGATTATTATGTTCCATGACCTCCAGTCCTTTAATGTTGCAGCTGCCAAGTTCTGTGTAATCCTGATTGTGACTCCCTGATATTTTAATTGTTTCTTTCTGGTCATTTTTTTTCCTTGACCTGATAGTTCTGAAATTTAGCTATAATGTTCTTTGGGGTTTTTATTTTGGGATCTCTTTCCTGAAGTGATTGGTGGATTCTTTTAATGCCTATTTTGCCCTCTGGTTCCAGGACATTAGGGCAGCTTTCCTTGATAATTTCTTGAAAGATGCTGTCCAGGTCCTCCTTTTGATTATGGCTTTCAGGTAGTCCAATGATTCTGATATTGCCTCTTCTGTATCTGTTTTCTATGTCAGTTATTTTTCCCATGAGGTATTTTACATTTTCTTCTATTTTTTTCTTTTGAATTTGTTTGATTAATTCATGATGTCTCATATAGCCGTTAGTTTCAATTTGCCTAATTTTAACTTTTAAGGTGTTGTTTTCCTCAATTAGCTTTTGTACTTTCTTTTCCATTTGGCCAATTGTAGTCTTTACGGAGTTGTTCCCTTCATTGGATTTTTGTATATACTTTTCCATTTGACCAGTTCTACTTTTTAAGCAGTTTTCCAAGCTATTGACTCTTTTTTTCATTATACTCTTACAGCATTCTCATTTCTTTTCCCAATTTTTCTTCAACCTCTCTTACATGATTTTTAAGCTCCTTTTTGAGCTCTTTCATGAGTTCTTTCTGGGCTTGAGATGACTTCCCATTTTTCTTTGGGATTTTGCCCATAGCTGTTTTGACATTGTTCTCTTCTGAGTTTGTGTCTTGGTCTTCCCTGTCACCATAATAACTTTCTATGGTCAGATTGTTTTTTGCTATTTTTTTTTTAGCCTTTTTTTTTTTTAAATTTGAGCTCCGTTCCTGGGGCAGGGGTGGAGAGACACTATCTCAGGTTTCTTGGGTTAGTGGCTACAGGCCTTGGCTATTTACCTGGTGCTGTGCCGATGTTGCCCTGAAGTCCACAAGGGAACCTCAAGTCTGGTGCTGCACTAAGGGGTTGAGGTTGGGGTTGGCTGGTGCTGCTGGAGGCCACAGGGATCTGGTAGCTTGCCTGGTGCTGAGTTGACACTAATGGTGGTGTCTGGCATGTGCTGAGGCCCAGTGGGGTGTTTCCGCATTTCTCTTGGCTACACTAACGCACTTGGTGGTCTGACCTCTGGAGGCTGCCTGTTTACCTGGAGCAACACTGAAATGGTGGCAGCTGCCTGTTTGCTTAGGCACCCCTAGAGTTGGTGTCTATCAGTTTGTCTGGGGCTGTGCTGAAGTATGTGGAGGTCTGACCTCTGGGGGACACCTGCCCACCTAGAGCTACACTGAAGCACAGGGAGGCCTGGCTGCTGGAGGACACCTGCCTGCTTAGGCTGTGCTGCCACAAGGCAGAGATCCAGTTGCTGAACAATGCCCACCTGACTGGGCTAGAGGATGCCTGCCTACCTGCAGCTACACTCAACCACAGTGGTTCCCAGAGCTGGAATCTGTGGTTTCCTCTGACTATGTTAGGGCATGGAGGATGGGGGGGGGGCCTGGTATTGGTGTTTGCCTGCTCCACTGAACTGAGGCTCAGGATCTCCCACCGGTTTGCTGAGGTGGGGCTTGCTGCTGACTTTCTGGGATGCTTCCTGTCCTGGACTGTGCTCCCCTTTCACCTGAGTGAGATGGGCCTTTCTTGCCAATCCTCCAAGTTTCTTAGGCTAAAAGATCGTTTCACCCCATCTTTTTGTTAGTTCTTCTGTTCCAGGATTTGTTTTGGGGCTTTATTTTATGATTGCTTGAAGGTGAATATGGGAGAGTTACAGCAATTTACTGCTCACTCTACCATCTTGGTTCCCAGAAGTCAACTGACAATGTTTCTTGATGAAAATCTATATGACTGTGGTTTAATAGAATTTGGATTCCTGAGGTGGGACTACAAAGAAAGTTAATCAATAAAATTTGTTAAGTGCCTACTGTGTGTCAGGCATTGTATTAAGTGCTGAAAATTTTATGCTACTTTTTCAGCAGTGACATGAAACAGAAATGACTTAGTTATGTCCCAGTATAATTTGAAAATTTCTAGCCATATGGTAAAATGTAGAAATGTATGTTATAAATAAACTGTGAATTACAGGTCAGAAATGAACCAGTGCCAGCAATATAAGGTAAGTTCTTCACACACACACATATAAAATCAATTAGACACAACATTTCCAAGTAGCAATTTCCCAAAGGGTCCCATAGGGACAGTGGCATGATTAAAAGTGCTTCTCTTGGACAGACTTCACTGCTTCTTAAAAAGCAGAAAACTCCAGTTAACATCTGGTTGAGATACATTATTGAAACATATTCCAAACTGTTTTTCTTTTTAGTCATGTAGCACCTGGGGCACCTCCCTCCCCCTAAATCACAGGGTAGGTCCTTCAACAGATGAAGGTATTCTGTGAGTCTGTATCCCCTAAAACTATAGTTCACAAGTCCCCACTGATTTTGGCCTTTAATAGTCAGGTACAGGACACAATTAATTTAAAGGAAAAGCATTTATTGAATTTGAATAGTGAGAAAAGTAGCAACAAATCATTCCCATAAACCTAGGGTATACTCTCCTACAAACACACACAACAGTGGGAAGAGTAGATGCCGAATCTATACATGCAGAAAAGCACACAGGGAGACAACATGTGACCAGGCACCCATATGGAGTGGGGCAAACATAGGGAACACATGTGACCAAGGCAAACACGAAAAGGACAACTCCTACCTCCCACACTATATGGCCACTGATATCTTTTAGTGATGACATTGTGCTGCTCCTGGTGACGTTGGTCTTATAATCTTTTCTAGACATTATTCTGGACTTCTATACTATTCCCACTTGGCAATCTTCATTCCCTCCTTCCACACCCTTAATCCTGATTTTTTAGCTCCTTTTGTATATTGTCTTACCCCGTTGGAAAATAAGCTTCCTGAAGGTAGGAATTGTTTTTCTTTTTACTTGTATTGCCATTGTCTGGCATATAGGCAGTACTTAAAAAATGCTTGTTGTTGCCTGCCTCATCATCTACCTTTCCATCTTTATTATATCATAGCCCCCTTCCCCTTTAAGATCCAGCCAGAGCAGTCTTCTTGCTCTTCCACACATGTACTGCTCCATTCTTTGTCTTCTTGCCTTTGCATTCCCTGTTCCTTATTCCTGGAATATACTCTTCCATTCCCTCTAACTTGAGAATCCCTTATTTCCATCAAGATTCAGCTCAAATAGCATCTTCTAGATGAATCCTTTTAAACTAGGGTTCAGTGCAACAATTGGAATGAGAATTCTCTGAGTTCAAGGAGCTTCAAAATGAAAAGGAGGCAATCAATTTCTCCAACTCATTTCAATTCCTTCCTTTGGTGGAGGCAAATACTTGTCCAAATGATTGATTATGTAGTAATCCAGTATCTGTGCAGTATCAAGTCATTTACATTTCCCATAGTGAGGAAAAATGATATTTACTGTTAAAATTTTTTTTGAAGGAAAATTCTGAAAGGCGGAGCTAAGATGGTGGAGTAAAGGCAGGGAATTGCCTGAGCTCTCCCCCAAACTGCTCCAAATACTTTAAAATAATGACTCGAAACAAATTCTACAGCAGTAGAACCCACAAAAAAAGACTGAATGAAACAATTTTGCAGCCCAAGACAACTTAGAAGGTCAGTAGGAAAAGTCTGTTGCACGAGGGTGAGAGAGGAGAGCAGTCCAGCACAGGCCACAACAGCACAGCCCAGGCCCCAGCAAACCAGGAGCAGACCTTGAAAGCCACTCAATCAGGAGCAGCAGCAGCAGCTGCTTCTGGAGCTCTCAGCCCACAGACAGTAAGGGGGGGTGAACAGAAGGAGATTACAGGGGTCTCTTTGCTAGAACTCAGGCAGGACTCTGTTGCTTTGCCCATACGCAGATCCAGGTTGCAGTCCTGGGTGGCAGTCCCAGGGCAAGAAGGAGCATTAGCACAACAGAGCTTGGGGCCACAGGGGAGTGGGGACCCTTCTCACAATTCCAGGGCAGAAGAGAGTGGTCACTCACAGACCAGAGCACAGGCCAAAAGAGTAGTAAACACCTCTCCCTAGATCATACCACCTTGGAAGAAGTGAAAACTTATAGGTCCCTAGAAGTATCTCTGAAAACAGCCGACCAAAAGTCCTGAAGCTTGGGACAGTGCACCATCCACCCTGGAAGAAGATTCCTACTTTATTTTTATTTTTTTAATATTTTATTTAATGTTTTACTTTATTTTCAGTCAGCCAACTAGCATTTATTAAGACATCCTATATGCCAGGCACTGTGGGAAATGTAGAGTTCAATCCAAGGAGTGAAGCTGATGGAATGAAGAAATGGCTGGTTTGTGAGCCCTCTTTTGTTTTTAATTTTTAAAAAGTTTTTAAAAATTAATTTATTTTGATTTATCAACAATCACTTCCATAAGCTTTTGAGTTTTAAATTTTTCTCCCCCTCCCTCTCCAAGATGGCACACAATTTGATATAGGCGATACATATACATTCCTATTAAACATATTTTCACATTAGTGATGTTATAAGGAAGAATTAGAACCAATAGGAGGAACCACCAGAAAGAGGAAACAAAACACAACAGAAGAAAAAAATAGCAAATAGTATGCTTCGATCTGCATTCAAACTCCATAGTTCTCTCTTTGTATGTGCATAGCATTTTCCATCATGAGGCCTTTGGAGATGTCTTAGCAAATCCCTACTTTAACAGAGTTAAAAGCCAATCTTTTAAAAGTTAATAGGCTGGGAAAATGAGCAAACAACAGAAAAAAATTCATAGATACTATGGCAACAAGGAAGATCAAAACACACACTCATGAGAAGATAACAAAGTTAAGGCTCCTACATCCAAAACCTCCAAGAAAAATATGAATTAGTTTCAGGCCATGAAAGAACTCAAAAAGGATTTTGAAAAATATTTTTTGAAGAAGCAAGCATATCCTTATATAAATTGCAAGGATGGTCACAAAAATCACAAACCAGACACTATGACATGAATCATAGCAGCATAGTTTAAGGGGTATTACAGCTTTTCCCTACTACTGACATGTTTCATTTTCACATGGGATGTTCAGCAGTTCATAGGAGCCCTGAGTGCTACTAGAAAGGAGAAAAGTCAGAACTGAGCTTCTTGGGGCTTCCAAATTGGTTCATAGACCAAATCTCTCTGCTGTCTTCTAAGAACTTATTCTTCATGGGAACAGATTGGGGCACTAAGATTTACTTAAGCATTTTATATATTTAAGCATTAAGATATATCTGATTCTCCTAGGTTTTTTTTTCTAATGTCATATTCTTATCACTAACACTGGAGAGGAAAGAATAAAAAAGGAAGAAAAAAAGAAAATTACATGATAACTTTATTATATAATTAAAAGGAATAGCAAGTTGTACATAATAGATTTGCTGTTTCATGTACAATCATCTTTTTTTTCTCTTCTACTATGTTATGAAAATGTTTGTTTTATTTCTGAAGTTCAAAATAAAATAAATAAAACGAGAAAAAAACACTGGAGTTTCTCCTACCAGGGCCAGAGGCATCAGGTGTCTCGGAAGGATGAAGGAACAAGATTATAACAACTTCAGACTGTTCTGTAATGTCTGCATCTGAAAACTACAGGCTGACCTATCATAGGCACGATGGGACAAGACTCCCTCAACTCTATGTGATCCCAGGTAAAGGCTGTAAATATTTTTGAAACAGTTAATCTATGCATTGTAACCTTGCATTATTCAAGAGGTATACTAACCAGGCCCATGGTCTAACTGGTGGGAAACTTTTCTGTTTAAAAAGGAAAAAGAATATTGGAGAAACTAAATCAGAATGACCCTGCAACTGCATTTACAAAAAACACCACTTTCAAACTTTCCCAGCAATCTAAATATGTATCTGGAACTAATACAACATTTTAGGCACCATATATTGGGGGCATGTGTTGGCATTTCACATTGTATGATAGTTGATTTATCAACATAAACATTTTTTACCAGACCACACTGAAGCTATAGGCAATAGATAAGCCAAATTGAATGTCCCAAGAGATTCTCCTTCATGCAGTAAGTTCCATTGCTTATGATTAAGTAAGAAGCAGTTATTTTCAAATTAACATTAGTATCAGTGGGTATTGATGACTTGCCCATATACGTAGCATATGGCAGTGACAGAACTTGAACCCAGGTCTTCCAAACTCTGAAGCCAGCACTCTACCCACTATGCCATGCTGCTTCTTGATCTATTATAACTGAGTGAGTTGTCTATGAGGGTGAATTGTGGCTCTCTTCCTTAAATATTAAACAGAACTACATACGACTCTAAATGACAATATTCTCCCCAGACTGTCTCACCCAATGCCACCAAAAGAGGATGGCTAGCTCAAAAGTTTGTGAAAAGATGAGTGTTGAGTTGATTGGAGGGGAGGGAAGCTAGACGACGAGATGGATGTGTTCCTAATGATCCGGCGCCACAAGGCAACGTTCTTCACAGATGCAAAGGAGTCGAGCACAGTGTTTGAGCTGAAGTGCATTGTGCAAGGCATCCTCAAGAGGGCCCCGGAGGATCAGCGGCTCTATGAGGATGACCAGCTGCTGGATGACAGTAAGACCCTGGGCGAGTGTGGCTTCACAAGTCAGACAGCCAGGCCTCAAGCACCAGCCATTGTGGGGCTGGCCTTTCAAGCTGATGATGCATTTGAAACATTGCACATTGAGTCCTTCTCCAGCCCTCCAGAACTGTCAGATGTCATGAAGCCTCAAGACTCTGGAAGTGGCACCAATGAGCAAGCTGTGCAGTAAGGGCCCAAGGCCCCACCCCCTATAGTGACCTAATACAATAAAAAATTTTGGTATTAAAAAAAAAAAAGAAAAGATGAGTGTTCAGGAGTCATGTCCACTGTTTTTGGCATAGAGTCTACAAATAAATGGGGCAGGAAGACAAAGTGGAGCCAGATTCTGAAACAGAGATAGAAAAGTATAGAAGATGGAGCCCTGTGTCAGGGCCGCAGAACCTAGATTTGAGTCCTGATTTTTTTTTTTAAGACAATTGGGGTTAAGTAATTTGCCCAAGGTCACACAGCTAGTAAGAGTCAAGTGCTTGGTCTGAGGTCAGATTTGAACTCAGGTCCTCCTGACTTCAGGGGAGGATCTCTATCCACTGTGCCACCTAGCTGCCTCAAGTCCTGATTTTTTTTGACTGACCTTTTGAGAGACTTTGGGCAAGTTACTTCACCACTCTGGGTCTCAATTTCCTCATCTCTAAAAAAAAGAGAAAACTTCATAGCCCCATAGGTACTTTCCAACTCTTAAAATCTAATGATCATATTTTTAAAAAAATTATTTTATTACAAACAACAAATATAAATACTTTTTAATACAAATAAGAACAAATAAAGAGGAATGTGAATGAATATAAAACTATGAACCTTTATTGCATAGTTTTAAAAGTACATATTAAATTTAACATGATAGTATAATCACTATCTTGTTTGTGTCCCCTTCTGAATTTCCTTATGCTCTCATCTGTGTATTTCTAAAGGTTGATACGCTTTTTTCTTTTAAAATTTTTACATCACTTTTCCTACTTCCCAATACCTCCCATGGGCATCTTGGTGGCATAGTTGATAGAGTGCTGGGCTTACAGCCTGGATGATATCTTCTTGAGTTCAAAACTGGCTTCAAACACTTACTAGCTGTGTGACTCTAGGCAAGTCACTTAACCCTTTTTGCCTCAGTTTCCTTATCTGTGAAATGAACTGGAAAAGGAAATGGCAAACCACTCCAGTATCCTTGCCAAGAAAACACCAAATGGGGTCACAAAGAAATGTGTATGATTGAAAAGACTGAACAACAACAATCCTTCCCATAGCTCTCCCTCTTCCCCCAACAAAAGTCTTCCCCTGAAACAAATACTGTAAGTATAATGAAGCAAAACAAATTTACACATTATGTCTGAAAATATATTTCTCATTGTGCACCTCTGGTTTATTATTTATCTTCCAAGAAGCATGAATCATGTTTTATCATCAATCTTATGGTGTCATGATTAATTATGACATTGATCAAAACTCTCAAAGTTTTCAAAATTGTTTTCCTTTACATTATTGTAGTTGTTTAAATTGTTTTCTTGGTTCTGCTCACTTTATTCTGCATCATTCTATATAAGTCTTCTGTGAGTTCTGTCATTTCTTAGGTCACAGTAATATTTCAGTACAATTATGTACCCTAATTTGTTCAGCCAAACTGTCCCCAGTTCTTTGTTTCCAGTTCTTTGCTATAGTAAAATATATTGCTGTAAATATCTTTGTACATAAAGGTCCTTTCTCTTTTTCTTTGGTCCCTTTGAAGTATATGCTGAATAGTGCTATTACTTAGTTTCTTTTAGAGTTGAACTCCAAGCATTTTTCCAGAATGGTTGGACTACTTCATTAGTGTGCCTGTTTCTCAAAGCTCCTACAACAACTGTTGTTTTCCATTTTTGTCTGATGAGTTGTTTTGATTTGCATTTCTGTTATTGGTTATTTGGAGCATTTTTGTGTCATTGTTGAAAGCTTGCATTTCTTTCATGCCTAATATCTTCGTAGTTTTCTATGAATTGTAAATTGCTTTCTTGTTTATGGTGGAAATTTTGCATTGGGTAAAATTGTACCTTATTTAGCACAGTAATGAGAGTCATTATGTTGGGGAGGTTACTGGTTTATGACTTTCAATCCCACTAACCTCCTCTGTGCACACAAAAACCCATCTACTGAGGTTGTAGCAAATCAAGCTCTTTTTATTATATATTTGTTTCATTTCCTAACTCTATGTTTTTCTCATGTAGGCTCTGGTTCCTGCTCTTATATAGGAGCAAAGAACATTTGGTTATATTGTAGAAGAGTGGCCACTATGACAACCCACAGGAAGCATGTCCCTTCTCTAACTGATGCTTCTCTTTGTCAAAGGCAATTCAACTTAACGAAGGAAGAAAAAAAAAATAAGGCAAGCCTTGTCTTCAGGCCACACAAAAATCCTAGGGTGGGGGAAAGATACATCACTATGCAGCCCCAGGTTTCTTTCAAGGTACTATCCCCCACTCCCACCCCAGCTACACTGCAAATCTTGGTACTATTTGTTTGTTATCTTGTCAGAATCATAGTTACGATAGTTATCCCTCCCAATGTATAATGATATAACTGAAAAAACCAGATGGTATTAATTCGAAGCAAAAGACATTTTTTTTAAAAAGCAGAAGTTAAATAATAAGGAAATATCCTTCATCCAATTTCTATAGATTTCCCTGCTGTTAGTGGGAGAGGAAACTCTTTCTGGACAGCTTATATTTCTTGGTTTGTATCTCAGTGGGAACATTTTGATAGCTCTGTTAAATTATTGTCCCAACATCCTCTCGTGCCTCCATCTTGCTCTCTACCTCTGAAGCTACCATATTCTACTTCTCTACCTCTGAAGCTACCATATTCTCTTCTCTGCTTCTGCTACCATCATATTTTGCTGGGCTTTTTCTCTACTGAGCTATTGCTGCCATCTTCTGGAACTGTCTCCTGTTTTGTGAGATGGCTCTAGAGGAATATGCCACAGAGCATATTTTTCATCATTTTTCAATACATTTTCATCGCTTTTTTCAGTCAGGCCCACAGCCACACTTGGCCAGTACATACAAGTGTCTTGGGTCAAAACCTTTCTGTTTGACACATTCATTCTCCATTAGTGGGAATACCAAGAGACCTGCTTGCTATTTAGGTTGGGGCAAGTTAATTCCTTTCAACTCACATCATGCCTCTAGTAGCAAGTCTTAGAAATACTCAAATTACCCTGGAGGTTCTTCACACCTCAATAATACTCTTAGCAATGTTGGAGCTGGTGATCTTTGTCCTGCATTTTTACAGCTACACCAGGATCCAGATCACTTTGTTTTTCCATTTGCAATTTAATTCTACAGACAAGGAAATACAAAAGATTTAGAGAAAGGAGAGATGATTAAGAAAAGGTGGGATTAAGAAAGTCTTTGTGTAGGAAGAGGAAACTAACCTTAACTTTGAATGAAGCTAAATATTCTAAGGGGTAAGAACACTGAAGAGAAAGTACGTTCTAGGCATAGGGAAAATCCAGAGCAAAGGTGCAGAGATGGGAGTTGGAAATGTGAGTTCAGGGATCAAAGGATAGGTCAGTTTAACTAGAATGTTGAGTGTGTGAACAATTGTAATATGAAATAAATCTGGAAAGTGAACTGTGAATCCCTGTTCAGAGGTAGATGAGAGTCAGACTGTGGAAGGCTTTAAATGCCAAGCTGAGAAGTTTGTATTTTATTTTAGAGATAATAGGGAATCATTGAAGATTTTTGAGTGGAGAATGACGTGATTAGGCCTGTGTTTTAAGAATATTAATTTGATGTCTGTCTGGAGGATGGGTTAGAGAGGGGATTGGAAATAGGAAGACCAATTAGGAGACCATTGTAGTAGTCAGCTGAGATGTGATGAGCTAGGATAGTATCTGCCTGAATAGAGAAAAGGAATATATTGTGGATATATATTCAACAAGACCTGGCAACTGCTTAGAAATGGGGAAGGTATGAGGATAAGGAAGACTGAACAGTAGATTATGACTGTGAAGTTGTGAACCTGGGTAACTAAAAGAATAGTGATGCCCTCGATGTTAATAGGAAAACTTGGAGAAGGCACAGATTGTGGAGGAGAAATATAGAGTCCTGTTTTGGATATAGTAAACTTGAGATATCTGTGGGATATTTAGGTACGGACGAGCTACTAAAATTGAAGAGATTAGGAATGGATAGATAGATTTGGGAGTCATCTCCATAAATGCAATATTTTAAGCCACGGGAGCTGATAGGATCACCAAGGAAGAGAATATAGATTGAGAAAAGTAGAGGAACCAAGACAGCCTTGGAAAATGGTCAAAAATTAATTTGAGGTCAAGAACCTGAGTGACTAGCAGCACTATTACTAGCTAATTATCTGCCTGAGATCAGAATATCAAATTGTTTTTACTTATCCTAATGGTATGGTGTGCCTCGGATGATAGATACATATTTTATGTTTTTGTGCCTCTCATGTGACTGAGGCAAGAACAGTTGCCTCACCTTTGTAGTGGCTCTGGTAACAGGAAGTTTGGTGATGTCCTCAATAGAAAAGGGGGATTTTAGAGGATGTTTAGAGTGGAAATTAATAAACTCTGTGTTGCACACGTTGAGGTTGAAATAAAAAAGGATGTCTCTAGCCTGCACTGTCTAACAGGCAGCAATGATATAGCAGGCAGCTATGATATGGAATTGGAGTTTAGGACAGAGAGGTCTGGCTATAGAGATCTTGGAAACATTCATGTAGAGATGATCATTGAACCAGTTAGGAGCTGATGAAATCAATGAAGGAAAGAATGCATTGAGAGGAGGCAGCTGTGGATAGAGCTCCGGCCTTGGAGTCAGGAGGACCTGAGTTCAAATTCAACTTCAGACACTTGACACTTACTAGCTGTGTAACTCGGGGCAAGTCACTTAACCCCAATTGCCTCACCAAAAAGCAAAAAAAAAAAAAAAAAATGTATTGAGAGAAAGGAGGAAAGGGCACAGCATTGATTAAGAACCAAGCTTATTGGGAAGGAGTTAGATGATGATCCAACAAAGGAAACTGGGGAGAAGTCAGTAGGAAAATCAGGAAATAGGGTCATTTGGAGACAATGTGAAAGGATCACTGGAAGAATCAAAACTTCAGAGAGTTCAAGTAGGTTAAAGACTCAAAAAAAGTCAATGGAATTAGTAGTTAAGGGATCCTTAGTCATTTTGGAAAGAGCAGTTTCATTCAAAACGTAGGTTTGGAAGCCAGATTATAAGGAGTTGAAATAGGGAGTAAAGAAATGGAGACAGGTATAGATTTTTTTTTAAGAGTTTAACTATGAAAGGGAGAATAAGGTGCAATAATTTGAGTAGGTGGCATGTCAAGTGAACTCTCTTCATCTTCATCTCCTAGGCAGGCCTGTCCATATCAGGCTAATGTTGTTCCCAGCTCTGACATCCCAACAGAACTATTGATAGTCATTTTAAAGATCTACCCTGGAATGTGTCCAGCCCTCTCAATATTACTCTTTGCCTAGGTATGGGGTTTTTTAATGGTATTTTTTAAGGGACAGGTAAGCACAGGCAGAATTGTACAGTGGAAAGAATACTTGTAGACTTGGATTTAAAACTTAACTCTACCACTTAATTACCTGGGTAATTGCAGGTAAATCACCTGTGCAAGCTCTCTGGCTGCTAGTTTCCTCATCTTTAAGCAAAGGCATTGACTTCCAAAGGTCCTTCCATTTCTAAATTTATGATCCTGTGAATCTGACCATGGTTGAAGGCAACAGATTAGATAAGGAGAAACCAAAAATGAGAGAGGGGAAGTGATCACAGAATAAGCTCCCAGAGGATAAGTGACAGAATGGGATGAAGGACACAAATCAAAGGATTAGCACTTAGAAGAAGAGCTATATGTTGCCTAGATTCTAGAAAAAAGGAACGTAGGATAATGTAGAAGGGTTTTGAGGTGTAGAATAAGGGAGAAGAAAGAACTTATGATGTGTGGTTTCCATTTCTGTCAGTAAAGTAGACAAAGTACTCTGAGAGTGAGGGGCAAAGATATGGTAGAGAAGGTTTAAACTAAAAAGGTTTGGAATGTGATAGAGAATCAATTTAGGGAAGAATAAAAAGATAATTGGGAACAGTGAAGGCAAGTTGCAATCAAATAATATAAATTTTTAATGTACCAAGTTATCTGCTATATTTTTTTTTTGTTTGTCATATCAATGTTTTATGTTTTTTATGCCACATAGCTTTCCCTCTGTCCCCCTGCCCACTGTAGTCTCCTTCGTAACAAAGAACAGTCAAGCAAAATTAGTTCACAAAATGACTGCATCTGACAATATATGTAACATTCCACAGTCAGAGTCCCCCACTTCTCTACTGTGAGGAAAGAAATATATTTTAGCATTTCTTTTCTAGCACCAAGAGTGGCCATTACAATTAATCAAAGTTTGGTTGCCTTTCAGCATTGTTTTTGGTTATATTAATGAAGTCATTGTTTTTAGTGTTGTTCTGGTTACTTTCCCTGCCACATTTCATCTTCTTATGTTTTTCTGAATTCCTCATAGTTTTTATCTATTACTATTTACTAGTATTCTATTACATTTATATACCACAGTTTGGTTTCAACATTCTCCAGTGATGGGCACCCATTTTGTTTGCAGGGTTTTGCTACCACTAAAAGTGCTACTATGGATATTTTGGTATAAATGTGATTTTTATGTCTGTGACCATTTTAGGATATATGCCCACTAATGGGATCTCTGGTTCAACAATTTAGTCATTTTTTCTCACCTAATGTCAAGTTGCCTTCCAAAATAGTTGGACTAATTTAAAAGTATATCAGAGACTGAATGGTAAAGGGAGTTCATATACTGTATATGTTATGGTACTCCAGATGGCATTATTGCAGATGACATTGTGCTGATTGCATCAAGCCCAAGAACACTGCAAATTATCCCAAATGAAACCCATAATCACTCAAAAGAGTTCAGCCTAATTAGCCACACAAATAAAGCTATTGTTTGAATGAAGAATTACTATTGCTAAGATTATGATATGCTATTGTATGGCTAGACCATAGAGCTCATTTGTAAGTACATATATCTTGGAAAGACCTTGAAGATGGACAATGAACTAAGCTCAGAATTCAGTAGGATAGGGAGAGCATATTGAATAGCATTTGGGAAATTGTGCAGTACTTTTAATGATTCTAAGCATTTCCCTAAAACAAAAGCCCACTCTTTTTACATTGATATGTATGCTGTATGGCTGTGAGTCATGGAATACCAGTCTCCAAAGAATTAAAGTTGTGAGTCACCCAAAGAGAAATGGAGAGACAGGTTATGGGTATGAGTAGGCTATAACACATTACCAACAAAATTTCCCAAGAGAAGCAGTGCAAAGGTTGTCAACCAAGAGTCAAATTACCAGAAAAAAAAGAAGTGGGCTGTTCATGTACTAAAAGAGAGGGATAACTAGTAGATGACCCATGTCTTCTATTGGAATTAAAGTAATAACAAGAGGTCTATGTGAAAGTCCACTGAAAACTGGATAGATCTCCTATAGAAGATTTATTGAAGGACATGATCATGAGTCACCCATAATGACAAGCTACAGATAGGTTGAGATATATACCATTAGAGGGAGTTCCCATATCAATAAAATCACAGATCCATCAAAATATAGTAAAAATCAGCACTTTGAGAGCAGGAACTATTTGTTTTTGTCTTTGAATGCCTGATGTCTTTCAGATAATAGGTACTTGTAACCCAAGCCCCACAGCTCATTGGTATGGCACTGTCTTCTCAGTGGTGGAGATCAATGCTCCCCCACCTACATGAGAGATGGGGAAGAGTTGGTGAGAACAAGGGAAGAGAGAGATCCTAGATTTTTCAAGCTTCCAGATTCAAGAAAGAAGATGAATGATGCCAATCTTGCTGTATGTTGTTGAAAAGAGAGAAAGACTAGGTCACTAGGAAGAAGTCAACATGAGATGAACTGGGAGTCTCTATCATTTTCCTATACTTAGCTTTCCATATTAGTAACTTCAGGGAATTTTCCTTTTGGGTGAGATATGAGACTTTTTGAGATAAGTTGAGATGAGTTACCTTACTCCCAGTAGGAGAGTTCCTTTAGTCTGTATTATCTGGCATATTGTCTCATATGTAAAGTTTCTCTGATTTTTGTTTTGCTATCAGCTTGAATAAATGGATTTCTTTGCTATTTGTTATGTGTGTTCATTTTGGAACTGATATCTGGTGGGAAGGCATTCAAACCTTGGGTACAAGGCTTAGGGTCCCCTTTCCCCATTAATGAATGGTGATCAAGAATTTAGCTTAAAATTTAAAGTTACTTCCCCTAGACTAGCAATATTTAAAGGAGCAGATAGGTATAATTCTAGCCCAGTACCCCCTGTCTCTGAGAAGAGCAAAGTATCCAGGCTCTGGCTCCAACCTGCTGCTTCTTCTCCTGGCAGGAATTAAAATGTCCCTCAGAGAAGGGTGGAGAGGGGGAAATTCTTTCCTCCCTGTTAGCCATTCTGAGGCAGCTGTATTACATACTTAATAAACATTTGTAGAAATAAATTGATTTTTTGAAGCATACTATTTGCTATTTTTTTCTTCTGTTGTGTTTTGTTTCCTCTTTCTGGAGGTTCCTCCTATTAGTTCTAATTCTTACAACATCACTAATGTGAAAATATGTTTAATAGGAATGTATATGTATAGCCTATATCAGATTGCGTGCCCTCTCGGGGAGGGAAGTGGGGAGGGACAGGGAAAAAAATTTAAAACTCAAAAGCTTATGGAAGTGATTGTTGATAATTCAAAATAAATTAATTTTAAAAAGTAAAAAATAAGAAAAAAAAGAAATTGATTTTGATTTGTCTCAAAACATCTTGTCCCTAAAACTTTCAAGAATATTTGTTCTCTAAATACCTACATATTTAGCTGTAACAGTGATTGACCACACATGTCCCGTAGTACCAACTAGTTACCAATAACTCTGAACTCTGCCTCTGAAATGACTTCTGAGGAGAGAGGTTTTGCCAGAAGAACCACCTTTCAGAGGTACTGAGATGTCAGCTCAGACATTTTGTACTATATTTTGTACTCTCTCTTCTTTGAAGTTCTAGACCAAAGTGCAAGAAGGAATAAAAATATTTCTTCTTTTCTACCCCTTCCCCTTCCAACACATGAAACAGAAAGCGGCAACTTGTAGGTGAAGCACACAACAAGAGGTATGTGCCTACCCAGGTGAGACTGATAGGGAAATTACTGTACCCTCAATTTCCTGGCTGCCTTCTTTGCCTTTCTATTTCCTTTGCTGAGAATAGCTTAGAGACTAATGTTTCTGAGAATGGAGTTTCTATGTAAATTTAGGAGTTCCTGAATTTGAGTATCTAGGCACCAAACTTCCTGGAGAGGTTAAATTTCCCAGCAGCTTATTGCATGGAGAAGTAAGAAGACTGCCACTGGAGGAAGACCTGGCAGCTGAAGGACAAAAGCTGCACTATGAGGGCAAGAGAGCTGGGTCTTACCAACCCCATTATTTTTATAAATTGCTTGGAAAGTTTCTTATTAGTGTGAAGGGGAATTGTTTGCTCAGCAGCTTCCTCCCAGCCCTCACCCCAGCATGTTTATTTTCTGGGGAAAGTTTAATGAGCCTAACAGACTATCTAAATGCTTAATATTTCTGTATTTGTTCATGGGCCCCTGGGAATACTTTGTGTCTTATACATTTTCTGTTGTGGGCGAAATAAGGTTAGTTCTGTTCCCAATACTCATCCTATCTGATGTACACGTCCTATTGGAGTACATCTGTGGCTGTAGAGCCCCTATTTTCAACATGTGGTGAAACCTAGCATAGTTGTGGCTCAGACTAGATCTGACCTCGCTTGTGGCCACTGGGCAGGATCAGAGTCCCTGTCCTGGTTACGAAAGACATAAACCATACAGAACTTTTATTTTAGAGATTTCACCAAGATGAAGCTCTAGGATGGGGAAAAGAGTCAAAGAGAGAAAGTGACCCTCTTGGGGGATAGGTTCCCAGAATCTAATTTGTATAATCACTAAGCTTTTTTGGGGGGGCGGGAGTATGTGAGAACTGTGTCTTCATTCACACAGAAGAATATCTTTACTTATTAAATGATTCCCCCCAACACGTTTAATATAAATGTTCTATGTGGCTCTCTGTGATGCAAGACTAGAAATCTCTATTATCTCCTCTCTGTCCAAGGAGAACTTCAATTCCTGCTTAGAGAAGAAGCAGGTTGAGGCCAGAGTCTGGACACTGTTATCCTTAAAGAAAGGGGCTCTTAGGCTACAATGATATCTTTCTGTTCCCTTAAATATTGTTAGTCTAGTGATTTTAGATTCAAACAAAACCCTTAATCACTATTTCTTAGTGGGAAAAGGTGACCCGAAGCTTTATATCCAAAGCTTGACTCCCTTCTCACAAAATACCAATTCCACAGTGAACATACATAGTAAATAGCAAAGAAACTTATTTATCCAAGTCAGTAGCCAAACAGAAGATGGAGAAAGTATAATTATGAGAATATATACCATCCAGTACAGATTGAAGGAGTTCTTCCATTGGGGGCGAAGTATCTCAGTTCACCCAAGAGAGAGTCCCAGGTGTCACCCAATGGAAAAATTTCCTAGAGTCTATAGTGTAGCAAGCTGTAAATGAGGACATGATTAAAGTTCTATATGCTTGCTTTTTCCCAGTCTTTCTCCCTTCATGGCGCTGAAGAATGGTTAGCATTGTCCATCTTCTCTCTTGAAGCTACAAGTCAGAAGAACCTGGAGAAACCAAAAGAGAACCAAATCTCTCCTCTCTCCAATTTTCACCAACTCTGCTCCTGCCCCTGCCCCTCACACAGGTTCCATGGGGCATTGATTTCCACCAATGAAAGAGAGTCCTACACCAATAGGCTTTGGAGCTTGAATTACATTTCTATTTGAAGACAAATCTACCATGTTTCACCACATAATCATCACAGATTTTATGACAATTTTTTGCCTAAAAGTAGGGTGCAACCATTATGTGAAGCTTTTTAAAAAATCATGTTGGTATTACTTAAAAATTGCAAGATCAGGAGACATGGAATACTTATGAATATACATTAAAATTGGGAAGATGCAAGTATTATCATGTCACACAACTTACTCATGGCAGTTTCACCTGCCAGCCCTACTCCCCTTGCACCAATGGCTTTTCTCTGGGTTGAGTGACAACACTGTTAGTACTACATCACTCTAAATAAACCACACAAGTTGGCTTCCAGAAATATACTGACAATGTGCATGTGATGAGAATTCTAGGCTTACAGCTCATAATGCTTGAGAGATAAATGTATATCCATGTGCCACTGGCGAATACATTGCTACTCTGTTTACCTTTTAAGTGGCATGATGAATAGAATTATACCATGCAACGATTATGTGATGAAAGGTTATAAACCAATTTTTGGACTGAAAAAACAAGGTGTGATGATTATGTGGTGGTGACGATTACGCCGTGAAATATGGTAAATAGAAGAGAGAGTTAACTTTGCTCTTTTCTCAGTTGCATACTGAACCTTTTTCATTCCTTTTATTTACATATTTAGAGCCTAGAACAGTGCTTGTTACATAATAGTACTCAATAAATGCTTGTTGATTGATCAATCAATACCTTCTGCTTTAGACAGGCACAAGACAATAGTCCAGGGACAAATACATGATGGTAGGCACATTATATTGTGACTTTGGAAGTGGATGGGTAGAAATAGTGCAAAAGCAATGGCACAAATGAAAAGTCCAAGAGACATAGTTTCTAGATAATCGATAATCACTTTATTAATTAAGCTAGCAGATAAAAAATTGAGGTCAATGGTTCCCTTGGAAACCAAAACCCCACATGGGGCTGCTGAGTATTTAAACACCTTTGGTAAAGGGGTTCCCTGAGGGTGACAATCAATTTTGATTGGTTAACATTTAATGAGAGAATGAATATTATAATGAGAGGTGGGCTCTTTTCTAATGAGGGATTGGGGTGGGGAGGGAGGGAGGAAAAGTGTGACTCTGAGCACCTCAGCCTCTTGGACAAAGAGATGCATCTCCACCCAGATCACTTAAATCAAACACAATGGGCCAGACTTCACATAGACTAGATTATCTTTACCCTTTAATCAGAAATAAACTTTCCTAGTTGATTGGAGTTCTGCCCAATCTTAAGGAGAATGTCTCATTGGCAGCCCTCTTCTCCACAAGCAAATAAAAAGAAAAAAAAAACCCTACTAATAAGTGACCTACTAAAAATTGGTTAGTAATCAAAAAGAGGATCTTTGGGTCCTGTATATGAGGTTGGTTATTAATATAATAAGAAAACAATCATTTTTCTCAGCAATAATCAGGAAGAGAACCCACTGTCTAGGTATTCTACAGTATAAAACATACTTAAATTTCCGTTATAATTTTCCTGTTTCAAGATTACTTTTGGTTTTACCTCATCTCATGTATTCCTTTTCTTGATCATTACCAGTAGTGGCATAAAGATATTATTCTATTTTTCCAGTAGTAGAGATACAGTTGCCCTAGTCTATCTATGCCTTTTTTCCTGGTTGGTCCCTGTGACCCACAGAAAGATGACCTGGAGTAGAGATGTTATCTTTAGCAATGGAATAGAAAAACTCTCATTGTCCTATAAGGGAGTCTAATAGTTGGGCATAGTGCTATTTGAACAATTTTATAAACAACAGGAATCGTACAAATGACTTAGAGGCCCAGAAAACAAGTAAATTTTTTGCATTGTATAGAACTTTTTTCTTCTCTAACTTTCTACGTGTATGATTGATTGTAGAATGTTAGAGCTAGAAGGTATCTTAGAGATCAACTAATACAACTCATCAAATTCCACCCCATTCCTCCTTCCCAAATACCATTATTTTATAGATAGGGATATTGAGAACTTAAATGACTTTCCTAAGGTCACATGACCTGTTAGTAGAAAAGTTAAGACCAGAACCCAGATCTCCTGATGTTCTTTCCATTTTTTCATAGCCTTATATTCTGACTCAATGGATGAAAAGTAAATTGTTAGAACACTGAAACTACTATGAAAAGTGACTAAAAGAAAAAAAATAGTTCAAGAAGAAGTTGGTTGCAGCAAAATTCATTAGCCTCCTCTAGGATGAAAGCCTGTCTCTGGGTGACATTCTGAGGTTACTAATGCTTGTCAGCCCAACAGCTTGCACACGGTACATGATGGGGAATCTTGGGGGTTTGGCATCAAAGGAGAAAAGACATAAAAATGGTACTGATGGATGTTCTGAAGTTGTTTGATCTAAATCCGGAGAAAATAGCAGCTATCACAACTGATGGAGTACCAGCTATGACTGGGGAGATAAATAGTGCCAAGGAAAAAAAAAGTAAAGTCAGAACGGCTTGAGCCAGATGCTTTATCCTATCTTTTTTTTTTTTTTATCCATGCCTGACAACTTAAAAATCCCTTTGTGTAGTTTATAAAATTCTAAATGAAGTCCTGAATTCACCAGCAGACCAAGCAATTATGTAAACATTCCCGTTACCCAATATGGTTCCCTGTCAATTCACTTTCAAGTAATCACTTCTGTGAAGGAGAGCAGTTACAGTCCACATAACAAATAGCTTTGAATCCTTTGCTATCAGACATGGAGTGACACCACCTTCTTTGTGTCCAAACGACACAGGAAAGGTATACTCTGTATTATACTCTTACTTTTGATTTTCAGTCAGACAAGATTCAACTAAAAGAAAAAAATATACTAAGATAAGTTGTCTTCTTGGATCTTCTTTTCTCTATTCAATAATATTTCTTCTCTGATTTCATACTAATGCCTTTTTCTCTTGCATTCAAATTTTTGTATGAATATGTATGTCCCACATGTTTCTATGTCTATGTAATATGGTTATTGTATAATAATATAGTATATTATAATTATGTGATATTACGGTATGATGTATAATATTTAGGGCAACTAGGTAGTGCAGTGGGCTCAGAGCACTGGGCCTGGAGTCAGGAAGGTTCCTCTTCCTGAGTTCAAGTCTGGCTTCAGACATTTACTAGCTGTGTGACCCTAGGGAAGTCACTTAACCCTTTTTGCCTCAGTTTCCTCATCTGTATAGTGAGCTGGAGAAGGAAATGGCCAACTACTCTAGTATATCTGCCAAGAAACCCCCAAATGAGGTCACAAAGAGTCAGACATAACTAAAACAATGAATGAATATAGTATTCATGTATCTATTCAGTTATAATTATCCATGTGATTACTTATTCAAGTCTGCTCTTAGTTGCTATAACCCTTGTTCCTATCAACATTATCTCCCCTCCCCATCGCACATTAAGTTATAAGTTATAAGTTCTTGGAGAATGGGGACCAAATCCATTATGTCCTTATAATTAGTGCTTAGTAAATAATGTTTACTGACCCATCTCCCCTTTTTCTATTTGTCTCTTCCTTTTAGAATTAGTATTTTTTTTTAAATGGCAATATCTCTCCTACTCTCATACTATTAGAAAGCTCTCCTCAGCCACTAGACATTTCTTTATGTTAGGTTTTCAACAATAGATAAAATTCAAGTGGTAAGAAACAGGTGTGAGAAACCCATTTTTAATTGGAGTGTGATAGAAGTATCTCTAGGATGATTGAAAGCTTTTTTTTTTTTTTTGGAAGAACAAGGCTCCGCTGCAGATCTCTGTTGAAGCAGCCATTAAAAAAGAAAAAAAACCCCAACAAACCCTGAGCATCCCACACCTCTGAGCCCAACAAAGAATACATTCAGGGCAGGAAGCTCTGTAGCACTATCTTTTTTTCTGTTCTACAATGGCTCAGAGGAATAGGCTATATTCTATATCCCTGTTTTTCCCTTAGAGAACTTACATTACTGATCCTTCTCTTGTTGAAAAAAGAAACCTAAGCCACAATTATTTTTTTAACCTTACCTAAGGAAAAATCCTGGTAGTTCAGAAATATGGACTTTTCAGGACACATTAAAGAGCACACTCCATCAAACTAAGTATTGTTTGATCTCGCCAAGGCCTAGTAATGTACCTTTATTACTGTTTGCTTTCTCTATTATGGCTATTATGGATTGTCCTGTTGTAGGAAGATTGTTACAGGGAGATTACTCTCATGTCAGATTCTTCCATTTATGTCAGCTTTGCTGGATAAAGTATATCAAGGAGAATTTTGACCTAATGTGGCACCTATCTTTCAGAGACCTTTATATAAACAGCAATTGCTTTAAAATAACATTCTTCTTACACCATTTTTATATTTCCCTTCTCTTTTCTTTAATACTTGTTTGTTTGTTTGTTTTATTTGAGACTGGGTCTCCCTATCTTGTCCAGGCAGGAAGTATGTTGGCCACACACTGGTGCAATTCCAATGTTGACTGGCCCAGAAGTTTTAATCTGCCTTTTTTTTTTTTTTTTTTTAACTTGGGCTGGTTTGCCCCTCTTAGGCAGCTTGGTGGCCCTGTGCCGCTAGGGCCTCACCATATTGGTGCTAGACTTAGTACAGATACCTGATTGGTTTTAGCCTTCCTTCAGCTCACAACTCCACCCACCTCAGCCACATGTGGCCCCCACACCTGATTCCTTTGATACTTAAATTTATTCACTCGGTCCATCAGTCAGTCATTTAACAAGAATTTAAGTACCTAAAATTGATCCCAAAGTCCTTTATAAAATAGTAGCATTCAGTGAAATATTAATTTCTAAATTAAATTCACCGATGATTAACATAAGCAAACCAACATCGATTCATTTTACAAATCTACCTACCAAAATAACAGCTAAACAGGATGTGCTTGGGGCAGCTCGGTGGCCCTGGAGTCAGGTGGACCCGAGTTCAAATCCGACCTCAGACACATCAATACTTACTAGCTGTGTGATTCTGAGCAAGTCACTTAATCCCAATTGCCTCGAGCTAAAGAAAAAAAAAAAAAAAAAAAGAAGGATCTGCTTGTCCTGTCGTTGGTGATGACATCTTAATATCCAAAGCAATGTTAACTACAGGAGGATCTTAAACTGCATTTGGCACTAGTGATACTATGGTGGGGGAAAATGATTCCTGAGGGGAAAATGGCCTTGTCAGATAAGGCAGTCTGGTCAGTCCTTCTTCTCAGAGACAGAAACAACCAACTTTAACAGTTTGCTTACCCTTGTCTGGAAAGGGTGCCAGCTCCCATTGTTCACTGCTCAGTAGAAACCACGAGGAGTAAGCCACTCACAGGGTGTAGTCCTAGAAGAACAACCAACTTCCGGATGAAATCACAGGGACTGTGGCAATCCCAAAGCGAGAGGACTGGCACAGGCATCTTGGCTGTACCTTGTTTTTGGCTTGTTTTTATACTATACGTAGGGTCGTGGCTCTAAAACCAGAAGGGGCCTTGGAAATCTTCTAGTCCAAAACATCCTCATTTTATACACGGGGAGGTTGGAGCTCAGACCTGCCGAAGGTGACAGATGTATAAAACAACAGAGATGGAGTTTGAATCTAGGTTTTCTCCGACTCCAAGGCTCTTTCCACTGTAGTATCCATTCATGAGTATTTACTACTAGGTAAATTCCCCATAAGCCTCGGAGGGGTTTAGTAGACTCATAGAGGACATGGACTCAAATCCTGCCTCTGGCACATATTGACTGTGTGACCCTAGACAAGTCATTTACCTTCCCAGTAACCCAGACAATTAATTTTATTTTATATATATATATATATTTTTTTTTGGTGAGGCAATAGGGGTTAAGTGACCTGCATAGGGTCACACAGCTAGTAAGTATCATGTGTCTGAGGGTGGATTTGAACTCAGGTCCTCCTGACTTCTGGGTCAGTGCTCTACACGCTGCACCACCTCACTGCCCCAACCCAGACAATTATTAATAGGAACAGTTGATTATCTGCATTACTAGAGGGAGTTTCCTCACTGGGAATTCCCTTTTTAATTGTTGTTCAGTCTTTTCAGTCATTTCCAACTCTTTATGACCCCATTTGGGGTTTTCTTGACAGAGATATTGGAGTAGTTTGCCACTTCCTTCTCTAGGGAATTCCATACACCCGTGGAAAATTTATTGACTCTAAAGTCAGAAGACCTGAGTTCAAATCTCACTTTTGGTTTTTACTACCTGTGTGACCCTGGGCAAATCACTTAACCCCTGTTTGCCTCAGTTTCCTTTAAAAAAAGTTTCTTTTTTTTAATTACATGATTTTTAAAAGTTTATTTAAGAGAGGGAAATGGCAAGATGGAAAGACATTGAAAAGCCCCAAGGGCAAACCTAACCAACCCTATTCTATCCTTCACCTTCAGGCACTACAGCTTTGGTCACAGAAATGGGACCAGAGATGCCAGGCAGAAGGGATAGTCCCCATGCCTAGCACTGTAAAATGGGGATAATAATAGCACCTACCTCCCAGGGTTGTTGTGAGGATCAAATGAGATAATTATAAAGTGCTTAACATAGTACCTGACATATAGTAAGCACTATATAAATGTTAGCTATTATTATAGTAATCTTATGTAATCGTGTGGCATTTTTTCTCATAGAAAAAATGATTCATTTTAAGAAAATAAATGTAAGATGTATATGTATGTATTTATATGAGGGGGGTTTGAAATAATGCAGTATACATACATACACATGTTTAGCCTTATGAGAATGTGTATGCATATATATGTGTTTGTAATATATATAAAACATATGTATACAACATATATACATATACATATATGTGTGTAAGTATGTATATCTATATATATGTGTGTATATATATGTATATCTATATATGTGTGTAAGTATGTATATCTATATATATAATTCCCTGATTAGGAAACTCCTTCTACCAATGCTGATCAGTATCTTTTCTGCAACTTAAGTCTTAGTTTCCTGGAGCTCTGAGAGGTTGAATGACTTGGCCGATAGCCAGTGGGTATCAGAGATAGGACTTAAACCCAGTTCTGCCTATGTTTAAGAGCAGCTCTCTATCCATTCTACCATCCTATTGCCCTCTCTCTCTCTTTCCCTCTCTCTCTTCCTCCCCCCCCCACCTTTCTCACAAAGGGACATTCACTGAATCTTGCCTGGATCTGTAATTTCATATCCATCATATACGAAAAAAAAATAATTTCTACAAGTAATTTTCTAGGTGAGTGTACCTATGTAATACTCTGGTAAACCACGGAAGGAAGCTTTTGAATCTTCTCTTTTATGCACATCATTTTAGAGTAGTCCTCTCCCATATACTTTTGTTTTTATGTGAGATAGTGAACCTAAATTACATCTTCCCTGAATTGTAAATGTCTTTGTGTTTCCACAAATAGAGAAAAGAGGGAGATGAGCCAAGGTGGTGTCACAGGAGTATCCACTGCCAATAGCCCCTAACAGAGATATCGACTCTTCCCTCAATCAAAGGCTGCTTATAGGCATCGGATAAAAGACGAGAAAACGAGAGCGACTGGGGTGGTTTACTGAAGTTTCAAAACTAAGTATCTCAGAAGGTGAGAGGAAGAGCGCCACTTCATAACAGAGGGGTAGAGCTCCAGGGATCTTGTGTTCTGAATGACTTTCTCTGAGTGTCTCTATTTGCCTGTGTGTGGCCTGAGGAAATTTGAGACCGTGCTGAGAGTTTTCTGAGGTCTTGGACAAACACAGCACCAAAGGGCTGCATAATGATGACTCTGTGTCACAAAGTCATTGAAAGCTACATCCTTAACAAGAGCTTCTGCAGCTTTCCCTCTTCTCTCAAGCAAGTCTGTGTCAGAGATTTGGGAAATCTTGAAGTCAGAGGCTGCAGGACCTTGATGACTCCATTTTAGTAACAACTTCTTTTTAGCTGTGGACACATGTCTCTCAAAATGTTGTACAGATAAAAATGTATGCATGTATATTTATGTGTGTATTTAATATATGTATTTCATTTATATCATTCCTGTATATATTTCATGAAGTATTATATACAGATACATGAATACACGCATGCAAATGAAAGGGTATGACACATTTATTTGTCTATGATGTAGATTTTTCCTAAGAATAAATTTTTTTTATAAGAGTGCTAAGAGTATTTTTTGGGCAAGAACTTGTCCTTCAGGAATCACTTTCCCAGTATTTGCATTTTTATTCTTTAGGCAATCATTAATTTAAGATTCCCCAATGATTTGGCTGTGGCTGGGTCTCTACTGACTAAATAAAGAATAGAATTAAAGCAGTCATTTCAGCAGCTCAGTTAGATAAAAAATCTATTTTATTCATGCAGATATGGTCACTTCCTGAGCTATAAACTTTTAGACTTCCTACTTTTCCTTTTTAAATTAATCATTGTGGTCTTTTATTTTTTATTTATTTAATTTTTAATTTATGGAATAAAACAAGCATTTCCACAACATAGTATAATTTTTAAAAGATGATTGCACGTGAAACTGCACAACTGTTGTGTACAACTTGTTATTCCTTTTAAATATATAATAAAGTTATCATGTAAATTTCCTTTTTCCTTCCCCTCCTTCCCCCATGGCTACAATTAGACACAAATGTGTGTGCGTGTGTAAAATCATTCTATACATACTTCTATTTATCAATTCTTTCTCTGGATGTAAAAAGCATCTTCCTTCACATGTCCTTTGTAGTTAATTTGGTTATTTATAATAGTCAAAATGATTTATTTGCTCAAAGTTGTTTTTAAAACAATACTGATATTACTGTATACAAGGATCTCTTGGTTCTGCTCATTTCGCTCTTCATTATTTCATGCAAGTCTATTGATGTTTTTCTGAGATCATCGAGCTCATCATTTCTTATAGCACTATAATATTGCATCACAATCATATCCCACAACTTGTTGAGTTATTCAGTAGTTTTACTTATGGTATTCTAAGATGCTAATGCTTTGTTAACTTTATGTTAACTCTTCAGTGGTACATTTTCTAGTAGCAAGTTTGAACTACTTTTAGTGTTCATTAGATAACAAGGTCCTTTCAATTAGGACTGTGAGTTATGTTACCTCTGTACTCCCTATAGTAGCTAACAGTGTGCTAGATATAAAAATATGATAGGCATTCTGTAAGTACTTGTGGGGTGACTGATAGTGGCTATCAGGATCTGACTATTCCTGAGAACAAATGAGCACCTTCAATTCCAGTGCTTTCCCCCCCTATTAGTAGTCCCTATAGCAGTAGGATTGCTGCTATTTTAGGGAATGAGGTGTTTCACACTACAGGGTTCTGTATATATAGTGTATGTTTCCAAATAAGTGTGTATTTATATAGTCTAATAAGTACACACACAAAACACAATAGAAAACATGCCATGCAAGGATGTTGAAGGAAGTGGGCTTGTTTAGCTTAGAGAAAAAGATTTAGTGAGAACATGATAGCTGTCTTCAAGTATTTGAAAGTTGTATGTGAAAAAGGGATAGAACTCTTTGCTCCCAGAGGAACAGATGTGAGCTGAAAAAGTAGAAGTTATAGGAAGGCAGATTTCAACTTACCATAAAGAAAAGCATTATAAGATCAAATATTTAGAACTGGAAGAGTCTATCTCACCCAAACCTCTCACTTTACAGATAAGGAAACTGAGGTCCAAAAAGGCTAAATGATTTTTCCCATGGCCATATAGGCATTGAGTGGCATAGCTAGGATTCAAACTGAAGGCTTCTGCTTCTAAGTCCAGTATTCTTTCCACTGTACCATACTGTCTCTCTAACTGTCCCAAAATAGAGGGGGTTGCCTGGGGATGCTATTAGTTCTCAATCACTGGAGGACTTTAGGCAGAGACTAGATGATCATTTGTTGGAAATGTTATAGACTGGATGATTTGGGTAGTAATTGGAACCTCTGAGGTTGCATCTTCAAAGTCAATGGTAATCATAATTCTACCATTGGAATAATTTGCCTTTAAAGGCATTTTCCAGAGCAGAAAAAATAGTGTCTGGCTATTGTGGGAAGTGCCTAACCCAGGACATTCTGAATCTGGCAATTTGTGGTCAACATTTCCCACACTCTTGCCCCTTTCACTTTCTGGAAAAGTGAGATCAGTATTTTCTGAGGAATCATTTGCTCAGGGTAAGTTAGAAGGCTTTATACCCGGAAATATGATCTCCTCGTTGGACCAAATCTTAGCTATACTTGAACTGGAACTTTTTTATGCCCTTGTCCTTTTCCCTTTTAACATAATTGCTTTTTTCTGCTCAAATCATCCCTCTAAAGAAGCTGACATCATTCCCCTTTCCAAGGATATGGTTGGCAATCATAACGAAAATTTAACTAGCATGTTCCTTTGGCAACTAGGTTGAGAAAATATTTTCTATTTTACATTTAATAACACACATATAAGTTATATTAAGCTCAATAAGGGCTGGTCCCTATCCAGAGGGGTATAGAATTCCTTTGTCAGCCCTTGCTTTCTACTAGTGCATTCATGGTGCTATGTTCACCCACGGTAGGTGTGATTACTGACAAATTAAATCCCCTAGTATTCAGCTTATGCCTTAAGGAAAGGGACCCCCACAAGGAGTTTCAATTCGGGTCAGGGAAAACAAACCTGGTTCCTTGGACATTCATTGGGAAAGATCATGCTGGCAGCAAGCAGGGAATAATGCATCAATCACACTTAAATAAGGGGGAAGGATGATGTGGGGAATGGGGTGGGAGAGGAAGGCATACAACTCAAGAAAGAGATGGGGAAGGGAGAGAGGCAAATGGAGTCATTTACTTAACTTAGGATGGCAGCTGGAAGCAGTTGGGTAGCATGGACCTATAGCAGTTGGAGGAGTGCTTGAGAGGCAGGGTTTTGAGGTCCCATTCTTCCAGGGTATTAGCAAGAGGGACAAACAAAACCTGATATGTACCATTTTAGGATTGACTCATTAGTATATCAATATCATCTCAAATACATCATTGCTTAGGGTTCTCTTATTTTTATTTTTTTTTAAATTTTTTAGGCAATTGGGGTTAAGTGACTTGCCCAGGGTCACACAACTAGTAAGTGTCAAGTGTTTGGTCTGAGGCCCGATTTGAACTCAGGTCCTCCTGACTTCAGGGGGTGCTCTATCCACTGGCTGCCTAGCTGCCCCCAGGGCTCTCTTATTAGCATAACATTTCTCTGGTTTTACTGTGCATGTCAGATGCTTTTTTTTTTTTTGCAGCTTGCAGACTGAGAGCCATTTATTGGGGCCTAGATGCTTTTTCTTAATTTAGCACACAGTTTCTGGATATAGTCTTAATTTAGGAGGCAGTTTTGGCAAGGAGCTTCTATGCTCTTCCTTATACTCTCAGTTCCTATTTCCTATTTATTATTACCTTACACTGACTTATCATACTAACTAGTGGGTCCATAACAAAACATAATTTTAAGACAACATACTTGTGTGTGTATAGTCATGGGGACCATAGTAAGATGTATATTTTTTTGTTTTTGCTGAGGCAATCAGGGTTAAGTGACTTGCCCAGGGTTACACAGCTAGTAAGCATCAAGTGTCTGAGGCAGGATTTGAACTTAGGTCCTCCTGACTCCAAGGCCAGAGCTCTATCCACTTTGCTACCTAGCTGTCCCTAGAAGACACAATTTTAACACTAAGTATACACTTACACACATTTAAATATACATGTGTATAAGGGCAGAGAAAGAAAGAGAGAGAGAGAGAGAGAGAGAGAGAGAGAGAGAGAGAGAAAGAAAGAAAGAAAAAACAAGCATTCATTAAGTACTTATTATGTGTCAGGAGTCATGCTAAGCCCTGGAGCAACAAAGTGCTGACCTCAAAAAACTTACATTCTAATTAGGAAAGATAATACTTATCATAATTCAGTTTCCCTGGCAGAGTCCCAGGTTTTGATGGGAAGGTAATGAAAATGACAGTTAAGTAGGATGTGAGGTATGAAGGTGGCTGGGAAGTGATATGGAGGCCTGGCATTCTATAAGATAAGACAAAACTCAACCTTCAGGGCCCAGCATCCTGGGGCAGTCCCAGGAGAGCAACAAATTAATTTCACAATTTACTTTTACAAGGAAAATTTGCAATGATATTTCATAGAAAAATACTGGAAAGTCATTGGCTTTCAAGAGAGAATCTTGAAGCCATTTCCAAATGTCTTTTATAGCAATGTATAGTTACTATCTACCACTCCATCATCAAGTCAATTAGCAGTTGCTCTTTATACGTTATATTCCTTATGCACCCATATGTCTTCAGAGTTTCATGACATTTGTTTATTCCCCATGGTGCTTGAAAGTTGCTTAAGCCCCTGATTATTGCTTTGCCATGAGCTCTGATCGCTCTTCTGGATAGTAGGCACTCAGATGTCATCTTTAATTTGTGATATTAATATTGAACTCCATCACTGTTCAGTGGTTTTAGTGAAGAATTTACATACAGACTAGCAGCGTGTTGGTGCCACACACGGAAAACTATCCAAGCTTAATTAGAACTGTGAGGTTTATCATAGCCTCTGTAAGATGTGGATATGATTTCTGGTTAGAAAATGGCCTTGGGGGTATTGGTTCGAAAAACAAATGTGATGCATTCCCTTGGCATTCCATCTCCTCAACCACTCAGACCAATGACAATTGGCAGAGAAAGTATTCTGAGAATTTTTTTTTATCTGACCTTGTGCTCTTTTGAGAAAGATGAGCTATCTCAATAATTTTTTCAACCAGGAATTGTATTGAAAATTAATGGACTAATTAGTTCAGAAAGATATTGCTTGATTATAGAGTGAAAAATCTTGCACTGAAACAATAGCATGAAATGTCCTTTTATTTTATGATGTTAGAAGAAGGTGGACTTGTCATGGAACGTTTGGACGATTATTAATTATCTGATTTAAGGATCACCTCTGCAGGATAGAAAGACTGATATCAATCAGCTCTTGGGCGAATCAAAGTGATGAAAGGGGAGACAGGGAGGAAATAAGAGTGAACATCTTCCTAGTTTTGTGGGTAGATGACCTTGTGCCCTGGTCTGTTTAAATTGCTCACTTCCTATAACTCTATAAACTTCTGTGTTTTCATTTGCTGGATTAGATTGAAGTGTCAACTCTTTTGATGAATGGCATTGGTAAAATATGTTCATGCTCTTCTTTGCTCTTTCTGCTCTTAGTTATAGAGTCAGGGTAATTTATTTTTCCTGCAAGAGCTTTCAGCAAAAAAAGATTTTTTAAAAATCCAAATACTTTTTATTTGAGGGGGGTTTTGGGATATGAACTGCTCAAGTCACTCATCTTTGCCCCTTCATATTTAATCATTGTACACCTTTTTCTTGCTTCATTTACTTTTGAACCCTCTCTGGGAAGAGTCCTGTCTTGGGCTGGCATGGGAAAGCTCACAATGGAAGCTTGTATAAGTCAATGAAAAGCTTTTCCACAATGGCCAGGTTGTTAGCTACACAGGTATGTGTACACAAAGTTAAGTGGGAGAATTGATGCAATTATCTGGATAATTTAACCAAAAAACACATGTTTGCTTCCCACACAATGGAAATGTTTCATTCTCTTGAATGACAGGTCAATGTATAAGGCATAGAAATACCTTGTTATTTATAAAGACACAAAGATAAACTTCCATTTTTAGATTTGCTAATACTTGAGGACAAAACAAATTGTCTCAGCATAATAATAGCTCACTTCTTTCTTTACATGCCTCTCTGACCCATGGATACACTACAGTCATCTAAAGGTATGGATTGTTGAGTTGCAAGTTCATGAGTGTTCTTATATCCATTTGTGCCATCTCTGTTTACTTCTCCATGCATGACTATGTTTCCTTGGGGTTCCCAAGTCTTTGCTTCTTTCTGAGATGTGTTGCCATTGAAGCATTGCAAAATACATAACTTTAGAGATAGAAGAGATTGCAAGGGTCATGTAGTTCAACACCTCCTCCCTTGATTTTTTTTTCTTTTTGGTGAGGCGATCGGGGTTACATTACTTGCCCAGGGTCACACAGCCAGTAAGTGTTAAGTGTCTGAGGCTGGATTTGAACTCAAGTCCTCCTGACTCTAAGGCTAGAGCTCTATTCACTGCACCACATAGCTGCCCTGCCTTTATGTTATAGACGAGGAAACCGAGACCCAGAGAAATTATGTGGCCCAGTCAGAACAGTATGAATATTGACCCCATTCATTAACTCCAAGTCTAGTGCTCATCTGACTTATACTGTATGGCTTTCGGAAGGAAGGAAGGAAGGAAGGAAGGAAGGAAGGAAGGAAGGAAGAAGCACTGATTAAGGGTTTACTATGTGCTAGCCACTATATTCTCTATTCAACAAAGGTATATGTACAACAAAATTCTGCCTTGGTTGTTGGGCACACCTACCCATTTCAAAGCAATTGAGGGGTTATTAGAATAAAAAAAGGTAAAAGAGCTGGAGAAACTCAAGTGGCAGGTTCAGCACAGAAACTGAATCTGAAATCCAGTTTGAATATTGGATAGGGGGTGGTGAAGGGAGGAGAAAAATAATACTAAGGACATGTTGACTTCCATTGGGTTCGTGGTTCTTTTCAGGCTGTAACCCTGTCCTGAACTAGTTTTATCCATTTTCATATTCCTTCCTTCTTCTTTCTTCAACCTTACACTGAAGATACCATATTTCTTTTGTTTCTGGAAATTCAAGCTTGTAAAATTGCCCAAGGTCAAGGCTAGCATTTAGAACTAGAAGAGACTTAGGGAGATCATCTAGCTCAGTGGTGTCTAACTCAACTAGAAATGGAGGCCACTAAGTCATGCATAAGGATCCTTTTAGGCCTCATATTGACTTAGAAAACCATATATTAATATTATTTGTATTTTATTACATTTTTATTTATTTTGTTAAATATTTCCCAATTGCAATTTAATCTGATTTGGGGTGCACTTGGAAGTGTTATGGGCCACATGTGTGACACCTCTGTTCAATCTCGTAATTTTTCATATAAGAAAATCCAAGCCAAGAGAGGTTTAGTGATTTCCCATAGACATACAGACAGTAAGCAGCAGAACCAGGATTTCTATTCTGCTACAACATACTGTCTATAACAAAGGATATATCTAGCAAAGGATTTGCCTTTTAAAGAACCTAATCATAACCAATTTATTCACGGGAATAGCACTATTCATATAGCTGCTCTGTTTCTGTTCTTTTTCCCCATTTTCCTTGGTCCATACTTGGTCGATAAGAATGAATACCACAATCCACTCTCCTTCTGATCCTTGGGTCTGAAAGCTCCATGCTTCAATCTTGGCTTTTCTAGTGCTCTGTGACATGGAAGGTGATACGCTCTTTTTTAGAAAGTGCTGGCTACATTTGCTCAGACAGTACAGAGTCAAATAAGCTGAACTTTGAAAATGAAGAGCAGTTGTGTGCAGTAAATTACAGTTCAGGAGGGCACTGCTGAATGGAGGATTTCCTAGATTCCCAGTGTAATCATGGTTTATAACCAGAGTTTCAAAAAGAGGCCAGAAGTTTAATTTATTTCCTATGTTCATGTGGTTGAGGCAAGATCAATAGTTTTAATTTTCATGGCACTGAAAACACAAATGGCTTTGGCAGTAAAATCAACATGAGCTGGAACAAGAAAATGATGTTTATCTTTTTTTTAAAGGTCCCCATATTGTGAAATTAATGTGCAAAACAATTTAGATCAAATTCTACCGTTGGCTATTTCTGTACAACTCCCATTGCTGTCAGCTGGAATTATTCCTGTTTATTTGAGAAAAGAATGTACTTTGGGACTTCAAATAACTAACTTTTCATTCTTTTCTATACAAAATGAAATAAAGTGGATTTTTAAAAAATCTAATATAGATATACTAGATTTTAAAAATATAATATATATATATATATATATGTGATTTATATGGTATACATTTGATGAGGGGGAGGGGTCAGTATCAGACTTGTGACCTCATCAGCATAAGGAGCTACTGTTGTGAAAACTTCTCTCCAGGCAGAATGGCAACTGGCCAATATATAACTTTTAGTCTTAGAGAGCTGCCCAGGGCATTAATGTGTTAAATGACTTGCCCCTGATCATATAGCTAGTAAGCGTGAGAAGCAAGACTTGAACCCAGTTATTCTTGATCCTAAGGCCAGTCCTTTGTCTACCACACCATACTGCTTCTCATACATTAATTATGCAAATATTAAGAATATATTAAAATCAAATATTATTGTACTGTAAAAAATGATGGAGATAGTTTCAGAGTCATAGGAAGACTTGTATGAACTGATATAATGTGAAGTGAACAGAACCAAGAGAACGATTCATAAAATAGTATGAAAGATTTAGGAACTCTGATCAACACAATGACCAACTACAGTTTCAGAGGATTCATGATGAAACATGCTACCCACCTCCTGGTGATGGCTTCAAAGTATAGAAATATATACATATATGATTTTTTTTGGACATGGCTGATGCAGGAATTTGTTTTGCTTGACAATACATGTTTATAACAGGGGTTTTGTTTTTCTTGCTTTCTCAGTGGGGGTAAAGGAAGTTGGAAGGAGATGATGTGGATCTGGAGACAAAATAATTTTAAATTTTAAAAAGAGATTATATTAAAAATATATCATTGGTCATTTTTATGATCTGGAAAAATGATAAACAGAACAAAATATTCTCTTTTTTTTGTGAGGCAATCAGGGTTAAGTGACTTGCCCAAAGTCACACAGCTATTAAGTGTCAAGTGTCTGAGGCTGGATTATGAACTCAGGTCCTCCTGACTCCAAGGCCAGAGCTTTAGCCACTGCACCACCCAGCTGCCCCAGAATAAAATACTCTTGATCTCACTACTCACTTGAATGAAAGATTACATTAGTCTGGACTTGTGTTGCTCATTTTTTCCTTGAAGTTAGGTAAGTATATCCATGTAAGTTGTGGTTGAGTTCATGTCCAATCACTTATGTTCTGTAGGTTTCATATTCCTTTACTCTGACCTTTAGCTTTCTTTCTCCCTTTCTCATTCCCTAGTCATATACCTCATCTTACCCTGCCTTTGGGGCCATATATAAGCATTCATCTATGCTCTTTACCACCACTCTATTGAGAGGTGATACATTGACATAAATGTGGTCCTTCTATTCCTTCTTCATTCATATTCCAGCTAGTATCATCCCCATAGTGCCACATGCACACAAATAAACTGAGCAGCATCAGCAAGGTCAGGTGTCTGATATTTGATGTGGGTATAGCCTTCATTGACACCTGACTTCTCCTATATACCTTTGCATTTCAGGTTTAGCATCCATGGTTGCTAAGATAAAATCCTTAACAACCACTCACTGGCATATTTACTGCTATACAGCTCTACTGGCCATATATATTGGACCAAAAGACCTGAAGCAGCTATGGATAGGATTATGAGAAAAAATAAATTGGACATTTACAGTTGGGCAGAAGCAAAGTTTTTAATGTTTACCTATTAAACATTTTTGGAGTGGAGAGATTTGGGGTCGGGAGAAAAATTAAATTATTTCCAGAGATGATAATAATCTGAACTAAGTTGGTGGCATTTCAAAACTTTCATGGCCTGATTCTAACCTAGTCTCTTCTCATATTCAGTAGTCCAAGAAAGTCTGGCTTTCTTGATATTCTTGATATTCCTCATGCAAGATTCTCCATACTCCTTTTTCATGCCTTTTCATAAGCTGTCCTCCATGCTTAGAATGTACTGGCTCCTGACCTCCACCTCTTAGAATACTTAGTTGCCTTCAAAGCTCAGCTCAAATTCCATCTTCTTCATCAGACTTTTCCTGATCTCACCTGCTAGTGCCTTCCCCCCAAAATTACTTTTTATTTATTCTTTGTATATACTTACTTTGTATATATTTGTATGTGTTGTCCCCACCAATAAAATGTAAGGGCGGGTACTATTTCATTTTCATCATTGTATTTCTAGTACTTGGCACCTAAAAGGCCAATAAATACTTAATAAATACTTGTTGATTAATTAGTTAAAGTTCACCAAAGCATAGCTTCTATATCCAAGGCATGGATATGGATTGAATGGAAACCATAGTAGCAGAGTAGACTAGCTCAGCCTAAGAAGGATCAGGAACATGATCACTCTTTTTCAAGCCCAGACATTTAGGGCTAGTCACAAAGGCACAAGGGTCTACAACTGTGACTACAGTCAGCAACCTAAAGACAGTCTGGTTTTATGCATATTCCATATGGGAAAAAAATTATGGGTCAAGTTCTAACCTTATCAGTCATGTCTCTATACATCGTTATCTTCAAAAACAATGGACAAAAATGTTTGTCCATATATTAGCAGATTATTATAAAATTAGAATTAACCTATTAACTATTCATTCTCCAAAAATTCAATGATGCCACCTAACAGATTGTTCTCAGATTGGACTTTCTCTCCACACCAGTTTCTTTACTTCCCAGTTGTACCAGTGGTAATCCAGGAAACAACTGGCAAGGATTAGTCCATTAAGCTATTGTTACAGAGGGACATTTTGTTTTGTTTACAGGTGACAGAAAAAGTAACAAGTCTAAAATGGAAGCAAATCTTTGTACTTTTATAGAACAATTTACCTTCATATACTTGCTGAGCTGTCTAGCAATTTATCTCCAATCTGCCTTCTATAAGGTAAGCAGGAAAGGAAGAGGGTACCTATATTTACTTAGAAGATCTTTAGTGTACTTCATCTACTTACACAATCCTCTTGTACATGATCAGAAGCTGGAGACAGATTGTTAAATTGACAGGTATAAGAAATTAAATTCCCTTCCATTTTCGATTTGTTCCTTTTGCTGTCACCTGTAAACAAAACAAAATGTCTCTTCATATTATTAGCTCATCTTCTTTCCTCTCCCATCCCACAACTCTGTGGTCAATAGACTGCAGTTCTATAAAGGGATGGATTATTGAGTTGTAAGTTAACAAGCACTGCTAAATTCAAATATACCAACTATCTTTAATTCTCCAAAGGTGTTTATGTACCCTAGGGTCCCCAGGTCTAGTTTGCTCTCTGAGATGTATTATTTTCAAATCAACTCATGTGACCAAATAAGAAACTTGGATAGATAAGACATATGTAAGTCCAGCAATGACAGCAGCCCTTCTATTTGGTGATTACTAGCAGAGAGTGGGTTGTGCTCTTAATTAATTGAACTCTTAGATTTTTTTATACCAACCTATGATTTTTCTTGGGGAATCATGCAACTTCATTTCCTTTCTCCCAGTCCTCTATGTAAGGTTTTATTTTTGCAATCTGAAACACCCATAAATTTGATTTTCTGTATGAATTGGCCTCAGATGGAGTTGGGAACTGCAACTGTGCTTTCAATATGGATTGTGCTTGAGAGGCACATGTCTTCTTATTTTCCTCATCTATGTACAGTATTTAACTTTAATAGTTCCATATATAACCAAGCTCTAGTTTTCCAAAGCCCTTCTTGCACCAGCTGTTTTTAACAACTGTCCCTGTCAGCTGCTCTGGGACTTCATGCTGATAAATCAAAGTAACAAGGACTCATGTAATGGAAATGACATTAGTCTTCTCTCCTCAAAGTTCTACTGACTTGTCTGTTGAAAGCACTGCCATCCAATCAAAAGTCTGAGGATAATTTCAAGGTGGCACATAGAAATAGCCTAGGGGTTATGTGAGGATACCTCCATGAGGTATCAGTGTCTTGCAATATATATGCTATATATTTGTTTGTATGTTCTAGTACCATCATAATTTGACTCATTCATTCTGCAAATATTGATGAGCCCCTACTATGTGTGAGGTGTTGGTGAAATGTTGACAAGTTGATGCTGGAATTCTGGTTTCCAAAGAGAGAAAACAGCAAATGTCATTTTCATACCTCTGAATTTTTAAATGAATTATAATAGCTTTTATTTAAAGTTTACTTAAAAACACTTTAAATTCATTATTTCATTTGAGAAAATGCTATTGGAGGTCAGGTATTATTGTTATCCCCATTTTGCTGATGAAGTACTGGAAGCTCAGAGAGTTGAGTGCCTTGGCAGTGACTACACAACTAATATTAGAGTCAGGATTCAAACCCACATCACTCCTAAATTCAAGTCTCCTGCTTTTTCCACTATACCATGACAAAATTATTTTTATCTGAGGAGTAAAGAGTTAACCCATATTTTCTGGGTTTTGACATGGTCATTATGTCAAATGTAAGTTTCTCAATAGATAACACTTAACTTTATGGAGTACAATCATATTTAATTGTTGGAGTAGAACAATTCTGGCAAAAGGCAAACTTTACGTGCTGGCAGGCATTGAAGGCACATAGTATCTAATAGCTTCTGGGATTTCTGCATGTTTAGGAAGCATCACTTTACTGCTCTTTTTGGTGCTAGTTGTTAGTCATGTCTTGCTGGAAACCAGATCCCAGGAGACGTGGTAGAGAATGTAAACCAAGAGCTTTAGTTTCTATGGATTGAGTCAGTTGTTGATCAGAAAGCCAGAACTAAAGTGTATTGAGGACAAAGAATGATTTTAAAGAACATGAAAGCTATGGATTGAGTGAATCGGTGTATATGGAAGAAAGAGTAAGTGCTAGGGCAAATTTAGAGGTTAGCCCGACTCTTCATTGAACCCTGAAGAGCAAGGGGCAGTGTATGGGATTCTGTGCATTGATATCTATGTATTGATATCACATTGAGGGAGCAATGAAAGGCCTTTAATCAGATCTGGTCTTGTACTACTTATCTGAATCAGAATGTCATGAGCCCCTTGTACTCATGAGAAAAAAAAATATCACGGGCAGGAATGAATGTAGAACTCACAAGTCAAAGCTCACACCATGAATGAGAGTTGGTCCGTGTTCTTACTAGTGCTATTTAAAGAGTCACATTTTGAGACCAAGATACTCAGAATTTTTCAATGCCTAATTATCTGGTTCAAAACGGAAAAAATACATCTGGATGCTGAAGAAATGGCTTTCTGGCAAACTGAAGAATCATGACCACATTTTATACAAGCAGGAAAAATTGGTGGGGGGGAATATATTCTGTTTCCCACAATTTGGCATGGGGTAGCAAAAGTCTTCCGTGAAGTTGGGGTAGCAAGATTCTTTCATGAAGTTGCATCTAAGATTTAGGCAGGTGAGGTAGCATCTTTCAGAATGAAGCAATCTGAGTCCATAATGGGTACATGAAAAGGGCAGTTCAGATAAATAGGAAGGATTTGTTGCTAGATTATCCAATCCAGACTCTAGAAAAGGTTTAAAAGCAAGAGGAATATCCAGGTAGTAGGAGACAAGACTCAACAGTAACATGTCTACAGGACTCAAGGAAACAATAAATATCTACAGAATGAAGCCAACTGAGGCACAAAAAAAACCCAAAACAACAAACAAAAAACCCAAATCCCAAAACCCATATCAAGCAAAAGCAGATCAAAGGCCCAAGCTTGAGTAAAGAGATTCTCCTATTCCGTCATACACAGTCTGTCAACAATTTATTCAGCACTCACTATATGCCAGGCGCTGCAGTAAGTGTTGGGGATAGGAAGAAAGGCAAAAAATATAGTCCCTGTCCTCAAGGAGCTCACATTCTAATGAGGAAAACAACATGCTAATAATCATCTACATACAAGAGAAACACAATGTAGATGGAAGATAATCTCAATAGGAATATACTAGGTCTGGGAAAGACCTCCTGAAAAAAGTGGGATTTGATCTGAGTTTTCAGGGAAGCCAGGAAAGCTAGGAGGTGAAAATAAGGAAGCTGTACTCCATGCCTGGATAAACATTCCAGGCATGGCATACAGTCTGTGAAAAGGTATAGCGTTGGAAAATAGAGCAGAAAGTATTCTAAAGTAACTGAATCATAGAGTGTAGAGAGGAGAATAAAGTATACTGCACATATTTAAGTGGCAATATGCAGGAGTACATATATTACCCCTCCATGCACACATCCCAAACACACCAATCCTAGCTCCTACCTCTCCACCTTGTACTTCAGATAACCTGTTGTCTCTTGAATGGATGACAGCTGCTTCAGAATAGCAGCCAACAGAGCAGAGTTTCAAATTGGGCTTCATCAGAACATCAGTCTTGATGCCATGGTCCTCTTTGAGAATGAAGGAAAAACAATAACAACAGAAGGGGCAGCTAGGTGGCACAGTGGACCTAGAGTCGGGAAGACTCTTCTTTGTGAGTTCAAATCCAACCTCAGATATTTCAAGTTACTTAACCCTGTTTACCTCAGCTCCTCATTTGTAAAAAAAAAAAAAAAAAAAAAAAAAGAGCTGGAGAAGGAAATAACAAACCACTCCATTATCTTTGCCATGAAAAACCCAAATAGGGTTATGAAGAGTCCACAATAACTCTTCAACAGCAATAATAGAACATCAGAATGATTGATGTAATTAAGGGTCAGATACATTTCCTTGGCGCATAGTCATGAGAGATCTGGTTGAGTGGGAACTACACCATCATGTTGATGGCAATGCTAAGAAGTAGTCACATGCATTGGAGGAATCCTATAGGCAAAAGCCATTGCCTTATTCAAAATATGACCTCTGCATGCATACATGCATGGACATCCCTGTGTAACCATGGATGGATCTGAAATGCCTTGGTTTTTAAGTCACAGTAAAACGAAGAAAAACACATCACTGGCAGTTTCACATTCAGATATAAACAAGACCCACATAGAAAAGGGTGGAAACAATAGGAAAGGAAACAGGATGATACAATGGTCATACTTAAAATGTATGGCTTTTTGTTCATGGAACTTTGGAAAGCAATAAAAAGACAACACTTAACAAAGGGCTTAATCATTTTTATTGATAATAAAAGTCTTTGTGACTAAAAATGAACTTCTTAATTAAAGTGAAAAGGCAAAAGCCTATTTTTGCTTTTGTTTTTCCAGGGTCCTGTGCTTGATAAGTGGAAATTAGTCTCTGTGGAGAGCAGAGTTCTAGTACTAGCTCTGTGCCCTTGAAAAAGTTATTTAACCTCTCTGAGTCACAGTTTCCTGCTCTATAATACTAAGAGGTTGGAACAGATAAGAGATTCTTAACCCTTTTTGTATCATGGACCCTTTTGGCAGTCTGGTGAAGTCAATGGATCCCTTCTCAGAATAATTTTTAAAATTTAATTTTTTTAATTTAAAAAATTCATAATTGAAGGAGATTATAAATTTCAGTTAGAGGTTACTAAAGAAAAAAAAGATGAAATTTTTTTCTCATCCAAGTTTTTCACACACACACTCCACCCTCACCACACACACACACACACACACACACACACACACACACACACACCCAGATTAAGGACCCTTGGATTCTTGTTAAGTTCCTCCTGGCTCTAAAATCCTCCACACAGCTGCCAAATTGGTTTTCTTGAAGTATAGTGACTATGTCATTCTCCTACTCACTAAACCCAGTAGCTTCCTCTTGCCTCTAAGATCAAATATAAATCCTTAATTCAGCCAAACAGGCCTTCTTACACAAAATGACACTCTATTCCCAATCTCTGTACTTTTCCTCTGTAATTCCCCATTCCTGGAATGTACTATACCTACTTATCTCCACCTCTTAGAATCCTTGGTTTCCTTCAAGGCGTGTCTCCAGTACTACCTGAAGCCATTCCTGATCCATTCACCTCCCAGTGCCCCCTCCCTTTCAAAATTACCTTATATTTATTTTGTATGTATTCTTATTTGCATATATACTTATTTGTGTAAATATATCTCCCAATTGAATACAAGCTCCTTGAGGGCAAGGACTTTTACTTTTGTTTTTGTATCACCAGTGCCTAGTATATAGCAGGCATTTAATAAATCCTTCCTGACTTACTGATGAAAATTCTATGATTTTGTGACATTTTTGAGAGAGTTAAGGATATCTGAATTCTTTATCATTCATGTTAACCATTAATTGTTCCAATTCTATTTCTGTAAATATGCAAAACCATTGTTGTCTGGAAGCAGTTAGGTGGCCCAGTGGATAGACCTCCAGGTCTCGAGTCATGAAGAACTGAGTTAAAAATCTGCATTCAGACATTTACTGACTGTGACTTTGGGCAAATCATTTAACCTCTGCTTGCCTCAGTTTCTTCAACTGTAAAGTAGGGATAACGATAGCACCTACCTCCCAGGGTTGTTGTGAGGATCAAATTAGGTAATGTTTGAAAAGCACTTAACACAATGCTTGGAACATAGTAGTTACTTAATAAATCCTTATTTCCTTCTTTCCTTCCTAAAGTATGGTTGTTCCAAAACAAACTTCCTACGAAAGGATCTAAAAATTAATTAGTAAAATATCTACATTCAACTCAAGATTTTGAAGATTGAATTTTTCCCATTTTGCTTGCAAGTTCCTAATTCAATACCCTATCCTAGACTGTCAAAAAAATTTTTTTAAACCTCTCTCCTTAGTCAAGGCTAGTTAGTTCTGAGAAAACTCAGAAGTTTTCTTGGGTGGGAGAGGTCTTGGTGCCTAGGAACTGTTATAGACAACAAGGTGGTGGGCATGTTGACTTAGGTCCACTATTAATAAAGCTCATATCCTGATTCACATCCTAATTCCCATTGTTTTTTCTTTGTCTCCTGATTCCTTGAAAAATGATCCCAGTATGTTTGTTTTCCCTCATGAGATATTGTGACCCAATACCCTGTCCCCTCACCAAGCCCTGGTCTAGGACTTCTTGTCCCAACATCCCCAGATTGACCTTCCCTCCTTACCCCTTGCCCAAACACGGAGATCTCCCCTTCTCAACAGTGGTTGGTTCCAGCATCTTCAGGCCCCTGGATGTGGGATAGACATAACAGCTCCCACTCCTTCAGTGAATATGGTACCACCAACTATTCTTCCAGTAAGGGGGAGGAACAATAGGGCTTTCCATTCACCTGCCACTAGAGCCTAAAGACAATTTGACCTTGTCATCTATCCTGCCACTATCCCCTACAGACACCCACGCATTGCCTGATTAACCATAAAGCTTAACCTGTATATATGCATTGTCTTCCTTGATTAGAATGTGAGATGGCAGAGATTATTTTGCTTTTTTTTCTGTATTCTCAGCATTTAGCACTGTGTTTGGCATGTAGCCCTTTATAAATAAATGCTTTTCCATTCCATGAACAGATTTCCAGGTATAACATGGCCTAGTGAAAGACATCATTCTGCCTTGACTGGCCGATGCCCTCAGAGTTGCTGCATGGTGGTCTGGCCATGGTTCCACTGGCCCAGATGCGTCTGCAATATGTTAAAAAGGCAAATTTAAATGAATGTTCTTCTTTTAGAGCCGTTTAAAAATGCACATATTCGATACATATGGAAAAGCAATTAGAATGCAATTAGAATCAATCTTCTATAAACAAAAAAGCATCCCTCCTTAATTGTGACTCAAACCCTCTGTTGATTTAAGTAGATAGGTTCTTTTTTATTTAAACACCTGGTTTTTATGAGAGGACACATTTTTATATGCAGACATTTTTATAATTAGCATTAATTATACTGGACTAATTTCTGTTTACAGCACTCTACTAAATGCACCCTTCCTCTCTTGGGCAAGAAGATACTATTTTAATAAAATATAGTACTTAATCAAAAGAAAATTTTCAAGGGCAAAAGTGAAGTTTGCCATTTTCTCACTTTGGAAATCAGAATCGTGAAGTCTACTCTCAAGCTCCTCAGTGAGACTATAGCTGCAAAACCCAAGTTTCTCATACTGAATGGCTTAGACCATGCTGTATTTTTTTTCTTTCCATATTGTTTGTCAATCCAGATAAAGAAAAGATAAAGCTTTTGTTTCAAAAACTTCACTCAATAGGATAAACCACTTGTTATTATTTTGCTTGGTGAGTAAAACCTGAGGGGAGGAGTGGTGTTCACAGCAATGAAGGAATGGCAGAATAAAATGTAGAGTATGAATGTAATGGAATATTATTGTGCTGTATGAGATGACAAGAAAGAATCCTGGGTAATATCCACTGACTGATGTAAAGTGAAATGAGCAGAACTTATTGTTCTTATATAAGAACAACAGTATCATCAAGAAATACAACTTTGTGAGAAACTTAAGGACTTTGGTCAATTCAATGATCCCTTCAGATCTGCTCTCTGAACAGGAAGTAATAGACTCAAGATGCAAAAAGAGACATATGTTTTTGGACATGACCACTGTATGGATTTGTTTGCTTGGCTATGCTTATTTGTTAGAAAATCTGTTTTTCTTTCTCTTCTTTTTAATTGAGGAGGGTAATTAAGAGGGCAGGATGGCAAAAAGAGAGAGAGAGAGAGAGGCATTGAAATGTTGGTTTGGTTTTTTTTTAATGCACAGAAAGGAACAGAAGGAAATTCTGAAGGAAGCACAGACAAGTAGGATAGTTCTGACAGTAACATAAAATTTATTATATATTTTTTAAACATAGTAAAAAATGGAGATTCACAGTTTCGTACAAAATCTTTTTATATTCTTCTGTGTACATGGAATTTTTTTGTTTTTGGTATTTAAATCCAGGATAAGCATACTTGTTTACTTTTTTAAATCTAGCATTTTTTAAACCCAATAAATAAACATGCCTCCATATAGTTTTTTCTGTCAAAGTAGCTAAACTAGTTAATGCACATAGGTGTAGCTCAAGAAAACATTTATGTCCAAAGGGATAGAGATGGCGACTGGACCTGGTGCTATAGGAAACTCCCAGGTGAGAAAAGTACTTCTAGGAACTCAGATTGGCACTTTCTCTGCCACTTATTCTAGAGTTTCCAAAAACCCTGATTTCCTAAATGACTTGCCTAGGGTCATATAGCTAGTGTGTGTCTTGAGTCTTCCTGGTTTTGGAACCAAATTAACCCAGTAATTCTGCTCTAATTATTTTTTGCATGAATTATTTGTTGACATTTCAATGATTTTCCTCCAAATTCATGAGATCTTTTTCTTCCAGAAAACAATATTTTCTGCTCTGGCTTCTGTTACTCCTCCCTCCCTTTTTAAAATTCCCTTGAAACTTTAGGGAGAGGAACTTTGTGATCATGGTGTCTTGGTAATTGCCAGTAACTAATTTTCTATTCTTTTGTTCAGATGAAATGGAGTTGTTTTTTGTTTTTTGGTTTTTTTTTAGGATTGTTTCTTCTATGAATAGTATTCCTATCTTTGGAACTTATTCACCTTCGTTATCTGTATTCTTAAACACTGAAGCCAAAAATTCATTTAAGTTTTTGATAATGCCATTGCTTCTTTTAACACCATTACAATTCTCTCTCTCTCTCTCTCTCTCTCTCTCTCTCTCTCTCTCTCACACACACACACACACACACACACCCCCCTTGCTGCCTTCTCCAGTGAGCTTGCATGCCATCACCTTGCAACATTTTCATATTTGTGAACAGTCCCTCTGCAGTCCTCATTTATTTCTTGGCTTTAGCTTTTTTTTTCCTCATTGTACAATGTCTTTTAAATTCAGGCTGTAAACTTTCCCATCCTCCCTCTCTATTGAATGTCTTGTACCTCTGATATTTCTTCTTCTTATCTTTGATTACTTCCTTCAGTTCCTCATTCATCTGCAGTGGTCCTTTTCTGCACCTCGTGTACTTACTGCTGGATGGCACACATAACCCTTGAATGTACAGTAATTGCTTCTGAACACTTTCCATTTCTTCCTGGAGTCCTTTTTGCTTCCCATTTTATACCCTTAACCCACTGGATTGTACTCAACATGTCCATTCTTCACAATTGGTTTTTCCTTCTTTTGAAATTAATTTAGTTCAATCATTAAAATTATTTGAAACACCTGTATCATGCCATCTGTACAGCTCAAAAGCTAATATATATGTTCTTTCCTAGTTCTCTTTTTACACAAGGAAAGAATCTGTTCTATTTCCCCAAACCAAATCACAGTTGGACTCTTTATTTCTTGTGTAATAAAATCTCATTAATTCAGGTGCCACTAATTTGGGATTCCTGATAACTGACCAGAGATAGGCTGATGTTTACCTTGGCATTACCCTTGAAAAGGGACTTTGCTAAGTAAATCTAGAGTGTAAACAAGACTGAGAGGGCATATTTAAATAACTTAAGTGAACAAATTATTTTTGTATTCTTTAATACCATTTATTTGTATATAAATAATGAATATACCAATTGTAAATGAGTCATCTATTCATAAAAGAAGGCCCAGTAGGACCTCTACTGGACAGTTAGCTCAAGTAAGAGGTTATATTGAAAAGAAATGCAATAAAACAAAATTTTCAGAATACTATGAATGTAACCATTCATTTATTCATTCCACCAGACCTTCCTCTTAGTTTTAATTAAGAAGGATTTATTTTATTTGTCTTTCTGTGGAAATTTGGAGATCACATTATGTCCTTTATTGTAATTAGTTTTTACTGTTTCCTGATTTTGTTATAATCTAGTCATTTTAAAAAATTTGCATCAAAAATTTCTTATCCATTCTTTTCCCTCTTCCCTCTCAGTTTTAGCATCCTTGATTCCCTATTCTTTAACTTCACCACTTCCATAAGTCTTAAAGCCATACTCTGGAATTTTATATCTCTGAAAGTTAGTGTCATTTGAATGGCAATTTTTTTCTCCACATATATCTGCTCAATTATTTTGCTGCCTGATTATTTATTTGAATAATTATGCCTGTTCTTCTCAGTGAAATCTAAGATGAAGTTTCAGTATATTCAATAATATAATAGAAATATCAGGGTGAAAAGACCAGTTCATTTTTGACCTTCTTTGGGGGAGAGACGTCAAAACAAACATTAGCCTGATGACATACTAAAGAAGGAAGAGAGACCAAGAGTTGATTGACAGTCTCTAACAAAAAAACAGAACAAAGATGAGGGGTTACAGATTTAGACCTGGAAGGGACCTCAAAAGTCATCAAGTCCAACACCTTGATTTTACAGGTGAGGAGACTGTGTCTCAGGGAGGTTAAATAAATTGCCAAAGGTCACGCAGATCGTAAGTGGCAGAACCAGAGATTCAAATTCATGCCTTCTGACTGCAGAGCCTATGCTCATTCTTCTGTATAGTCTTGTTTCCTCAAGAATCATTATTCAAAATCACAGAGAAAGCTACAGTAATGAATTTGCTATGTTTCCCCATGCAGGGCAAAGCAGTTAGTTGAAGCAATTCAGATCACTTGGAACCAAAAAAACCGATTGCAATATTAAGGAAAAGGTTTCCAAAAAGGACAACTTCAGTTATGCCTTTCAGATTTCAAGTTGTCTTTTCATTGGATTTAGTTGTCCACACTAAGACATACTATTAGCCAACATCCTAACCCTTATTTCTTAGGCCTGATAATTTATCATTTCTCACTATTGATATTTGTTGTCCCACTATATATTTTTTCCTTTCTTCAGAAAGAATTGTTACATCCAAATATATAAGACCTTTAAGTCAAATGAAAATCTCCCAAGCTTCTCTTTTTCTCTCAAATCTTCATATGTCAAACTGAGAATTTAAAATTATTAGGTATTGAAACTACAGATGAGTTGCCCAAGTAGAGTTCTCTCCCATTGTTTTTCAGTGGTAGAGAGAGTTTTGTCCAAATTAATATCCTTTCTGCATTAGGATATTTATTTTAATCTTGTCTCTTGTAGTTTTCTGTAATGTTTTAAAGAAAATTAAATCACCTTTGAGAATTGAATCCCCCAGGTGAAATTACATATTACAATGGCCGTGCTACATTGCATTCATTTTGCTAAAAATGAATGTATCTGTTGAGAATTATTTTCAAATGGCTTATGCCTTCAGAATCCAAGTCTTAAAGGTTCATATTGTATAGTAATACTTCAGTAAGATATATCACGCTAGACTGCTAGATCTCATTTATAAGCTACTCTCACCTTCTGCTTTGTGCTGTAATAAACGTTCTTGCCTGCAAGATTTTAGATGAGATATTGCGCTTCCCCTCTTATCCTCTTTTCAACCTGATGCCCTATAAGAAGAGTGTTTCTTTTTCTTGGCCTTTAAAGGGAGAAAACTCACTTGACTCATTTTTCCAAAGCAGATCTTTTAATGTATTTGGAATTACTTTCTGAATACTGTCTCTTACGTTGTTGAGTTGTTTTGTTATATAAGAAATAGAAAATAAGAAAAACCACTTAGATGACTGCTTTTTCTGAGGGAAAAAATACAACTTCAATTCAATCAAAAATGTTTTTCTCAGGTTTCCATGTCTTTCAGCCTTTTGATGTTCAAACAACTTAGGCAACAATTGAGAAAAAAAAATTAAGTTTAAACACTCATAGGAAAGCACGCTACCAAGGAAAATGACTAAAAGGAAAAACCCAACTATCCAAATCCCACTTTTACCTGAAATACTTTTCAGAAATTAAATGTTGTACTTGACTTCTTTGTTTATCTAAGATGTTGCTAATATGATTCTATTAATATAAGGGGCAGAAACATCTTCTTTTGTTCTTATTAAGATCTCTTCCCACTGGCCAAAGATGACAAGTGCTCTCCAGCAGTCACTACCAGAGTATTGTTAAGATGTTAAATACAAACTTCCCAGTTGAAATATTATCTTGGTGTTTCCTAGCTTCCCTTGCAGTACCTAAGGCAGGGCACCTAGACAGAGAGTCAAGAGTCTGAGGCACGTATCCAACCTCCACATCTTAAGGGCTGTGTTACTTTCAGCAAGTTATTTCCCACTCCGTAGTTCAGATTCCTTATCTGTACAATGAAAGCATTGGGCTGGATGAACTCTAAGGTCTATCTGTCTACCCTCCCTCCCCCTGCTTCCCTCAAGCTCAAACACAGTATGATTATCCAGAGATCCGTTGGACGTCTGAGTTAGGGTGTTGTAACAGGTCCAATGGTTATGAGTGGCCATAAAAGGCCTATAATATTTACAGGGCTATAGATTGAGTGGTTCACAGTATAACAAAATCCAGGAAGCTCAGAATTGGAAAGGACCTCAGAGGCTGGTCGGTGACCCTGAACTACATTTTTTCCCCCCAGAGGTCACTTGAACAAAAATCTTTTCTACCCCTTCCCTGGCAAGTGATCATTTAGCCTCCACTGGAAGACTTCTTGTGATAGGAAGCTCACTACCTTTATAAGAGAGTTCATTCCACTTTTGGAGAGCTCTAATTAGGATCACAGGATCACAAAATGTAAACCTAGAAGAGAATTTAGAGATCATCTAGTTAGTCTGGTCGCCATATTTTACAGATGGAAAAAACCCAAGCCCAGAAAGGAATTATTTACCCAAGGTCACATAAGTAGGATGAGATTCCAACCCAAATCCTCTAACTGCCAACCCTAGTGCTCTTTCTACCATACCTTGGCAGTTAAAAGTTTTTTTAGGTTCTGAGAATGCCTCTACAACTTGGACTTACTGACTTCTAGTTTTTTCAACTGGGCCCAAGCAAAAACAAACACAATCCCTCTTCCCCATAATAGCCCTTTAAATACTTGAAGGCAGCTATCATGTCTTCCACCCACTATCTTTTCCTCTAAGCCTAAACATTTTCCTTTTCCCCAAGAGATTCTCTCTACCACAGTTGACCATGACAGTGAGCATTCATACTTGGGACTTCCCACCAGATTAAACGAGTTGTATGGGGAGATAGTTTTAAAAGTCAACCTGACATTAACAAGAAAGAGTTCTGCTATCTAGCCAGAGGGTTATATCTAGGGTAGTTTGGGAAACCTCCCCTAACTTGAAAAGCTGGTAACAACAAGTTATATTACCCAAAAGACTAAAGAGAGTACTATCGGTTCTCCTAAGTAGTGAGTTAGCTGGGATTGCCATTTCTTGAGGGTCCTCAGCCAGGCTCACTCAACCCCTAGCTCAACTCACTCTCTGATCTACTCCTTGGTAGCCTTGCTCTCATACGGGTCCCCTCCACCTGCCCTGCTTTCCAACTCCCTGTTATGTTTTGTCTTCCCCTACTTGGATGTAAGGTCTTTGTTTTCTTGTATTTGTATACTCAGTGCTTAGCATGGTTCTACCATATATATAGTAAGTGCTTAATATATGACATACCTAGCTAACTATGAAGTTCTAAGGTCAGCAAAGTGTGGCTAAGAAGCACAGGGAGTGTTTTTCTTTTTATCACTATTGCTGATTGAAGGTAAGGAATTCAAATGAGTGAAGTAGATTTGGCAACTAAAAGGCTAATTAAGAAAACAGCATTTGGGGCAGCTAGGTGGTGCAGTGGATAGAGCACCAACCCTGGAGTCAGGAGGACCTGAGTTCAAATCCAGCCTCAGACACATAACACTTGTTAGCTGTGTGACTCTGGGCATTTAACCCCTGTTGCTTCACAAAAATAAAAAAAAAAACAATAACAATAAACCCCAGCATTTGAAAGTGAGATTTAGATTACCATATCACAGCTTAAAAAATAAGAACAATATACTTTTGTCCCAGAGTGGAATGTAGCCATTAAGAGCTTGCAAATCTAATTAAAAAGACTTTAAGCTGAAAACGATGTATGAGGGAGAAAACTGACTATGAATATTTACCAAGTGAGATACCACAGAGGTATCTAGCTATAATATATGATGAATACAAGTAGAATATCCCACTAATCCACAGACAAAATCCAAGAAATGAACCAGCAATACAATCCATAGGCCCATTATCTATAGACAAATGGGTAACAAGACATTATGGATAATAAGCAGGTAAACTAGAGATAAGTTCAACAAAGAAAACTTGTTATTATAAGCATCACTGATACCCATAACATCTATAAGTAGAATAGCACCCATTATAGCACCCATAATATTATAGCACCCATAACTAGAATGTGGCTCTACACAAGCGTGATCAAAATCTGTAATTTCATCAGTGGAATCAAATCCTGATACAGGAACCCCCTCAACTATATTAACAACAACTCATTTTTGGGAGAACTGAGTAAGTGGAGAACAGAGCCATGGTACCTACTTAGGAAGAATAATTAATTAAATCTGGATGTACTTCTCACTTGTCCTATACTGCTCTTCTATCTCCACATGGTGATCTCCCTAGAAGCTGCCTCATGCTGTTGTCCTGCACTATCCTTTCAACTGAGATTGTGTTTCATGTCACTTTTTTCCAGTACAATTTGTGGTACATGCCCCAGGTGCAAAAATTCTGAGTTGCTTTGTTGGAGGGCATCCAGCAGAGGCTGTCGGGATTGTAAGAGGCCTTCCTTGAGCTCATTGCATAGGATCATAGCTGTGTTTAAATATGTGATGGACTATTATGTGAAAAGGGAGAATGTACTCCTTTTCAAAAGAGGTCCTCAAAGTCTAGGTGACCACATAGGATACAATACAATACAATACAGTACAAAATAGTACATGTTGATTAAAGGTCTACTACACATCAGGTTCTGTGCTAAGGGCTAGAGATATATATATAAGGAAAAGAAAAACAGTCCCTGCCCTCAAGAAGTTTACCATCTAATGGGGAAAGACAATACACAAAAGGAAGTTTGAAAAGGGAAGGATATCAGAGGGTAACTGGCTCAGAGCCTTGACATAGTAGAATTGAAACCAAGCAGAGCAGCTGGTGTGGAATGTGATGTTATCAGTGATATTAGATAGATGGCCTCTAAGGGGATTGGCTGATTCTATAAATGACAATTCACTTTAAGCTGGTAGAGATGATTTAGAACAGAGTGGCAATTACATTGCACAACAGAAAGGACAAGATAAGGTTAAGATCAAGAACAGTATTTCATGACACTGAAATTGGAATATGCTGAGAGTATGTCTAATACTCTCAGCATTGATTGATTGTGCTCAGTGGTACCAAGACAAACTAAACAACCTCCATAGATTATATCCCTAGATCTTGTTTGGTTCACCTGGTTTGGATTGGCTTTGGGAGGTTCCTAAGAAACTCCTTTCAGACTGTCACTCTTAAGGAAGTCAGTGTAGTATTTACTACCTATGTGGCTTTGAGCATGTCACTCAATCTCTTTGGGACTCAGTTTCTTCATCTGTAAAATAAGAGGCAGATTAGATGGTTTCTGAGGTCCTTTCCAGTTCTAGATCTATGATTCTATACTCAAAAACTTTAGGATTATAGGACTTAGAATTGGAAGGGAATGTAGAGATCATTAAGTCCAACCCTCTCACTTTATAAGTGAGGAATAAACTCTCCATCAAGGGATAAAACCAAATTTTTCAGTGGACTTATAATTAGAAAGAGCCAAGTTCAAATTCTTCCTTAGACACTTAGCTGTGTGACTCCATGCAAGTCGCTTAGCCTCAGCCTCAGTTTCCTCATCGGTAAAATGGGGATAATGGCACTTCCTTCATAGAGTTATGAAGATCAAATGAAATAACTGTAAAATTCTTTAAAAACCTAAATGCTGGGGGCGGAGCCAAGATGGCAGAGGGAAAGCAGTGACTTGCTAGAGCTCTCCCCCAAACCCCTCCAAATACCTATAAAAATGGCTCTAAACAAATTCTAAAGCAGCAGAACCCACAAAAAAAGAGTAAAACAAATTTCCAGCTCAAGACAACCTGCATGACTGATCTGAAAGGTATATCATGCCATGCTGGGAGAGGAGCGCAGTTCGGCGTGAGCGTGCAGGCCGCAGTGACCCTGGAGCAGGCCTCAGAGGACTGAATCACAGGCAGCTGTGGTGGTTTCCAGACTTCTCAACCCAGGAACGCCAAAGACAACTTAGAAGGTCAGTAGGAAAAGTCTGTGACTTCGGTGAGAGAAGAAGCTAGGTCTCAGCCGCAAGTCCTTGAGCGTGCCCTCGGGGCAGCGGCTGCCTCCTGAGGTTCCGGCCCACAGACTGAGGGGGAATCGAGTGGCTGATCAGAAGGGGATTGCAAGGATCTCTTTGCCAGAGCTGAGGCAGAAATCTCTTGCTTTGCCCGTGCTTGGATCTGAGTCACAGTTCTGAGGCTGTCGGGGTGAGGAAGAGTGCTGGCAAGGAGGAGTGCTGGCATGGTGGAGTTTGTTGTGGCAGTGGAGAGGAAACACCTTGCCCCTTATCACAGCACCTTGGAAGAACTGACACTTTTCAGGTCCCTAGAAGTATCTCTGAAAACAGCTGTACAAACCCCCGAAGCTTGGGATGGTACATTCTCCACATTGGAAACAGATTCTTACCTTAACAAAGAGTTTAACACTTAAGTAATTGGTTGGGATCATGAGCAAGCAGTGCAAAAATAGTCAGACTATATTATCTTACTTTGGTGACAAAGAAGATCAAAACATACAACCAGAAGAAGACAGCAAAGTCAAAGCTCCTACATCCAAAACTTCCGAGAAAAATATGAATCAGTCCCAGGCCTTGGGAGAGCTCAAAAGGGATTTTGAGAAGCAAGTAAGAGAAGTAGAGGAAAACCTGGGAAGAGAAATGAGAGTGATGCAAGAAAATCATGAAAACCAAGTTAACGGCTTGCTAAAGGAGACCCAAAAAATTACTGAAGAAAATAACACCTTAAAAAATAGCCTAACCCAAATGGCAAAAGAGGTCCAAAAAGCCAATGAAGAGAAGGCTGCCCTAAAAAGCAAAATTGGCCAAATGGAAAAGGAAGTCCAAAAGATTACTGAAGAAAATACTTCCTTAAAAATTAGAATAGAGCAATTGGAGGCTAGTGACTTTATGAGAAATCAAGACACTGTAAAACAAATCCAAAAGAATGAAAAACTAGAAAACAATGTGAAATATCTCATTGGAAAAACAACTGACCTAGAAAATAGATCCAGGAGAGAGAATTTAAAAATTATTGGACTATCTGAAAGCCATGATCAAAAAAAGAGCCTAGACATCATCTTTCAAGAAATGATCAAGGAAAACTGCCCTGATATTTTAGAACCAGAGGGCAAAATAGAAATTGAAAGAATCCACCAATCTCCTCCTGAAAGAGATCCCCAAAGGAAAACTCCTAGGAATATTGTAACCAAATTCCAGAGTTCCCAGGTCAAGGAGCAAATATTACAAGCAGCCAGAAAGAAACAATTCAAGTATCATGGAAACACAATCAGGATAACACAAGATTTAGCAGCTTCTACATTAAGGGACCGCAGGGCATGGAATATAATATTCTGGAGGGCAAAGGAGATAGGATTACAACCAAGAATCACCTACCCAGCAAAAGTGAATATAATTCTTCAGGGGAAAAAATGGTCATTCAGTGAAATAGAGGACTTTCAAACATTCTTGATGAAAAGACCAGAGCTGAATAGAAAATTTGACTTTCGAATATAAGACTCAAGTGGAACATGAAGAGGTAAACAGGAAAGACAAATCATAAGAGACTTATTAAGGTTGAACTGTTTACTTTCCTACCTGGAAAGATGATATTTGTAACTCATGAGACCTTTGTCAGTATTAGGGTAATTGGGGGTAAAAATTATATGTATGTATAAATAGATAGATAGATAGATAGATAGATAGATAGATAGATAGATAGATGGATGGATGGATGGATGGATAGATAGAGGGCACAGAGTGAGTTGAAGATGAAAGGGTCAGCTTTGTGTCTTTTGTTACATTTATGTGTATGTGTATATGTGTGTCAATAGCTTGACCAATAACCCCTAATCAATTAAGAGTTTTTCCCTCAAATGCAAATTATGCATGAGAAAAAAAAATGATCTCTTTCATTCTCCTGTTCCTAATGGAGAAGAAATGGAAAATATTAAGAAGTACTTACAAACTCTAGGTCCTCTTAAAACTCAGTGTACTTCAAAACAAACTAACCCATTCTCATAATGACTCCCTGCAGACTAGTTGACTTCTAAGGATCTTTCCAGTTCTAACATTCTCTAAGTACATATAAGCTTCCATAAAAGAGAAAACAATCTCCATTGAAATCCTGTTATTACATAGTTCCATTATTAGGAGACCTTTGCCTTTGCTGTGAAGTAGTCAGAGTTTGTCTTCAAGGTTCCTTTCTTCCATCTTTATATAATAACTCTTTGCTATCTTTCAGGATTCCCTTACTCCCAGATGCCTAGGAAATGTGATCTGAAAAATTCATTCACACTAAGATGTTAGCAAATGTATGTTATCCTTCCCAGGAGATTTGTCACTTAAAGGAGGAACTCAATGCCTAGCACAAAGGCATTCATGGCTAAAAATGAAATTGTAGAATCACTGAAAAAGTCCTTGAACCCTCAAGGATTCAGAAGACCTGGATTATAGTTCTGGTTCTGTTGCTAACCTTATATGTACCTCTGAGCAAGTCACTTCTGTAGGCTTCTCTTTCTTTATCTATATAATGGACTACATTTTTCTAAGATTTCTCCTATCTCTCATATTCTATCATTCTCTGAATTTCAGTCATTGGTATGGAAGATGTAGTGATTAAAAAGGTTCTGGGTAATTTAATCATTTTATTAATAAGACCAGCACATTATTAATAAAAAGATGGTCATTTGGCAGCCTCTCTCTTAGGTCAAAGATAATCGTGGTGATGGGCTCATAATTTATATACCCTTAGAAGAGTAAGTGTTCCCCAGAGTAGGAATCAATCGTGATTGGTTAACAATTAGACAGAGAAGGAATGTTACAATGAGGGGCTGAGAGTGACATGAGGTCACTTGTAGGCAGACTATCTCTATACCCAACCTCGGGTAATCTATTCAAAGATTTTTAATCCAATCTCATTATCAGCAATGTCCTTCAAGAGACTGAACTTTTAAAAATTAGTACTTTAGAAAAAGAGAGGGTACTCCGGATCTTTCCAAATCATTGGTTATTAATAATCATTTCTCTCAAAGATGTTTTTGGTTCAGTAACCCTGCAATGGCATTATGCCAACATACACCACTTAGATGAGCATAAAGCCTGTATACATCTGTGTAAGGCTGACCCTGTTCTATAAATACAGTTTTCCTACAACATAACAATTCTATATAGTAAGCTTATCTCAATAGCTCATATAACAGAAATTAGACAATACTTATGGAATAACTAAATAAATAGATGATTGAATGTGTAGTAGTTTATAAGCTCCTTGAGGAAGGAGATTGTACATCCAGAGCCTAGTATAACATCTAGCAGTAGCAATAAGTACTTCATAAATGCTCGTTGATTGTTTATCACATGAGTATTCATCTTGTCCTCTGACACCAGCACTATAAATGAATAACACTGTATTTAAAATATACCTATGTTTCTTCAAAATTGGCATTGAAAATAAAATTAAATCTCACAGACTACATAGTATAAAAAATATAAAATCTATGACAGTATTCCATTCACCTCATCTACCTCTAAATCCCCTGTCCACAGTTGCATTTCTCTCTTTCTCATAACCTATTTTCCCCTTTCAGTCATCTCAATTTATGTATTTCAATGTCATACTCCTATGCAACCATTTTAAAAGTTTGGTTGATGCATTTTTGCAGGTCATTTTCCAATATACACCTCTTCTGGAACTCTCTTTTGTATAAGGGAGGTGGGTGGACAGGGCTGTTACAATTCCCCTCAAGGAACAGTCTAGGGAGCCTACTTATAGAAAGGCTTAATGGCCTAGAGCAGACCTTCCTTAACTGGTTTCAGTCTGCTAGCTGGAAGCAGCCTGAGAGTAGGAACTATTTCATTTCTTGTATTTATATCCCACTGTGCTTGGCACATAATAGGCACTTAATAAATGATTGGAGCCTATTTTTGCTGTCACTTCAATTATTCCATATGTGTTATAGTGCTCTTTTCCTGCCCTGTATTGGCACAGTATGTCTGGAGATTTTTAAAAATTATTTCTGAAATGTTAAATGCTTGTTAGTTAATTTGATCTATAATGTTAATAATTTTTTAAAGAAAGTGGAGACTGGGAGTTGGGAATTTCACTCACAAAAATCTCTTTGGTTTGGTTTTCTTAGTTAGGCTCTGTTTCAACCATACAGTTTAAATATAAATGAAAAAGATAGTTGAGAAGAAAATGCACAAAGGGCCAAAAGCCATAATAGTTGGCTGCTATTTGTTCACTCCAACCCATACAAGAAAAGCAGTTTGGAGACAGAAAGAGTATACTGTCATGCTAACATGCAGTAACTAATGACAAGGCATAATAAAACTTTTCAAATAAATATGTCAGCAAGGATGGTCAAGGAAAGTCTCCTCCTCTCTACTTGATGAGATTATAAGGTATGGATACAAATAACAACAATTCTCATTAATATTGTGCTTTAAGGTTTTACAAAACACTTTCCTCTCAACAACCTCTTTGGTGACTTCTCCAGGGTCACATAGCTAGTAAATTTCAGAGCTGGAATTTAAACCTAACTTGGCTGATACCAAGAGCAATGCTCCTTCAAGGACACCATTGACTGTTTTCCCCAGGATCTCAACAACGTGCCATTTTCCTCTGAATATTAAAAGAAGAATCCATGAATTTCATTTGTCCTATAAAATTAATAGCAGCCCTTTCATAACGTACACTAATTTGCTTTATCATTTTCTCTTAAGAGGTGAAATCATACTCTCACATTTTCCCCTATCACAGTTGAAAACACCATTAGTAACTACTACAGACAACTCTTCTAGTGGGTCTTTTACTCCAGCTGAGGGGAATGAACAGCCTAAAAGGAACAAATTGCCTTCAACTCAGATCTTGGCAAGTATCAAAAGGAATAACTGACTTTTAAAAGACTGTATTAGTTAATTGATTTTGTCATTGATGCCATATGGTTGGATTAAGGGAGGCCTTCTGGTTTCCCCAGAACAGAAAAAAACAAAACCTCAAAATCTAATTCTGACTCTGATATCACTATGCTTAGCAACCCTGGATAAGTGATAATACTTTGATATATGTAACAGTATGTTTTTCAGAATGCTCTTATATACATTGTCTCACTTGCCGTTCATAGGTTATAAAAATTTTTATTATATATTACAATTGTGGTACTTCCTCTGGGTTTACTCCCCCAGATTGTGCTTAAATTGTAGACTGAGTCTCCAGAGGGGGAAGTGCAAAATTGGGTTCTAGGAGTAACTTTGTGGGTAACTACTCCTAACACTGTAACTTACAAACCCTGACTGGTGTGCTTCCCATTGACAATTAGCCAGCACATACAATTAGCTCTTAGGAAAGACATTTACTCAAATGGCATAATAAGAACAATAGTTAAAAAATACTTCCCCCCAAAAAAACAAGACACAGTCTCCCACAAATTCACAGGGCATCCAGAGTGGAGTGGAGAGAATGAGCATAGACTTAAAATTGAAATACCCATCTCCATTGGAGATACTCCAGGAGTTGTTTTTCTTGGTGCTACAAGTTCTAACTCCTCAGTAGTCACAGCTTCTGAAGACCCAGAAAAGTACGTTATCATCACCAAAGTCCTTTCTTTGCATTATCATATAGTTCAACATTTGATAAAACAAATATAGTTTTTATCAGTGACCAAGGAAGATGTCTTTGTACATCTGCCTTATCTCTCCTTTATACTCAGCTAAACTGAATTATTTACCATCTAGACCTCTAGGCCTTACCTTTTCTGTTGCCCTCTAAGGACCTTGGGTCCTTTCCTGGTTGTTGCAGTTGAACCTTACTATATGTGTTTGTCTTATCCTCTTAGAATGTGACCTCCTTGAGGGCAGGGACTCTCGCTTTCAGCACTTGGCAAAGGGCTTTGAACATAATGAGCACTTAATAAATGCTTTTTCATTAATTCATTCCAAAAATAATATATACTAAACAAAATTAACCACATAACCACAAATTTTAAATCGATTTCATATCCATTTATTACATACAGGAGAAGGAATTTGGATCCCCCCTCAGCTTAGTTGATATAGTAACATGATGTAGTCACAAATAATGAGGTGTTAACAAGGCATTTAATACCCTATTATTCCTTTAGAAGTCAGAATATCAGTCATAAGGGGGCAACACTTTTGGACAGTCATTGGCCACACCCCCAGATGACCTTTAAAAGCCAGTCATTTCAGGGCATCCAGGCTCAGAGCAGCTGTGGAGTATGACATTTGCGCCTACCAGAGAGAGCAATGAAACATGGATGGACTTTCGGCCCCCTTTCCCCTGCCTCAAACCCCACCTATCATTGGCCATGGCATCTGGCAGAACAGCTATATGCCCAGAAGGAGACACCACATCTAGTGAATGAAGAGTCAGTTTCAGAGTTCAAGGAATACTTGAAAGAATAGACACACACTCTCCAGAGAGATATAGACACATAAGTCTCGGTGAAGGCAGTAGTCATTTCAGGGCAGAAGCAGCTTCAAGGACCATGTTCTCCAGTAACAAAGAGGAGAGGCAATTTTGAACTCAAAAAACTAGCCCAGGCAATTGAGTCAAACTGTGAAGAAGAATAGACCTTGGGAACCCAGCTGAGTCATGCAAAAAGCAGAGACACCACATTTTTTACTTTTAAAATATTTTTAAAATTAAGATCCCCAAACTTTTTTCATAACTATAGTTGGCTCATTATATTGATCATGCCTTGCCTGCCTTTGTCTCCTCATAAATGTGACAATTAGTTCCAAAAGTCTTATGTCGCCATGCATTCCGACGTCATTTGCTTGGTACCAGGCTTTTTCCCCTAACTCCTCCCTTTGGGGTAGGTGTTGTCTTTCTTGCCCACAAACTTTATGTTAGTTTTAATCAGAGTTTGTTATGTAAAGCATTGCACATGATAACGGTGCTTCGTCCTAATTCTTCTGCTTCCTGCAGCCTCAAAGATCTTTTTAATGTCTTTGTCCTCTAATCCATCAATTTCTGTTTTATGTGAAAATAGGCTTTGATATTTCTTTGTATATGACTTTCTGGTTTTCGCATTTCAATCTTTGGCCTTTATCCTTTACTTTGCCAACGACTTTACCCTGTCCTTTTTGTAGGTTGCCCCTTTCCATTTTGAAAAGTCTTTTCTCTTCATTGAAGCAATCGCTTCTCACCAGTCTTTTAACACGGACAAGGAGAATTTCAAACTTGCTCTCTGACTGTTGCTTGCTTCTACCTTCTTACCTTTGAAACATAAAAATACTCAATGATTAAAGTATTCTATATTGATCATGCCTTACCCCCCCTTTCTCCAGCAAAAGTTTTTTTTTTAAATCAATTAGAAATCCAAGTATTTATTAGATGCCTGCTAAATACAACAAGGGGCTGTGGTGGGCACCTGATACAGGGACAAAAAATATATCATAGTCCCTTCCCTCTGTTTCACATCTATCTCTAAGCAGGGTTAGAAATGTAAAAATGTACATATACATATATACATACATGTATATAAGATGATACACCTTAGAATTCGATAAGTGAGAGAAGTCAGAGAGGCATGAGAAATTTGGGGAAGAAGAGAGTTAAGCCAGGTTTCCTGACCAAGCATCCCAACTTGCTCCCTAAGATTATAGAAGTCCAAAGTCAGAAAGGGCCTTAGAGATTACCTGGACAAGAGGAGTCACACATGTGGCTAGGCAGGCAGCTGGCAACACTCTTGAGTACAGCCCAAACCAGATTAAAATGTAATTGGGAAATATCAAACAAAGTAAATTAAAAAATGAAATGAAACATAGATGCCATTCTATTTTAAAACTAATCAATATTCAGCCTATACGAATTAGTGGCCCCCTTTTCTATTTAAGTTTGACATCATTTGATCTAAATCAACCCTCCTCTCAGAGATGAAGAAAACCAAGGCTCAAAGAGAAGTGATTCAGCCAATATCACATTGGCCTTTCCAAATTTCCTAATTCCCAAATTACTTCATATATATTGCATATCTATCTGTGTACATATTGCTTCCCCATATAAGCCTTTTGAGGGCAGAGACTGTTTCATTTTTGTCTTTTTGTCTCTAGATGTCAGCAAAATGATTAGCACATATTTGTTGCTTAATAAATACTAATGGAATTGGATTGATTAGTTAGTTTATGATTTGAGTTCTAGAAAAGGCAATATGATGTGATGGAAAGGGTCCTGAACCAGGGATCAGTATTCTGTGCTCTAACTTTAGTAGCCACGCTGGAACTAGAAGTCTGGTCTCATTCCTAGTTCAGTGATCTTTCCCTACTAGATGCTATTTACCTGTTTGTCTAATCAGTATCTTCCCCCATCTGTTTTCTTTGGTGAGTGTCATGATTTTTCCTAGGTTCTCCAGTCAATGATTAGTTGCCCTTGTATTGCAAATGGCTCCTGCTGATGTCAAGACTTCTGCAAAAATCATTTAATCTCTCTGAGTCAGTATTTGAGACAGTATCAGATCAAACGAGATTTTGCAGCAAGACTTGTGTAAAAATTTTCCATCAGTATTTAATAACGCCTCTAGTTTCTAATACCCTTCCTCCATCCCCAAGTAAATATCATTTTTAACATTCTTTATTTCATTTTACTGGTCATTTCACCTTTTACTGGTATCATTGAAAATTGTAGCTAAGGATGGACCCCAACAGTCCTGACAACTCTTATCTAAGCCAGTAGTAAGGTCTTAACTTTTTCATGAGACACTTAACTTTTTCAACAGCTGGAGTAGACTTCCCAATTCCACTGAATCCTTTGTGTCTTCACTCTTTGATTAGAACTGGAATGTTACCTTTTTTCTTGTAACTTTCTCTCTCTATCTTCTCTTCCTCCTGAAATGCTCCTGAAACTTCTCTGTTATTCAGAGTTCCTCATCTGACATCTTCATCAGTCTACTTTTCTCAGTTATGGTCATCATCAGCCTCTTCACTTACACACTCTATAGGGCTTGTAGAGAGTCTCTTTTTCTTACTTGACCTCTTCATGCTGCTATGACCTTAACAAAATGCAGACCTCTCAGTTGTTCTTTGATTTTCATTATTCCTGTTCCAATTTCTTGACCCTTTAAAAGGAAAAAAAAATCTATGGACTCTATTCACTTTTTCCACAGATGGGAATAGATATTTTACTCTTTAAAATTTTTGCTCTTTAAAATATTTCCTCTTTCCCTTGAGAACGTTCTTCATATTTTTTATAAAAATGAACTTCTACCACTCTCTAGGCAGCTGGGTGGTGCAGTGGATAGAACACCAGGCCAGGAATCAGATAAGACTTGAGTTCAAATCTGGCCTTAGACACTTACTAGTTGTGTGACCCTGGGCAAGTCACTTAACCCTGTTTGCCTCAGTTTCCTCACCTATAAAAAGAGCTGGAGAAAGAAATGGCAAACCACTCCAGTATCTTGGCCAAGAAAACCCCAAATGGGGGTCACAAAGAGTCAGACATGATTGAAATGACTGAACAACAAAAACACTACTCTCTAGCATTGCAAGAGGAGCAAGACTTCCTTCTCATATTATTAATTTCTTTCTCTTCCAACAAGAAAATTGTTTATCTTATATATCACCTCTAACAAATATCGTATCTGTACAACTCCACCTGGACCTATTGAATGGATGGGGGATTTGGTTGTCTTCCAGGGCCTGGGGATATAAGGGGAGAAGTATAGCAAGAATGAGAACTATACCCAGGAAACAAGTCTTGTTAGAGGAGGGAAGGCAAAGACATAGCAATACATAGAGCCATGGCTCAAAAGCCAGATACCAACTACTGTCCAAGGGTAAAAGAAAAATGCTTATTCACAAGACATAGCAGCAAGTCCAGTCTCTGATCAGCAAACAACATTCAAAAGGGCAGAGGAATGAGATGTATTCAAGTACAGAAACAGGCCAGTAAATCAAGTGAACAGAAAATCATAGAACCAGAGATTTTCATATAGAAGAAACCTTTTAGATTCAGACCTCCCATTTTATAGACTGGGGCTTAAGAAAGTAAAGTGACTTGCCTAGGGACATACAGGTAATAATTTGAGATAAGAAATCTGACTACAAATTTAAAGCTCTTTCCAAGGGGTCAAAGGTATATCAGGATATAGACCAGAAGATAGGGAGATAATCAGGTTCAAAGGCAAGAATTCCCAAGTGTCATCAGTCAAGAAACAATTTGCTTCATTCAGGTAACTAAAGCAGGCTTTAAACTAAGTTCCCTAACCCCAATTGCCTCACCAAAAAAATAAATAAATAAAATAAACTAGGGGTTCCAAATCTGGGAGTCTTTAAATAGATTTTAGGAGTCCATAAGCTATATTTGGATAGCTAAATTTCAATATAATTGGTTTCCTTTGTAATTCTATGTATTTTATTTTGTGCATTTAAAAATAACATTCTGAGGAGTGCATGGGTTCCACCAGACTGCCAAAAAGATACAGAACAAAATGAAGTTTAAGAATAGTGGCATTCACCATTCGCCTTGATGTGGGGCAGCTGTGTCATGACAAGACTTGAATGAGCCAGCTGATGCTCATTTACAAATGAGTGTCATATGAGCAGAGCCAATTGCCCTAAGTACTCAGTGAGCATTCAAAGCATCATTACCACGGCTGCCAACTTTGTAGTAGGGAATATTTGCAAGTCTCCAAATAAAGGATGTATCCAAGGGTAAATGAAAAATGCTTATTCATAAGACTTAGCAGCAAGTCTAGTCCCTAATCAGCAAACAACATTGAAAAGGGCAGAGGCAGGAGATGTATTCAAGTATAGAACCAGAGCCATGAATCAATTGAATAGACAGAAGAATTATAGAATCAGAGATTTTAAAGAACAAATATTTTGAAGAACAGTTGAATGAAGTTGAAAGAGCTACTTAATTATTTTTAAAGGTGTCTAAAATCTTTTGGGAAAATTATAAAGCAGAAATTACCAAGAAATGGTCAAAGATCAAAGCCTATAAAATTATGGGATGTATCATGACACTTTAAAAAAAAACATTTCTTAGAATAACTTTTGGAAAACCCAGATGATAAAAGTTGCAACACAATAGGAACCACAATGGGAAAGTGATATGGTAAGGCAAAAGGGATCCCAACATGTTGACTGTCCACTGTGGGGTGAGAGGCTACACAGACAAAATACAACAAAAAGTCACCAATAATGACCTTTTAGGTGTGGTACATGTAACAGGATCCATGTAAGCAGGCACACACAGTATGTGTGGCTGGTGTGATCCCAGTGTGGAAGAGGTGCCTGCTTCCAGAAGGATATGATAATGTGTAATGGAAGGTCAGGAAAGTGAACCACCAAAAGCCCAGTAGCTGGAGACCATGATGGGATTTACCCAAAGCCAGCAAGAAGTAGAATTCTTCTGAGTGATGTTTGACCCAGCATAGATCAAGGATAGTCAACAGGGAACTAATGCAGTTCCTTTACAAACTATATTGAATTTGGAAATGAATTTGGTAAGGTGAGTGCTGTGTATAAACTGCTTTACATTTGAGCTCATTCTCTCCAGGAACTGAGGTGGTAAAAGAAAGAGTGTGCCTCGAGGTATTGGGTAGAGGTAGAGAACATGTAATACTTCTGTTCTTGTTCTATCTTCTCAATAAACATTCTTTTGTAAGAGCTAATTGATGCTAATTGATGAGATGAAACTAGGATGCTAACGACTGCTGGTTAACTTTGGGAAGAACACAATGGCATGGGGCTAAAAGCTCCATAGCATTACTTCTAGGACAGAGAGAGAGAGAGAGAGAGAGAGAGAGAGAGAGAGAGAGAGAGAGAGCTTTACAGGGGTGGGGAAATTCAAAGGAGTTGGGATAAGGCTTCTCAAGAAGAACAAAGTTACATAAAAAAACACAGTTCTGTTTAGTAAAAAACAATTTTAAAAATATAAAACTATGATTCTCATCAAAACAGTAGAAGACAGACTTGAAATATGAAAACATATCATGATTCACCTCTTTTTATAGATGACACCAAAACTGTAGTTTTTTTTGTCACATATAATCTCTTAACTCTCCTGATTTACCTCATCCTGAGTGTTCCTCACTTGGGTTCTCTTTTGTCTTTGTCTTTAACTTTGTTTCTTTTATTAAAATTACATCTAGTTTTTCTTCTTTTACCATTCTAGAGGCAGTATCTCTAAAAGTCTGGTTTTATGCTATTTGTATTGCAGGTTCCTACTTTCAGTCATGATTTACCTATATTTACATGATTTTAATTGGTCGCAAAAAAAACCCCATGACTTGTCTAAGGCCTCACATATGTTAAATGGAAGAGCTAAATTTCAAAACCAGGTCTTCTGATTCCAGATCCAGGGCTTTTTCCCACTATACCATCCTGCCTCCCATTCCCCCCCCCCCTTTATTTTTTGGTCAATATGTTACAGACTATTAGGAAGCTTATGCCAATAATCATTCTTTGATCTTGTTTTCTTAGATCTCTATGCTTTCATATAACATGTTAGGAATTGTCTTGAATGAGAAATTGTTGTTGTTCAATCATTTTTAGTCCTGTCTGACTCTTTGGGACCTCATTTGGGTTTTCTGGGCAAAGATACTAGAGTAGTTTGCCATTTCCTTCTTTAGCTCATTTTACAGATGAGGAAACCAAGGCAAACAGTGAAAATTTTAAACCTCAGCTGGGGCATATAAGTGCCTTGTCCAGCTCTAGAATAAGTTGTTCACTCCTAGTAAATTAGTATTTTGGCAACTAAGAGATCAGTGGAGATACCCAGCAGTGACCTGAAAAGCAGAGAAAAGCATTATTTTATCACCAAAAGAACCACTGGCAGCTCTGTAACATCAAAAGAACGAATTGTTCTAGCTATACATGTGCGTCCATCACATGTGGTCCCTAGCTATATGGTTTACTAATGTATATGCTCTTTAATCATGTGCCCTAGATTCGCATATTCCTCATATATGTGCCCTTCACAAAGGTGTTCTAGCTACACAGGTCCCTCATATCTGTACTTCCCATTCCCTGGTTACATTTATTTCTGCGTGTGTCTTCTCCTACTGGTAGTATGCTAAAATGTGGGAGTATGTACCCTGCATGTACATTGGGTGTCTAGTCATTTTATTTGCTGTGCTATTTGATTATACCATTTATTTTAAACTAGAGTGTCCACTGGTTGACTGGTAGAATACATTCCCAGAGGCTTGTGAACTATGGTTTTACATGGATCCTGACACATATTGTGCCCCAAACCTGGGGTGGCTTTTCTAGGGTCCTACAGGTAAGGAAGTATCCCAGGAACCACATTCATTGTAAAAAAATGAAAAAAAAATCTTAAATGCCCATCTTACCCTTCCTTTCCTCTTTTTATTCCCCTATCTCCTTGGTATCAACCAAAACCTCTAAAGGGGCCTCTTCCCACCAAATTCTAGTTACACAAAAGAACATCACAAATAGTTAACAGTAAGCAAACCCCTCTATCCAAGCAAAATAGCAACTGTCAAAATTCTACAGATTTTATAGAAGTTCTACAGCATTAGCACAAAATACATGAAAGTAGAATATTCATTTTTATCAGAGTATATAATGCATATAATTTGCATAGCCACATGTTCCATAAATATAAACATATGTCTACACACATACATATATGTGTACATATGTACAAACATGTATATGTATGTATGTGTGAGAGAGACACAGGTGTGTGCATGTGTGTGTGAGAGACAGAAGAGAAGTCTGCTTACGAGTTCAGTTCTGTTGTTGATTTTTATGGATAGTTAAATTCATCTCAGGGTCCTTCAGTTGGTTTGCATTTTAAATCATAGTCTAAACACAAACCTAATGTAATTTTTGTTTCCAGTTTTAACATTTCAGTACTAAGATTCTATTATTCTCTTTCTTTCTCCATTTTTCTTTTAGTCTCCATCATTCTTTTTACTTTCCTTACTTCTTATTTTGTGATTACCTTATCCTTGCCTTCCTTTTTCTAATAGTTAACTTGATTCTCCCTGGTTTGTATTTGTATGTTCTACTCATCTATACTCTTCCATGGTTTCCAAAGGACCTGCCATTATCTTGGCAGCTTTATAAAAATAAACTTCCAATATCCCTTAGTCTCACAATATCATAAGTAGCTGTTGTTGCCTTGGCAACTGTCTGGACATCTGTATCCAGTGAGGATTGTCTGTTATCTGAGCTGTTAATTTTCTTCTGGGCATAATCCACAGGAAACTAGATTCATTAATTCTGATGCTTGCTTCATGGAATTTGATTTCTTCCCCCTTTTTTTCTATGCCCTCCCACTTTATGTTTTCAGGCTATTTCTATTCCCAAGTCCCTCAGTTACTTCATTCCCTATTCCAGCGTTTTCTTTATATAAACCCATGACATCTCCTACTCTTTTCCATTTCTTCAATGCTCGGCTCCATCTGGAGTGGAGTGACAAAGGCCAGCTGTCCTTTATAGCGTTTGCAAGCTTTTCCACAACACCTAGATGTCTACATATAAATGAGTTTCTGGTCCTTAGGATATCAGATACCATCCTTTTCTAAAACTTGCCACTCTGGTCATAGTCTTTCTAAAAAGTAAGGTTATTCTTTTAGAAGTCTATCATCTCTGAATGTCATACCAGAATTCTTTCCTATCTTAATTTTTTTTCATTTTAGAACAATTTCATGCTAGTTTTATGCCCTCAAAGGTAATTATTTGCCTAAAGAGAGTGTGAGCACTAGTCAGCATCCCCAGGCTGCCATTAAGCATTTATGAGAAAAGTCTAAATAATACCCCAAAAGGGCATTAGAACAATACAGATAGTGGAGGTTTAAAAAAAAAGATCCTAGTTAGATTAACACTAGTTATTTATATACTAAAGATCAGGCTTTGTTGGTTGTTAATTATGGTAACAGAGTAAACAAGCTATCTTTGACTTTTAAGCTGTGCCTTGATCACTATCTCCTTATGTGTATCTTGGGAAAAGAGAAAAGCTATTAGGTTGTTGATTTCCATGCTCTTGGATGGGTTCTCTTTGCTACAGGAAATCCAAGTGGAGCTATTAGCAATACAGACATGTGAAAGGGCTTCTGCCAGAAAAGAAAGATGACAAACTGAATAATTTAGATTTCTGCACCTTCTGCAACATCACATTCGTCTCCTGTACCATCTGATGCCCATAATCTTAAATTGTCTCTAAGCAAGTTCATGATTAAGGTATTGACTTTACTCATAGGATCATAGAATTAGGAAGGACTTTTGAGGTCATCTGTTCCAACTCTCTCATTTTACAGATAAGGAAACTGAGGCTCAGAGAGATGAAAAGTAACTTGTCCAAAGTCCTACAGGTTGTATTGTAAATGGCAGAACTGAAATCTCCAGTTGAGTTAACTCCATCATTTTCTGATGCACACATTTTGCAACCAAGACCCAGGGAGTTTTGAGGATATATTCAGGGTCTTACAGGTTGTGATTATCAGACCTGAGATTGAAACTACACCATACATACCAGTATGTCAAAGGCCTGTGGTTTTTATGTTCCTCTTAAAATGACTTAGTTCATAAAGGACAGCTTTTGCATAAAAAGGTTTAAAAAATTGTTCTGGAATGACATACAAATTTATGTTAAAATATGATTCCTAAAATAAATTCATAAATGTTATGTAAAATAATTTATAATGTTATTATATACACTAATAATTTATAATGTTATTACATGCAATACTAATATATTAAATAATAATAATTTACCATTTATTTAAGGTCACTTAACTCAACATTACATGAGAGGGAAAAGAGTAGTACATTTCAACCAATGACAAAGTACTTACAGAGGAAAGAGGTATATCAGGTTGTTTAGCAAGATTACAGGAGTGGCTGCATTGTTAAATTTTTAGTGTGATCATTTACACATGGGAAATAGGTAAATTCTACAAATCAGAGCATGATTTATTGCTTTGTTTATTGTCTTGACTTAGGAAAGTGATGGAGAAAATGTTAAAAGCACAGATTAAATTTTAAAGTATATCCTGTGAGAGCTGGTTGTTAAACATTTACCAGCACATCCCTGTGAGAGCCAGGAATGACAAATGCAGAGTCTGAGTGATTAATTGGTATCCACTCAGTGTAAAAAGACCTAAAGGAAAATCTCCAGAATATTGGGGAGATAGGTTCTCTGTGAGGATTTATAGTAGGAAATGAACAAGAATGTCCTAGGAGGCAGGTGGCTGGTAGTGATCTGCTGTAGTGAATAGTGAGATTGATCAGACCATGAATACGCTGAAGTGTTATATTTACTGAGCTCTTCCTATGCTGAGAGCACATTCTGTATGTTCTGTGCTCAATCGCAGGCTAGTTGCTATAGATGATACACAAGAATTATGTTTAAGCTTCCCTTTGTCTTTCTGGATCGATCTCCCTGTAGCTGTTGGGATCCAGGCATCCTGACTTTGGTTTTATCTTCCTGACTGACTGTAAACATCTGATTGTGTCATACCCTCTCATTTTTGCCTGGTTGGTTTTTGCTTGTTTGCTTACCCCAGACTTCATCCCAATTTTTCTGTGATTCAGAGTCTATATGAAGGTGTTTGTTTTTGTCGGGGGAAGTATGTCATTTAGATAGCAAACAAAATGTGGAGAAGTTTATAAAATCAGAGAGAGAAAATTAACCTGAGAAATAATAGTAGTTAACACAATAGGGCTAAATTGTTTGCTGCAGACTATAAATGTTGTAGGAGTTCAAAAGAGGTATAGCATTTAGGATTAGAATAGTCAGCAGAGACCCTACAGGGACATGGAGCTTGAGATGGGCCTCTGAGGACAGACAGAATTTTGATATACTGACATAAGAACAATATATTCTAGGTAGAGGTAACAGCATGAACAAAGATGAAGATACGGAAAAGTGTAAGGCATGTTTAGGGAACATGTAGTCTGACTACAGCATATAATTGGCATAGGGGTGCAGTGGGAGATGAGGCAAGAGAGTTAGTGAAGATATGGTTGGCCTTGAATAACAGGCTAAGACATTTCATTTTTACATAGTAGGTAATGGAAAAATATTTAAGATTTTTCAATAAGGGAGCAACATAATTAAAGAAGAGCTCTAGAAGGATTAATCTGGTGATGGCTTGCAGGATAGATCAGAGAGTCTAGGAGCAAGGTAAAAAGGGTCCATGCTAATGGGAATGGACAAGACCAGATGCAAATTTTGTGAAAGATGAATTGACAAGACAAGTTAGTTGTTGGGGGGGGAGGGGTGAAGAAACAGGAGGAATTAAAGATGACGGGTTTTGAGCATGTGTAGTAATGAAAATGGTGGTACCATTAATAGAAATAAGGAAGTGTGGGGAACATCTTGTTTAGGGGCAGGGATGGGGAAATGGATGAATTTAGTTTTAGTCAGGTTGATTTTGAAATGCTGAAACTATATTAGGATGAAAATATCCAGGGGTAGCCAGGTGGTGCAGAGGTTAGACTGTTAGGCTTGGAATCAGGAATACCTGTGTTCAAATCCAATCTCAGAAGCTTACTAGCTCTGCGACCCTGGGCAAGTCACTTAATCTCTGTCTTCCTCATTTTCCTCAACTACACAATGGGACAATAGTAGCACCTACCTCCCAGGGTTGTTGTGAGGATCAAATGAAATAATATTTGTAAAACGCTCAGCTCAGGGCCTGACATGTAGAAGGAGCTATATAAATGCTAGCTATACAATTATCCTTTCCCCATTGCAACTTCAACATATCACAGATTGACATAATAAATTAAAGAGGTCTTTTGGGGGAGTTTTGTGTAAGCCACAGACAACACATGAAGACCAACAGATGACACAGAAAAAAAATTCAGAAACTCAGAAATGCATAAAATATATGTATAGTATTGTATAATACCAAAATATTTTATCTTTTAATACCATAATAATTCAGACTTCTCTGGTACGAAGGGAGGGCCAAAAAATTTTACACAGATTTTCCAGATGGCAGGGGCACTGCGTCCCTAACCCCCGCAATGTGGAAGGGATAAGTGTAATTATGATTATTATTCTTCAGATGTCAAAACAAAGTAATGGAAGAAAATTGAGTCTGGAGATAATATAGAGAAAAAAATGTTTTACCTAGAGGAGAGAATTGAAGCTGTAGAAATAGATTCAGTCATTAAGAAGAAAATACATATGGAGAAAATGGTCAAATCTAGAACCTTAAAGAGATTCACTTTAAGGGGACTGGAGGGAAAAAAAAAAAATCAGTCACCAAGGCAGTGAAAAGGTAATCAGAGGGGCAGGAAAAGAGCCAGGAAAAGGGAGTGTCACAAAAGCCAAGAAAGAAGTAATCTTTGAAAAAAAAAATAGTGGGTCAGGAGTGTCAGATATTGTTTTGAGGTTGAGGAAGAGAACTGAAGAAAGATCATTGGATTTCTTATTGGCTAATACCATTGATCACCTTTGAGAAAGCAGTTTGTGCGGAATGGTGGAGGGAGACTATTTCAGTGAGTCAGGGAGTATTCAAAAGCAGCTAGCTCCTACTGACATTTCCAGACCCTCTAGGAGCAATCCTTGATGTTGTCACCTTAGCCCAGCTTCTGCTTCCCAGGTCTCCTCAGGTGCCTTAGTCCTGACGATAGCCTATCAACTTCTGCCACAGCACACAACCGAACGGTTAGATTGCCTGCAGTCTTCATGTTTCTCCTGACCTGCTGCCTCCCTCATTCTGAAAACTGAACCTTGGGAACATAATGCAGAAGAAAGTTCACTGCACTAAACTTGGTCTTCCAGTTTTCTTCATTGTTCCATACTGGTATATATTCTGCAAAAGGAATCACAGTCAACCGGGCCTACCCCAAAACATGTGGAATCTACACAGGAGAAGGACCTGCATAGTAAGGTTGGTAATGCCAAGAACTCCCAGATTCCATACTTGTCTTCATCCATTTTCTCTTGTCAGATTGCTCCCCTTCAATCTCTGCTGACCACTGAATGCACACCAGCAACACCCTTTTACTGTCTCTTGTTGGATGCTGAGCTGTTCCCAATACCAAGGCCATCCCTCAGCCACCTGAAAGTTACATGAAAAATACTCTGGCCACCTCATGATGTGGTTAGCTAGGCGGCACAGTGGATAGAGTGCTGGTCCTCGTGTCAGGAAGACCTAAGTTCAAATTTGGCCTCAGAAACATACTAGCTATGTGACCCTGGGCAAGTCACTTAACCCTGTTTGCCTCAGCTCCCTCATCTGTAAAATGAGCTGGAGAGGGAAATGGCAAACCACTCCAGTATCTTTGCCGAGAAAACCCCAAATGAGGTCACAAGGAGTCAGATATAATCGAACAACTGAACAACAACAACCTCATGATGCACTATGTCTTTTCCCTTGTAACTGACCCCAAAATGATGAGAGAAGGAAAGAAAATCTTCCTGAACAAGAAATAATAACTGAGCATTTCTATGGTGCTTCCAGGTTTGTAAAATATTATTCCTATATTATCTCATTTTATCCTCCCCTCTGAGGTAGCTACTACAGTTATTATTATCCCTATTATTAAGAATTATTATTCCCCAGCTGAGCAAACTGAGGCTCAGAGAGGTTAAAGAGATTTCATCATGATCCTAAATTTGTAGGCTTCAGAGGCAGGATGTGAAGCCAGGCCTCCTCTGACTCTGGTGCTCTTTTCACAATACCCTGCTCCTTCTCAAGGAGTAGCCTCTCTAAGTGTTTACCTCTCAACACCACAGCACATTGGTACCGATTCATTTCCTCATCTACAATATACTTTTTTGTTGCCTGCCTAATGCAGCAAAGAATTCTGACCTATGACGTCCTGGTACTGGTCAGCCTTGATGAAACCTAGCTGCCTCTTTGCTTTGATGGTTCAGCCTCAAAACCTTTATTCTAGGAGACAGAATATTCAGTCTTAACAGTAGCTTATCAGTGAACCTACCCTAGTTTCAGCCCCTTGGGGGAATTCCTTGAATTATTCATTGTGAGGCAGGCTCCTGGCCAGGGCATAGACATACTTATTACCTTGTGGTTGTTGTTGTCCATCCCATGATACCAGGGAATGATGCCAAGACATGCAAGTGAATTAGATTTGTGAGGGAGGGCTATGCAAAGTCTCCAGCCTTACTTTCTCCTCTGGAGCCATCTGGGTACAGTGGCAAGAAATAGATCAGGTCAACTGAAGATGGCGCTGGATGCAGTGGGAAAATCTTAGCCTTTTTTAAGAGAAGGTCTTTAACAGGTCTCAGTTTGACTGAGACAACACCCATTTAGTGATTAAGGCTAGGTAAGAAATGAGGCAGAAAATGGCCTCTTTCCCTAGTCAAAACAACAACAAAATCAAACTGGGAGGGGAAGACCCTCAGGGTTTCTGGCCAAAATAGAAACAATTGCTATTTACATTCTAAGCAGTCACTAATTGAAAGACAAGGCAGACGTTTACTTTGATGGATATGTGACTTCAGTGGTGGATACTTCCTCTCCCTTGGCATGTTATGTAGATGGCTCTATATCTTCCCATCCTATGTCACTCTTGTTCCTGTTAAGACTTTCCTCTTTCTTTTAGTATTTCAGCAGTACCGATGTACCACTCAGGCTGTCTTCTTTCTCCTCAATTATACTGAAATTTCTTTCTCCAAGATCACTGATAATCTCTGTCCTGGGCCAGGCCTAATGCTCTACCAATATGAGAACTCCAAGTACTATGCACATAATTTATAAAAGGATACTAGTAAATAACTAGCAAGGATACATGATGGTGCATTTCCTTGTGCCTTCCTCATTCTCTAGAGAAGATGCACTTATACCCTAGATGGAATGGATGTTCATGGAGCTGGGGATCTTCAAAGCTGAGAACACTGCCCTTGGGTCATACTTTCCTGTTATACCCTAGTTACAGGGCACTCCTTCCCACCAACTGACACATCCTCAATCTACTCTTCAGAGTTTTACCATTGATGTGAGGTATAATCCAATGTCAGCACCTGCTTACCTTCCTAATTCTACCTTGCCTTCTGCAATCCTGACTTGATTAAGTATGAGCTACCATTCTAGAAGCATGCCAATGGGCCCATAATGCCACTTACCTCAACCTCCTAATCACTAATGCCAAAAATCTTTACCTAGTCCTTTTGGTTTTCGCTGTTTACTGCCCTTGATCTCTTCAAACTCTCTTCCTCTTTTGCTTCTTTGCCAAAACGCTCTTATGACTATCTTTCTACTACTTTTTTCTATTTTCTTCAATGACTTAAAAAAAAGTCTCCCACCCTTAAATGTTGATGTTCCATACAATTCTATTCTCCACACTCTTCTTTCCTCACTCTTTCTCTTGTCTATTTCATCTTCTCCCACAGCTTTAATGATCACCTGTACTCATTGCCTTCCCAAATGTATATCATCAGACCAGTATTTCCAACTATCACTTAAGTATCTCTATCTTTATGTCTTGTTGGCACTTAAAAATTAACATGCCTCAAACAAAAGTCATTTCCCCCCACCCAAGCTAAACTTGATCTCAATTTCCCTCATCATTCTTCCAGTCACCAAAGTTTTAAATCATTTTTGACTCCCAGTCACCTAAGTGTTATGTCATCTTTAATCCTTCCTTTCCTGTCCCTTCCCCCATCCAATTAGGCATTAATTCCTGACATGTAGACCTTCACAATAGCTCTCAAATCTCTCCCCATTTCACTATTTTCATTGCCATTGTCCACTGCTCAACCCCTCATCATTCTGAACTATATAACAGCCCCTAAACTGATCTCACAGTCTTGTCTCTCCTCTTTCTAAACAGTTCTACATACCATGGCAAAATGTCGCTCTATTGCTAAGAGATATTCAACAGCTCCCCATTGCCTATTAAAGTAGAAACTCCTTACTTAGCCTGACATTCCAAGCTTCCCACAATCTAACACCCATCTAGTCTTATCTCACCACAATCTATAGAGAGCCACTTGCACTACTCAGAATTCTCTGAAACTGCTCCCAAGATTTCCTGACTCTATTTCTTTATCTGTGCTGTTTCTTCCATTTGGTAAGCTCTCTTTCTCCCATCTTCACTTGTCAATGTCCAGCTCTTTCTTCAAGTCCAAGTTCAAATGCCTTTTCCTGCATAAAGCCTTCTTTGATCCCTCTCAGCTTGAACTGATCTATACCTCCTCTGAACTCCTGTAGCTCTTTGATTTTCACTTTCACGTTCCATTTTGTATTTTAGTTATTTGTGGACATATCTCTTAAAACATTTTTCATTGAATTGTGCATATATATTAAGATATTTCTATGTATTTATGATCTCTTTGATGTGAATGCCCCCTCCAATGGTATGGATTTCAACCTACGGGCCTTCTCATTTTGTGCAACTCTTGTCCGTGTTCTACTGTAAATCCTCCAGAGAGGATACACACAAGATGCTGGTGACCATGCTCTAGATCTCATGACATTGTTACCAATGGAGCACACAGGCTATCCCTTTGTTATCTCAACCAACGCACCTCATTTTCTAGTCTTATATCTCTCTAACGATATCCCTTTTGTTACTTTTCCAGAACAATATTTCATTGATTATATATTACAGCCTACTTACACCCACCATGTGTCTCCTTATTGCCCTTTAAGTAATACACAACTTAAATTCTATATAGACTCTGGTATTCCCTGATGTACAGCCATACAGCATGAATATTAATGTAAAGAGATGTGTCTTTGTTTCAGAGAGAAGTTTGGGGTCATTCAAATAACTGTACCATTTTCCAAACCTATTAAAATATGCATGAAGAATCCCAGTGGGCTCCTGCATGGTGTCAAGACAGTGTTGGTAAACATTTCTCATCTGTCAAATAGTGATAATAATATCTTCTCTCTCTACCACAAAATATTATTATCAGGATCAAAAGAGATTTTAGATCTGAAAGTACCTGGTGCAAATTAGAAGGACTATATGGATCTCAGGTATTAATTATAATGATAATGATAAGGAGAAAACCTTTACATCCAGGAGATAGGAAGAAATAATAAGTCATACCCACAGGTTTGAAGTGAAAATGCTTATATGTTAAACCTGGCCTACTGAAACTTAGAAGATAGGAGGATTTTCATGCCTTTAATTGAGTGCCTGCAGGGTAATGAGAGTGTACTAGGTCTGAATACCTATCTCTTCTTGACACATGGGATATAACAGTTGGGAACTGGTGGCTTTCCCCAGCAGGCCAGATATTGGATGCTGCCTTCTGGCAATCATTTGAGAGCTACCAACCCATAACCTAGAAATTTGTTTTGAAAAATCCTTTCTCCAGCAGGGAACAATGTTGTGCTGCACATTTTCCCTTTCACTGACCTTTAAAATGGACGTAAGTTCTGATTTCCCCGGACTACTGATGGCAGCCGCACCATGCCTTATGTATCTGGTATGGAGGCGCCAGGTGCAAACAACAGGCTTTGTGGGTAAAAAACTGATGGGCTTGGTGCTTTCAGCTCAGTACCAAAGACCAGCTGTGGGACTTGGCAGTTGAGAGAGGAGCAGAAAAGGGGGGGAAAGATAGAAGAAAGTCACTGCCCCTAGTCTTTCCAGCCAGGGCCAGATAAAGGTCTTTTTAAGGTTCTAGATATTTCTGTTTCATAAGTTCTTTGGTGGATATATTTTTAGAAGTATATATGAGTTTTAAATGAAAAAAGAATCTTACAAAGTTTATCTCCAGTGTTAATTTTTTCTTATAAAAAGGAAACAATTAACATTGACACAACTCTGACTTACTGCATATACTGTGTTGAACTCTGTTATATATCACAATTCTTTTAGTCATACCTATTTTTAAAATGTGGCTTAATCTTTTTCATAAACCTTTTAGTTTTCTTGACCCTAGCTAAGCACAATAGTTGTATTTCCTATTGGACAATAACAGGAAATGTCCCTATTTCCATATCTATATCTATCTGTCTATCTGTCTGTCTATCCATCTATCTATCTATCTATCTATCTATCTATCTATCTATCTATCTATCTATCTAGTGTTCCCAAAGTCTTTGTGCAGTTTTAAGCTGTGCAATTTTAATTTCTGACAACTTAAAACTATTTTCTTATGTGTCTGAGATAGGTTTTGATAGCTAACTTTTTTTTTTTAAATGTCAAGCTGTGCTTCAACCTGGTGCTTTTAGAAGCTGTTATTAAATAAGGTCACAGATCACTCAGGTACTCAAGTATTCATTATTTACCAAGGATCTACCTTGGTATGGTAGTGTGTTATATATTGGCCAAGTTGTTCCCTAGTTTAAAAAAGCTTCTAAATTAATATTATAGATACCACAGAAAAACATACTGATGTGAGAAAATGGTCTTTTTATGGCATACCAATTTGATCATTTATTTTATGAAGTATTTTCTCCTACAATTTTTCTAGGATTCTCTCAGAATAGGTTGATTAAAATTCTCTGGGAAAGTGCCAAGTAAATATAATGTTAAGAAAAGAATGTAGAACTCAAAGGAAACTTGGCAGCATTGAATTCATTTAAAAGAAAGGGGAAAAGAGGACCAGAAAAGATAGTTACTTACTCAGTGTTACACAGCTAGTTATTGGCAAAATTGTTACTAGACCTAGGTTCCTTGGCACCCAATTCAATATTCTTCTCCTGCCTATACAGTCATTCTTATAGCTGATGTACATTAGGACTCCAATTTGAATTTAGGGTTGTATTATTTTATTTCAGTTCCAAATTTCTTAAAAAGTATTAAATTTCTGCCTATCAATTACAATAGAGAGGTTTAATTCCATGTGTTTGGCTATGAAATTATTAGATGAGATGTATTAGGAAAGCAGATGGAAGCCATACAGTCTGGCATCTTTACACCAATGGAAATGCCAATATCATACCGAGAAGTAAAAAACTTTCTCCAGTAATATGGATATCAAAACAAGGGAATAATTTAGAAAGCACATTTCCAGAGTTGTTGTGAGAAAACAGCTTGGCAAACTTTAAAGTGATATATAAAATGTGAATTATTGTTAACTTTTTTAAAAAAGAGATCAACTTATTTTAAGAGGAAATTAAGTCACCATGAAACATTTTTGCCATTATGTTAACTTGAATATTAAAATACTATTTGTGTAATTTGAATTAGAATTCTTAGAATTTCATGGTATTTCCCTACTACATATGAGTGAATATGGAAACTTTTAGTGCCACCTAGCGACAAAAATATGGAACTACATAGGATCCATCATTCAGATGAGCAAAATTTTAGACTAGGAAAAATTTACAGAGAGGAAAAAAAAAGGTGTGTGTATATTAAAGGTTAAATAAAACACTACTCTGGATCTTCCTATGTTTAAATTTAAATTTAGTAAAAGCTAGGGTTTATTTATTGTTGTTGTTGTTGTTTTTCCTTGGAGGTAGGGTCAGAGATTTCTATAACATTCCTCAGAGTTTTAGAAGTAACTTCAAGAAGGAAAATGGGTATTCGGGAGGTAATATTGTGTTATTGTATGGAGGGAGTGACAATCTTCCAACATCATAATTGAAAAGGAAAAGAGCAAAGATACTGCTGGCTACTTAGAATGAACGGCTGAGTAGTACAGTGAAATGAGCACTGGACCTGGAGGTAAATTCCTTTCTAGTCCTACTTTACCACTAACTAGCTAGCTTTGGGTAGGTCTTACCTCTTCCCTGGACCTCAGTTTTTCTCATCTTAAAAGATAAATGAGTTGAACCAGACAATCTCTAAGTTCCCTTCAAATTCCAAATTTCCATGACAAATCAGGTAGACTAGTACTTAGCATAGAGCCTGACATATAGTAAACACTTACTCATTATTGACTGGCACAGTAGGTATAGTGCTAAACTTGAAATCAGGAAGAACTAAGTTCAAATCCTGCCTCAGATACTTGCTAGCTGTTAGAACCTGAGCAAATCTTCTAACCTCTCAATCTCAGCTTCTCATCTATAAAATAAGGCAATTGTACTCAATGTCCGTTAAGATCCTTTTCAGCTCTAAATCTATGATACCATGAATTACAAATCTGAACAGATTCTTGAAACTGAAGATGTTGATAAGCACAAAGAAAGGGGAAGGCTATTGCTTTAGTTTGTAGTTGTTTCTCATTTGACCCTCTCACATTCTGTCTTGCATTCTACTTATTTTTATATATGGTATATACCCACTTTTAGTTCCTTGAGGTCAGGGTCTATGTCATTCTTCATCTTTGTGTTGTTCAGTCATTTCAATTGTCTTCTCTTCTAAGGAAAGAAATGGAGCATCATGAGGTTTCTGCTGTTCAGTTGCTTAGTTGTGTCCAACTCTTCATGACTCCATTTGGAGTTTTCTCGGCAAAGATACTGGAGTAGTTTGCCATTTCCTCCTCCAACTCATTTTACAGATGAGGAAACTGAGGCAAACAGGGTAAAGTGACTTACCCAGGATCATACAGCTAGTACATGTCAGAGACCAGGTTTGAACTCATAAAGAAGAGTCTTCCTAACTCCAGGACCAGCACTCTAACTGTGCCACCTAGCTGCTTCTGATCTTTGTGAAGTCTCTCTCTATATTCTGGGGATTCTCTTTCCAATTTCCATTCTCATCAGCAAGTAGGGTTCTCAAAGCAAGGCTACATATTCCCCTCAGTATTCAAGATATACTCCTAAAAGGTTGGGGTCATTCAGTTAGTCAATAAACATTTATTAAATGCCAATTATGTGCCAGGCACTGTGCTAAGTCCTAAGGATACAGAGAAAGGCAAAAGACAGGAGCTCACATTCTAACGAGGGAGACAATACATGTGTCTTTCTAATGCTACTGGCTCAAGCCCCCTTTGTGGTATATTCTCCCTATCATCAATCACTATTTGTCGTATTTCCCTTTTATCATTGATTGGCCCAGTGATTAGCTCTCCTGTATCATTTAAGCCAACTAACATTAATTAGCTTGTACAAAGACATTTATTGAGAACTACAGCAAGAGCAGAGGTATTAAATAGCCCATCAAAAAAAAAAGCAGTATCTCCAATACAACCTCAGTCTCTGGAGAGAGTGGGCTCAATTTAAAGTAGATGCTAAAAAGCATTTGTCTTAACCAGTTCATTTCTGTTTTTTTTTTTGTCTCAACCAGTTCATTTCTGTTTTGTTTTTTTTTTTAATGCTCTCTCTCTCTCTCTCTCTCTCTTTTTTCGCGAGACAATTGGGGTTAAGTGACTTGCCCAGAGTCACAGAGCTAGTAAGTGTTAAGTGTCTGTGAGGTCAGATTTGAACTTATGTCCTCCTGACTCCATGACCAGTGCTCTATCCACTGCTCCACCTAGGTGCCCCCATCAACCAGTTCATTTCTAAATACAGCCCCGACAATGGATGGGTAGCTTTCTGGATTGAAGAAACCAGCATTTTGTTGTCCATTGCTTGGCTAGATCAAGCAGGTCAAGCAGGGCTTTACTCCTCACCAGACTTGGCCACCCACAAACTCTGGCATCTCCCGGACCTCTGGTACCAGGGATGTGCTGGAACCAGGTTAAACTGGTTCTTAAGAACTGATTGTTAAATTTCCAGTATGTACATTTATATCTGAGAAATCAGCAAATGCTAAAAATTAGGTCTTATCTTACTGTTTTGTTGATTGTCTAGACATAAGAAAATGATGGAGAAAATGTTAATAATGCAAATTAAACTTAAAAGTGTGTCCAATACACCTTTCTTTTTTCCTCCCCTTCCTAAAAGAGCCAATTGTTACATTCACTAGCAGATGACTTCCTGGTACCCTCCTGACCTTTAGAAGTTCACAAAACTGAAGGCTGGTACATTCTGTCTTTCATACTCCTTTTATTTGAGGCAAGGAAGAATGGACAGAGAAGAGACAAAGGCAACAGCAGGGCTATGTGCTCATGGCTTCATGTTAGCTTAGGTGGGAGAGTAGGCCACTGGTGCTCTTCTCTCTTGGAAGCTTACTGCACTTATTTCCTCCCCACTCAATACAGACAGGCAGGAAAAAGAACAAGGCTAAACTGCTGGGATCTTTTGTAGGCATATTCTGTTCTGATTCTGAAGCCAATCAAGAAACCTTTCTTTGTTATGTAGTAAGTAGACCAGAAACAGTCATAGAATACTTGTTCATCTTCCAAAGTCTACATGGGGGATTGCATCAGGCTAAGCATACTACATATGCTCATAAAATTGTAAGCTCCTTCAGGATAGGGATCCTCTTTCACCTCTTTTTGTATCCCCATGCTTTGCACAGTGCCTAGTACATAGCAGGCACTTAATAAATGTTTATTGATTGATTGATAAAGACCAGGTCAATTGGCCAATCTATCCCCAGAACCTCCCAATATAGCTTGCCTATACTAGGCACTTAATAAATGATGAATTTGTTGTTAAAGTGTCAGGAGATGATGACACCCATAATGTGGGGAAAGAGGAGGATAAAAGAGCCAAAGGTAACACTAAGAATTGAAATTCTAGAGAAAATCTTAGGAGGAAAGAAGCCAGAGGAGAATTATCTTTGCTTGAGAAGTTTTAGTGCTACCCTATGGAATGAATGAATGAATGAAAATAACCTTCCTCGCATTTGTTGCCCTTTTGTACCTTTAGATCCTGTTTCTTCCTAATCTTTCCTCTATTACCTTAAACTTGGAGTTCCTTTGCTGAAATGTACTTAAGAGATGATGTCAGCTGTGTAATTTAATTGTCTTATCTTCCCGCCTCTACTTTTTTAGGCAATGGTCATGTCCATGCAGAGAAGTGTGCAACTGAAGGAATCTTGGTCTTAAAACCTTGCTTTGAATTTTTTTGCTTTCGTGGATTTAACTTAGATCCTTTAATGCTATAATAATTTGCTTTCATATTGAATGTCCTTTGGGCTTTCATTGCCATTTAAAAAAAGAAGTTCAGTGAGTTCAAAATAATCCTTTTGGAGGGAGGCATTTCAATTACACTGATAGCATAAAAAGAATCCAACATGCTCCAATCCTTTATTGAGATCAGATTCACAGATAAAATCAGAAGGTTTTACAAAACCAAAATTGGTGCTCGGATCGTAAGATCTTACATAGATAAGCTTGATCTTACTGTGTCTGAACTACCAAATAGGAGCAAACACACCCATACAAAGAGTTTAGTTGAATGCTCAAATGCATCCTTTAGAGGATGAAATTCTAAATCAAATAGATTTAGAATTATAAGAGACTTTACGAGTTATCTTGCCCAAACTCTTCATTTTAAAGACAGGAAGCTGAGGCCCTAGATTCAGCTAACAATTTGCCCAAGGTCATCTAAGTATCAAATGGCAGAACCAGTTCTAGAACTCCAGTCATCTGACTCCACATTTTTTTTTTCACTGAAACCACACTGGGTACCAGATTACCACAGCACAGTCACACAAGCAGCTTTAAGAACACATTTGCCTACTACCTCCTCTGCTTTCTCCTTCTCTAATACTCTTACACCTTTTCCCACCCACATGGGAGAGAACAATCTTCTATTCCTTCTACAAAATAGACAAGTGTGTGGCAAACCCCACCTCCCCCAAAGTATATTCAGATGTTATTATAACAGGACTGACTAGAAGAAAGTCATAAAATATGAATGTGGGATTTAAACATTTCTGTTAAAAAGACTGCCAATCCAGGAGATCTATATCTTGAAGTTGTGACTGCCTGAGAAGGCCTGATAACTCCAGGAAGACAAAATGAGAGGCTACATTATATGAAACATGCCACAAATTAAGATTTATGAAAACAATTTATGAAATTTTAGAGGACAGAACAAACAGCAAAATTGTGAAAAGCAAGGAAAAGCTGTTCTAGAGGCAATGAAAATAATCATTGTTAATTGACTGCAGAGGTATAAGAGTGAATAGTCAATTAGAAAAGCTTTGGAACCAAAGATTTTTTTAAAATGCTTAGTTCTATTAGAAACTGAAAGCAGAAGTTGTTTACTAGAGTTAGCTGGGTAGGATTATATACCTAAGATGGAAAAGACTGGGAAGTGTCTTTGATTGGGGCAATTTCATAGAAGCCTCAAAGTCAGGTTGGTTATGGAAAGAATAATTTTACGTTACAAGTAAGGGACAGACCTGGACAGATGACTAAAAGGACCTTGTTTCTTCAGTGACCAAGGAAGCTGAGATAATTTTGATTTATGCTATGGGTAGAACTAAGGTGCTAAGGTAGTAGGTGGCACAATGGGTAGAGTACCAAGCCTGCAGTCAAAAAAACTCATCTTGCTGGGTTCAAATCTGGCCTCAGATACTTACTAGCTGTGTGACCCTGGGCAAGTCACTTAACTCTGTTTGCCTCAGTTCCTCATCTGTAAAAATGAGCTGGGCAAAGATGTGGCAAACCACTCCAGTATCTTTGCCAAGAAAACCCTAACCGGGATCACAAAGAGTCAGACATGACTGAAACGATTAAACAACAAGAACTAAGGGTAGATTTAGTTCTAGGAAGGATCAAGGAAGGATGGTGTGACCCAAAGATCAGGAGTATAGAAGTGTGCCAGCAGACCTTGGGAATGAAATAAAAAGAAAATTGCCTGTAAGAGTCTGAGTAATGAGCTGAGTCAAGTTGAGCTGAATAATGACAGCCTAGTAATCTGAAGCATCCATTCTGTAAATAGTTTATACCTCAAAATTCCGTCATATGTACTTTGGTGCAACAACAATTTCATCATTGTGGGTATTCTGTGCCAATGTGAATTATAAGCCCTCTAGGTCACAGCTACTGAAGACCCAGAAAAGAAAGTTCTTGCCACTAAAGTCCTTGGCATTGTCAAATAGCTGAACATCATTAAAGGATATTTCATCAGTGGGAATAACATTAAAGAAAAGAGGCATCTGCTTTGCCTCTGCACCCTAGGGACCATCTAACTCAGAGCTGAAACCTTCTATTTACTTTTGTCTCCCTCTAAGAATGAGAGTTCCTTGAGAGCAGAGACTATATCAGCTTTTCTATTTGTGTCCTCAATGCTTAACATAGTGCTTTGTGCATAGTAAGTGCTTTTTCATTCATTCATCTGTATCCTTTCAATATTTTTCCCATAAAAATCCTCTCCAGAATATTAACCAATACACCGGAGGCCTTTCCCAATGTGCCACTCAGACTATCCAGCTGCTGTCTCATTTTCAGTACATAACCAGCCCATTCACTCTTATCCTCAGTAATGTCTTTTATGGCACTTTTCATATTCATCATTGATTAAAGCATATTGCAACTTGATTGGACCTACCATGTATGCTCCAGTTGCCTTTCTATGATTGTCGAGTTCCAAGATTTGAAGCCATGTAACATTACTAAAAGATTATAAGCGTTAAAGAGATGAATTTTGAACCAGTGAGCAGTCTGTAAACATCGCATAAGTTTACAAAAGTAACCCAGCCTCTGTATCAGTCTGTAAGTGCAATTCAGATTTCCTTCCACTATTTAGTTCAAGGCCCTGCTCATTGTCTATCTACAGTATCTATTCAATATGTTCATATTACTAGACTGCTTCTATGGGATTTGATCTAGATATAGATCATTGGTTGGGTAATTTCTGTTGTCCATTCACTTTGTTTTTCCAGTATAGATGGTGCTATGTGGTAGATAGAGCTCTTGACTGGGGCTGGTAAACCTGAGTTCAAATCCTATCTCAGGCACTTATTAACTATGTGACCATGGACAATTTACTTATGCTATCAGAGTCTCAGTTTCTCAAAGTAATCAATGCAAGTCATCTGTGAATAGGAACATTTAAATCTCAGTAGAATCTTTTTTTTTTTTTGGACTTTATACAATCCATGAAATACCACCATTAGTGAATATGGATCTCACCATTTAATACCTTGTCTAATATCAATAACTTTTTGTAAGATAGTCATTCTGTAATATACCCCAACACCATAAAAAGAGCCCTTCCTTATAAACTATAAAAAACAGTTAGACAGAAATAACCATCAAAAATGACCACATCTGGGTGTATTTAAGATTCTACACCTAAAGTTCTGTACTTCCCTACTGAAAAGAGAATGGTGCTTCCTTATCTTTTCTTGGGGCCACAAGTGGTCATTAAAATGACTTAGTGGTTGGCTTTGTTTTGGTGATTTTTTTCATTTACATTATTTTAGTGATTGTGAATACTGTTTTTCTGGTTCTGCTTATATGCCACGTGCCCTTCCTACTTGTCCTCTGCCTTTCCTCACCCCTGTCCTTGAGGCCCTCAGGAACCTATCCAGGATTCTCAACTGTTCACAGAGCTTAGATGAGATGGGATTCACCAACTTTATTCCTTCTGTTGAGATAGAGGTCTATCAGACCTTATCATCTGCCTTGCCACTATATCATAAAGTCCTCCAGTCCTTACCATCTTCTCTGCATCTATGTACTTCAGACCTCCAGCAAAATCATCTGATCTTCTGATGTAACCAAAGGACCCTTGGACCTTGCTGTCTCCCTTCTACTATATCCTTAGGACTGCCAGGCTGTTCCATCTACCCTGTGGCTGAACTTTCTTCTATGATTTCCTCCCATTAAAATGTGAGCTCCTTAGGGGCAGCTAGGTGGCACAGTGGACGGAGCACCGGCCCTGAAGTCAGGAGGACCTGAGTTCAAATATGGCCTCAGACCAAATACTTGATACTTACTAGCTGTGTGACCCTGGGCAAGACACTTGCCCAATTGCCTAAAAAAAAAAAATGTTAGCTCCCTGAGACCAAGAACTGTTTATCTTTTTCTGCTTGTATTGCTAGTGCTTGGTGAATAGTAGCAGCTTAATAAATGCTTTTTCATCAATTCACTCATTGATTCTGCATTACTTTGTTCAAGTTTTCTTATTCTACAAAAACATTCCATTACATTCATACATCACAATTTGTTTAGCCATTCCCCAATCAATAGGAAATCATTTTACTTTTTGGTTTTAGACAATCACAAAAAGTCCTGCTGTATATATTTTGGTATATAGGGTCTTTTTGTCTTTTAACTCCTTGGGGTAGGGCTGGATCTACAGATTTGGGAGTCATCTGCTTAGAACTGATCATTGAAATTGGGAGAACGATGAAACCATTAAGAAAGATGGTGTAACAAATGAAGCCGAAAGGACTAAGGACAGAGCCTTTGGGGACACTCACACTTAGCGGCAGGAAATAAATGATGATCGAGTAAACAAGAAAGAAAAACCAAAATGGATAATTGTCATGGAAGAAGTGAGTGGGAGATGAGAACTTTGGCATTGAAAGTGAGAAGAGATTACAGTATTAGTAAATGGCAAAAGAAAACCAAGGTTTGTTTTTTTAATGGCAGGAAAGATCTAGGAATGTTTTGGGGCAGCAAGAAAGAAGCCAGTACATAAGCAGATATTTGAAGATGAGAGAGAGGGAGTGATTGAGGAAGAAAATTCTTGGAGAAGAAAATCCTCCCAGTTACTAGTGCTTTCAACTCAAGAAATTATTTTCTATGTACTTTGTATATTGTATTTACTTGTATGTATTCCTGTTGTTTCCCTTTATATTTATATATGTGTACATACATACATGTACGTGTGTGTGTCTATACAGATGAACTTCTTAAGGACAAGAATTGTTCTGGTTTTGTCTTTATATTTCAAATGCCACCACAGTGTTTTGCACTTAATGGGTGATAAATAAATGCTTTTTAAAAATAAATGAATAGATGAATGGGATCCCAGGCACAGTTAGAAGGTTCATCTTGGTAAGGATAGGATCCACCTCATTGTCTAGAACAAAGGAAGGGAGAATGGTTAATAATGTAGAGGGTTTCGAAAAAGAAGAAGCAGCTCAGAGTAGATGGCCTTGATTTTTTGGTTAGCTTTTTAAATTCTGAATTTAGTTGATATCTAAAAAAGAGACAGAGCAATTTTATATGTAAAATAGAACAGAAAAAGGTTATATATATATAATATATATATTATATATATATATGTATTTAACATGTTACTTTTAAAGCTATTTGAACTTCCTGGGATTTTTATGCATTTAAAAATGCTTCAATAGCCTTATTTTTCTTCCTCTTCTTCTTTTCTTAAGCTAGCTTCCTTATCCCTAATCCCCCCCCCCAAAGAAAACAAGATCCTTGAAATAAGTAAGCATAGTCAAGCAAAACACTAGCTCTGGAGTCAGGCGGACCTGAATTTAAATCCCATCTCAGACACTTGACACTTACTAGCTATGTGACCCTGAGTAGGTCACTTAACCCCGATTGCCTGGCAAAAAAAAAAAAAAAAAAAAAGAGATAGAAATGAAATCAGAGACAAAGATATCTAGGATGAAGGGTGCAGATTCCAGAGGGCTCAATAAAAGACCAGAAGAGGATAGGGACTACTATATAAATGACTTTAAGGTTTGTAAAGCACTTTACATATTATTTCATTTTATCCTCACAACAACCAGAGTCACATAGAATGTAAGTGCCTGAGGATAAATTCAAACTCTTTGAACTCTTGTCTTTCTGAGTCCGGGTCCAGTATTCCATTCACTGTGCCACCGAGATGCCTGGAAAGACATGTTTTGCATTGGCAGACAGTGACTGAATCAGGGATTAGAGGGGGAAGAGATGAAAGTTTATTATAGGATGAAATGAAATATCAGTTGACTGGTGCTTCTACCCGACGGTAGCCTGGAATCAATAAATGCAATGCCAGTATTTTCTCTCCAAACATCAAAGAAACACAGGTTCCATGAACAAGGAAAATGGGTTAGGCTTCTGGGTCAGTAATTGAATCCATAGGGACCTTACTGAACTTACACTTGATTCCCTTTTCTTTACCTAGTCCCAAAATGATGGGAGATGAAGCATGCCCAGGAGATATCTTCAATGGGGAACCTATAGTTGGCTCCTGCCTAGCTCTGTTTTCTGAAGCTCTGGTCCTGGATAGAGGCCTGGTGGCAAGTAGCCTTCTATCTAGATGCTCTGTAGTTAAAGAAACCTGAGATGCTATGGATTTTGGAGTTTTTGTGGGTTTTTTGCTACGATGATTCATTCAGGAAGGATGGCGTGCCACCTTCATGAGGCCAGTGATGGCAAACACAGTAGCACAACACAGTAGATCGATGTCATGGACATCAGCTGTAATTCCCACTTACCTAAGTGTTTGGTGTTTATGGAGGGCTGAGGCATTGTTATTTTCCCAGACAGCTCTGAGACTCAAGACAAACTAAGCAGTTCCTTCGTATCTAAAGAGAATCTGTTGAAATAAATCTACGCTGCCAACTTGGTCATCCATCTGAGCCAGTCCTTCCCTTTTCAGGTGTACCAGTAGGGGCTAATAATATTAAACTGTTTTTTATTATTAGCCATGACTACTATTTTAATTTTTCTTCTATTTAATGCTCATTTCTCGGTTAGCAAAGTGATAAAATGGTAAGTAAAGGATGTTGAAATATCTATTGCGGTAGACAAATGTACCTTTTAATTTTAAGTAGATTGTCACACATTACCCAGATTAGTCTGATGAGAATAAATTGTATGAATTTCTGTACAGTAGGTGTGGTAAAATACTTTTCTAACTAAATTGAATCAGCTGTCTAAAACTTACGGAAAATTGAAAAAATCAACTTAGGAATAATGGATTAAGTATTTCATTTCTCTAACTATGAGGATGAATATATATATATGTATATATTTCAAATTAATGTCTTCTCTAAGGTTCCAGTCATGTTTTTAATATTAAAACCTCACTGACTCTCATATGGTATGAAAGATGCAAATATTGAAAGTCTCTATCTCATCCTTCTATCAGTACTGAATAATTGTAGGGATTAGAAATTAGGTCTATGGAAAGAACACCTTGAATATTAAATATGCAAAATAGCTCCAAAATGGAGAAATATTTACACAAATGTCAATGGTGTGGTTGGATATATTGATATTGCTATTTTTCTTAGAAAATTGCTCCATCCAAAGCTGAGACAAACACAGCCCTTCGAAATTAAATGTATTGGTTTTTGAAGCCCAGGGGCAGCTGTAGCACAATGGAATAACTAGTGGACTGGGAGGTAGGAGACCTGGATTTGAGCCCCAGCTGGGTCACTAAGGAGCTATGGGAACTAAATAAGTGAGTTTACCTCCTGGGGCCTCAGCTCTTCATCTTCATCAAAAGGAGGGGGTTGGATAGATGATCTTTTAAATTCTCTTCCTGCACTAAATTTCTATAATAAATTCTGTCAAACTGCTAATGTAAAAATAATTATATACACAAGCACACTTTATCTCCTATATTTCTAATTCCAAGTTGGTAATTGCTTCCAATTCATAACCTTTCTACTGAAATCTCTTACTAAGAGCAGGTAGGAGGATTTGAAATGGAAGAATTTTTAAAAATAGCTATGTTGTTATTCACGACCCAGTTTTCAAAGAGTCAGGCACAAAGTACACAAATAGGCTATTAATGACCTATTCCACCTGGCCCTACCCAGGCACAAGTCTCATTTGTTGACCTCATCCTATCTTCCCAGATTCATTACATATTATTCACCTTCTAAAAATCTATGATCTAGCCAAATTGCCCTTTTGTTTCTTATACACGGTACTAGATTAAGACTGTTTCTCCATCTCAATGCCCTAGATACACCTCAAGCACCACCTTCCACCTGAAGCCTTTCCTGCTCCCCCAATTACTCCTGCCCTCCCTTTGTAACTACCTTTTATTTATTCTGTATATATTTACACAAATGCTAGTTGATTCCCTGACAGAATGCAAGCTCATCGAGAGTAGGGATTGTTTCATTCTTTGTACTTGTATCCCCTGTGCCTAGCACATACTTGATCGATCGATTGACTGACTGACTGATTGATAACCAGTCGTCCTCCAAAGAACCTCAAGTCTGTGATGGGAGAAGAGGTGGGACTTGAGATTTAGGCAAAAGTCAATGGAATAAACCTCTAATACCCATTAGGCATAGGCTGAGCCTTTTCTGTGGCAGTGCCACAGATCAGGTAATAGAAGAATAACAAATGTCCAAGGTCTGGATATAAACTTGCCTGAAGTATATTGCTAAATCAGATGCATATGGACCTGACGTCTAGTAAGTACTTAATAAATGCTTGTTGATATTGTTGATGATACCACGTTATCAACCTCATCTGAGGAATCAGAAGCGAGGGATTTTAGCAATGGATAAGAGCATTAAATCATCAAGTTACATGGAGAGAGAAGAGATGAACACAAGATTAGGGCTAAGCAACCTAGCAACTAGAAATTAAAGGTGATCAAGACAAAACTTCAAAGAAAGCAATTTGCTTTGTTTTAATGGCTCAAGTATCTACCACCTTTGAAACAAAGGAGCTCAGAGTCACCCTACCTTTCTGTGTGGTGGGCCATTCCTGTTCTGCAGTGCAGACCAGTCCGCTCATTTATATGGATGGGAAATAGTAGTGTTATCTACAGAAGTGGGCACTTTTAGTGAAGGAAGAAAACTTAAATTATCTAAATTACAATCATCACATTCATGATTAAAATTACTCAAGGTAGCAAAAATCAACAGGGTAGCCCTTGGACAATTCCTGAGATTATAATTTACATTATTCTGATTCAAACATGGTGTAGTCAAAAGTAGTATTGTAACCTGTGGTCCAGTACCCTAAGGACTGTGTTTTTACATAGACTGGTTTCAGTTTTGGGACCTCCTCCCCAAACTATCTCTCTTTAGCTCATTTTATTTCCACCCAGAATCTTTTCTTGGAACATTAGAAAAAGGCTCATGGTATAGGTCACCACAGATATGGGGTAAAAGGTCCCATCTCCCACATAAGCATTAGAAATAACAATGCATATCAGGACAGCCTTTATTTCATCATACACAGAAGATGAAAAAAATAATTCAATGGACCCAGTAGGCCATAAACAGTTGAAAGAGTTTCTCTCTTTTTTCTTGTGAATCCCATTTTTACCACTCAGAGACTTGTACAATCCTTCAACTATCTGAGGGATTTAAATTTCCTCTGGAAGGAAATTAAGCTGGAGGTATTGGAGAGGCATCCTTCTCATTGGACCTGAAGCATCCGAAAAACATAGTCTTAGTAAGCATATAACAAAGGAAAAGTTCCTCAGTCCTAACACTGTCCAGGAGCTCCCCTTCTCCTCTCTAGAAGGCTTGTGTCAGGAACTCAGCGTTGTTCAGGAAATGTCTCCTCTTCTTTCCAAGAAATTGGGTCTTTGGGCTCTATTTTCTCCAGGGGCTACCTACTGCCTCTCACAGGTTCCTCTCCAGGCATGTAAATGAGAGCACATGCAACTGTAGCATGCCTCTGCTTCTGTCTATGCATATCTAACATTACTGTTCCTGATGGGGAGTTTGTGTTAATAACATAGCCTTTCTCTCCTTCCCTCCTCCATAGGGACCTAATTCTGTTCTTAGCTCTGCTACAGTTCTCTCTCTCTCTGATCCTCTGACATAGATGACTGACATTGTAACCTGCTTATAAGCTTGATATAAAGGGCTCTCTCCTATCTACAATAGCCTGAGTCAATCAAATTATCCCTGGATGCTGAGACATAGTTGTTCAATAAGGTATAAATAGGTCAACAGGATTTCTAAGCTCAGGATTTTCTCAATCTGCTCAATAGAAATGCCAGCAGGTATGTCTATATCCTCCAAAGGGAGATGCCATCAATGTACCAAACGAATATTCACCTCTTCCAAACACCATCAAGCCGATCAGGCTCCTGTGATCAGTCCTCTACTATACTATAATTAATAACATATTTATATAGAGCTTTGGATACATCATTTTATTTCATCTGTCCTATTAGAGTCAAGTATAACTACATCCATTTTACTAATAAGGAAATCAAAATTCAGGAGGGATTAAGTGACTTGAATAAGATGACCCAACTAAGAAGTGGTAGAGCCATCATGTTCTAATTCACAATCCAGAGCTCTTTCCAGCATTTTGTTGATGATACATGTTCCTCACAGCTGGAATGTTGTTGTGGTTATGGTAGAAAAGCTTGGAATGACAGCTAACATGTTGGATAAATAGTCTGAATACAAATGCAAAAGTTCTCAACAGGCCAGATGGATGGACTAAATCAAATAAATTGAAATTAACTAGGGGTAAATGAAAAAAATTCTATGACTGAAATTCAGAAGTCACCTTCACAAATATCAAATGAGAAGAAGCATAACTGGATAACAATTCTGATGAAAAAGTATTTGGAGGGGCTTTATTGAACTACAAGTTCAATATAATTTGTCACCTATATGGTATGGAGCCAAACAACTGTCTATTGCTGTTATGGGCTTCATTAAGAGAGACATAGTGTCCAAAAAGAAGAAAGTGATAGTCCATTAAACCAAGCCCTGATCAGGCCACGTCTGGGATTTTGTATTCAGTTCTGGGCCGCACATTTTAGAAAAGACATAGACAAATTTGGCAAATCCGGAAGAGAATCACAAGGGTATTGAGACAGGACCACAGAATATATCCCTCATATAACTAGTTAAAGGAACTGGGGATATTTAGTCTGGAGAAGAGAAGGCTCAGAGGGGATGGGATAGCTTCATGAAGTATTAGAAGAGGTTTCATATGGAAGGGGCAAGATAATTGTTCTGCTTGGCCCCAGACGGCAGAACTAAAAGTGATGTGTGGAGGTTGCAGAGAGGTAGATTTAAGTTTGGTATAAGCAGGGATGTTCCAGGGCCAGCTCCATCAGGACCTTAGGAGCTGATTGTTAAATTCACAATGTGAGCATTTATACCTTGGAAATCCTACAAATTAGGGCTTTATTTATTGTTTTGTTGATTGTCTAGACTGAAGAAAGTGATGAAGAAAGCATTAATGATGCAAATTAAATTTAAAAGTGTGTCCTATAGCATACTTCTTCTTTTGGAGAGTCAGTTGTTTTTTTTTTTTTTTTTAAGGCAGTTGGGGCTAAGTGACTTGCCCAGGGTCACACAGCTAGTGTCAAGTGTTTGGTCTGAGGCCAGATTTGAACTCAGGTACTCCTGACTTCAGGGCCGGTGTTCCATCCCCTGTGCCACCTAGCTGCCCCGAGAGCCAGTTGTTAAATATTTACCAGCACAGCCCTTTGAGAACAGGACAATTACAGTTAAACTAAATTGTGACGGGTATGGTTTTTTGTTTTGTTTTTTTTTTTTTAAATCTCAGAAGGTAGTGGGTTGCCTGGACTCAGGACATAAACCTTTCCTTCCTACTACTGAGGAGGCTGAGGCTGGTGGATTGATTGAGTTTGGGAACTACAGTTGGGCTTTAGCCAATTATTCCCTGGGAATAGAAACTGCCAAGATGAGTAAGGAGGGGCAAACCAGCCCTTGTAAAAAAATAGAACAGATCAAAACTCCTATGATGATGAGGAATGGGTTTGGGTCCACTTCCAGCCTAAGTGAAATAGGGAGACCCAGTCCAAACAAACAAATAAGCAAAAGGTAGTGGGTCCCCCCTCATTTTAATTCTCCAAGCAGAGGCAAGGTGAACATGTGTTGGACATGTTGCAGAAGGGACTTTTGCTCAGGTAGAAGCTTAACTAGATGGTGTTTGAGGTCCCTGTGATTCTGTAACTGTAACTGAGTTGATTTGTGCTATACTATCCACTCTGTCAAAAATATTCTTTCATCTGATAACTGATGCTGAGAATGGATTTAGTCTGGTAGTACTGATCTCCCACACAATCTCCATAAAGTATCAGGTAACTTATGTAAGTTATCTCTGATTCACTATTATTGGCAAACTGAGGCAAGTCAAAAGAAGGGCAACTAGCATGGGGAAAAGACTGGAGAATATGCTACATGAGGATCATTTGAGAGATATTTATCCAAGAGAAAAAAAGACCAGAAGTAGATTTGATAACTACCTTGGAGTACAGGGAGGATTGTCATATGAGAAAGGACTTCCTTTGACGGAACCTAGAGAGGCAGGTTCTAACCAGGAAGAGCAGTTGAAAGGTAGAAGAAAGGTACCCTTAGGTTCAATGTAAAGAAAAAATAGTTACCAATGCTATTCATGAGTGGAATGAGCTATGTCAGAAGATCTTCAAGGAGAAGCCACAGAAATGCATTGTAAAATACATTTCTATGCAGATATTGATATGGACATTTGACCTCTGGTAGCTCTTCCAATTTGAGTTTGTGATTTTATTAAATTAATTAGAGTATTTTCTTTGTTGATTCACTGCTTTTTCTAGCTTCAAAAGATGTAGTCCTTGACCTTTGGCTCAGCAAATATTATTCAGTTATTTAATTTAAATATCATTTAAATTGCTGAACTCCTGGAACTTAAAAGTTAAAATGCCAATATAAATATGTTGTAATTATCATCAGAACAGTTCGTTTTTAACTATCACATTTAAACAAAGAGCAATCACTGTTTGTTCATGCAAAACAAATAGTGCCTGCTTAAATCTTTTTTTGATTAATTTGCTTCCTTCCCTATAGGGGAGAAGAAGGGGGAAACAATGGTTCCTGGATAGTCTAGCACTTTGGAGTTCAAAGTGTTCTACAGTAACAGCTAATGATATGAAAAAAAAAAGAGGTATAACATGGACCCAAGGGCTATTGAAAATCAAATGCCTACCCAATCCATAGGAAGGGGAAAAATTCAATCAAGCAATGATTTTGTTGTCAGTTACGGTTTGTAAGAACCTTCTAGAAGACCAGTACTCTGCCCCAACCTTGATCATAAGGAAGCTACAAATGTGCTTCTACCTATAAAAATATACCTTGGTAGCTATATGGCCTGGTGGCTAGAGCACTACACTTGGTTTCAGGAAGAACTGGATTTAAATGCTTCTCAGACAAATTACTAGCTATATGAACTTGGGCATTGTCTTTGTATTCCTCCTACCAGCGCCTGGTACATAGTAGATGTTTAATAAATGCTTGTTGATTGTTTGGTTCTGCCACATCCAATCAGATGCCTAGCCTTGACTATCCAATTTGTCTATTTCCATAATATATTGTAGATCCATCTCCTACTTTCTACTCACAATTTCACTTACCTAGTTCAGACCTTCATTGCCTCCCTTCTATTCTACTCCAATAGAATAATTAGTCTTCAGGTCCCTAATTTTTCCCTGACTCATCTTTCCTTCATATCAGTCCTTTCCCATTGCACAGTTCTGCTCATATTGAACCCTATCAGTTCCCTATTGTCTTCCCAATAACCTGACTTTCAAGGCCTCCCTCAATCTAGATCAGGGCTCCCTATTGTCTTCCCAGTAAAATGGAAGTTCTTTGACTTTACCTCCCAGAGTACCCTTTTCCTGTAAGATACAGCTCAAGCACCATTTCTGCATAAAGCCTTTCCTGATTGCCTCCTCCCTTGCTAGTACACACCCCTCCCAACTCCCTTGTATTTAGCTACTTTCTATATATCTGTGTATATTTATAATGTATAAAATATATGAATAATACATGCATATATTTGTATTTATTAACTTTACATCTATGCTGCATGTATTTTTATATGTACTTATTGTCTTCCCCATTAGAATGTATTATGGTTAAAATAAGGCAGGCTGAGGCACAAAGTTCTGAGCAAGAACAATTTATTAGTAAAGCATGAATTTACCAATAAATAGGATCTCAACTTCCTTCTTCAGCAAAGCTAAGACCCTGAATGAGGGGGACAGCTCTCTTTTATAGTTTTGGGGAGTACATATAAATATAGGAGTTTGTAGTTATGATTAGTTAAAAGAGCTTGACATCATGAATGGCAAAGCCAATATGATTGGCTACAGAGCTGAGGAGTGGGAGACGATATGATTGGTTGGAAATCATGAATGAGGACTTGAAACAACCCCCTCCTTTCCTCCTAAGAAATGTTCATTGTTTGAGTCCACTTGCAGGATTAGACATAGTAGACCAGACTTCTTTGGGTAACAAACCAAACATCTTTGAAGGATAGCTTGGTGGCATAAAGATCCTAGACCAGACACCCTGGTGGTCACCCTCATCCCTCAAGTATAACAAACTTCCTTGAGGCAAGAATAGAACAGTGATTAACAGGAGAATTGGATTTCTAAACTTAACTCATTATAAGCCAGTTGAATTTCTGAATTACATTCAGAGACGAAGAACCATGACAGGCAGTGATAGTTGTTGTTCAGTTGTTTCAGTCATGTTCAACTTTTCATGATGCCATTTGGGGTTTTCTTGGCAAAGATACTAGAGTGGTTTGCCATTTCTTTCTCAAGCTCATCTTACAGATGAGGAAAGTGAGACAAACAGAATTAGGTGACTTGCCCAGGGTCACACAGCTATTAAGTGTGTGAGACTGAATTTGAACTAAGGTCTTCCTGACTCCAGGCCTGGCACTCTATCCACTATGCCACCTAGCTGTAGGCAGTAACAGGACAACTAAGTATAAATAGGATCAATTTTTAAAAAGACAGAATTAATCAGATCATTTCAAATGTAAGCTCTTTGCAATCAGGGATTGTTTCATTCTTTGTGCTTATACCCCTAGCATCTAGTATAGAGTAGTAGGCTCTTAATAAATACTTGTTGACTGATAAATTGACTCAATGACTCATTTCAGAATTTGTGATAGAGAAGAAGAAAGGAAGGAATAAATTGAAAGGCACCTTTGATTTTGGGAAAGTGGATTTCTAAATGTTCAATGGAAGGATAGAGAGGAGCCCATCACCTAAAATTATATAGGGGAAAGCAGTCGTTGATGAATAGGAAGCTGTTAAGAATGGAATTTTGAAGATGCAGACAAACGATTCTAGGGAGAAAGAATTTAAAGAAATGGATATGAATGTACAAGGTACTCATCAACCAGCTTAGATGTTAAAAAGACATATGTAGATGAAAAGTAGATGAAAGCCAGGGTAGGTAATAGGATAACTATATATGATCATACAATAAAAGTACCAGTATAACAAAGCTAAAGCCTAGAGTTGGGTGAAGATAAGGACTACAAAAAAGGTCCTTTTAAGGTATGTAGGGGGCAAAAGGAAGATCAAAGTATGGAGAATAAACTGTTGCTTATGGTGATTATAATGAATATTGAAGAGAAGGCAGAACTTCTCACTTTGCTTCTGTTTCTCTCCCAAGGAGAATGATCCATGAAGCCTAAAACAAAACGGTTAACAATATGAAAACCCAAGGTAAAGGAAGGGGAGATAGCACGTCATCAATTTGACCTTAACAATTTCAAGTCAATAGGCCCAGGCAAACTAAATCCAGGTATTGAAAGAGTTGGAATATGTGATTGTGAGTTGCTGTAAGTGATCTTGGAAAGGCTGCAGAGAACAAGAGGGGTACAACAAGATTTGAGAAAGAAAAATCTTGTCCCAGTTTCTAAAAACAAAAGAGAATAGAGTTTGCTAACTAGATCAGTGAGTTTGACTTAATTCCTTGCAAATTTCTAGCATACATTATTAAAAAGAGTTTGTGAGAATTTAAAAGGATAGTTTATGATCGTTTCAGAAAGGGATTGTTGATCAGGGCCAGCATGGCTTCAACAAAAACAAGTCATGCCAGAACAACCTTATTTCCTTTTCTTGGCAGGGTTACTAGGCTGGCAGATAAGATGAATTCTGGAGATACAATATACCTAGATTTCAGCAAAATATTTTTACAAAACATCTTTTTAAATTCTTTTGAACAAGGTGGAAAAACTTAGGCTAGATAAAAAGATAGTTAGGTAGATTCAGAACTAGTTAAAGAGTATTCGTCAACTGTAATCTCTAACTGCATAGATCTATTCTTGGCCATGGGTTCCTTAAAAGTTTTACCAATGACCTGCATTCAGGCACAGAAAACATGTTCATCTATTTTGGAGATGGAAAAAGAAACTGAGAGAAACAACTAATATATTTGATGGTAGAGTCAAGCTCTAGAAAGATCTCAATATGCTATAATAATGGGCCGAATTTAATGGGAATAAATGTAAATTCTAAACTTGGATTCAAAAAATCAATTACACCATACAGAGTGAAGAAGTGGATAATAACAACAATTCACGTGAAATTGCCTTAGGTGGGACAAGGACAGGCCATGGAGTTTGCACTCTATCATACAGTCAGTCAGTCAATGAGCATTTATTAAATGCCTACTATATACCAGGTATAGTGCCAAGCATTGGGGATACAAAAAAAAAGGCAAAAGACAATCCCCACTTTCCTTGTCGCTATGCCTTTTCTCATATTATTCCCTGGAATGCCCTCATTAGACCTCTTCACCTGCTGAATTTTTACTCATGCAAAAGCTCAAGTCAAAGGTCATTTCCTTCATGAAACCTTTCCTAATCCTTGCTATTGGTTCTGATCCTTGCTAACACCTTGCTGGGATGTCACAAAGCATATTGTTTTACATCTCTCTAGAGCACTTAGCATGTAATACTGCATCTTATAGTTAGTCTGCTTCTATTCCTTGTCTAAACTTTGTGTCTCCTTCAGCACCTAGCATGGTACTTTGTATAAGGTAAGTATTTATTAACGTCTATTGAATTTGACGGAATTTGTTCATGCTCTGTTGAAGGCAATTTTAACTTCTAGTTGGTCATATTTGATGGTGTAAGGCCCGCCCAGTAAAATAGTTTTTGACAAATTGCCAGGGTAACTTTCCATGCAAAATCTTCGAGCTGATCTCAAAAATAGAACTTTCAGGTTAAAACCAAACTTTAAAAGGTTGGTCACATCCACGCCATTGAAATGTACCTCTGGTGATAAAACAGTGGATGCCAGTAAGAAAGGTAGTGGCAGCCTTTTGGTCATTTGATGGCAGCAGTCACACTCAGCTCTGAGTGAGATCTCCCAAATACTTTCCCAGATGACCGTCTTAGGAGACATGCAAACTGATTTTGTGTTAGGGAATATAACAGAGAACCCATGTCACGGTTACACCATAGAGGACTCAAGTAAGCTGATTTTAAGTTTCTAAAGGGAACTTAAACCACCTGCTAAGTTGTAGAATTTAATTTGCAAGATGAATACTTGGCAATGTGACACTTCTTTCATGGCTTCATTTGCTGTTTTAATAAAAATGTTCACAATGCTTGGCTTCCATCTGTTAGAAAGGGGGAAAATAGCTAATCACTATTCAAACACAAAATAAAGATTTATAGAAAACCACATTGAGCTCAGTTAACATGTAAAGGGGGGTATTTGTGAATTTTACACTTCTTTCTCACTTTCAAAAAATTTTATAGTAATTGCTCTGCATCCTGGACTTAGCACATAAATAACTTATGGAAAATTTTTACTTTAAATGATTCCCCTGCTCCCAGTGTAAAGAAATGTTCCCAATGCAATTGCAGTCATGAATCTTACTGCAGTAGGCTGCAGGTTTTCATTACAACAATTTGTAAGCAAATATTTAGGTATTTTTTGCTAGCCACAAATCTGACTGAAGGAGAAAACTACTTATGGTTTAAAAAAAAAAAGATTGTACAAAACATGAAGTATGCTCACTCTTGGATTTTTAGATTAGGAATAAAAATGTAGTATAGCAGTCTGGCTATTTTGTTTATTAAATTCTATTGCACTTTTCCTCAAAAAAAAAATCAGGTTTTCCAACAAAGAATATGATTCATATATCCAAACAATTAACAGTAAACAAAAGGAAAAAATCCAAAAGGCAAACATTAGGAGACAGGAAACCTTGTTTTCAGGACTGGCATTACTCCTTAATCAATCAATAAACATTTATTGAGTACCTACTATGTAACAAGCACTGTGCTAAGACCTTGGGCTAGGGACCAACCCTCTCTGAGCCTCAGTCTCCTCCCCTGAAAATGGGGAAAACACAGTAGGGAATATGTCTGTTGAGAATAATATTGCCATGGGAACTCTGGACAAGAACAATTGTTGTTTTTCAGAATGGTACCATATCGGTTGTTGTGGATGAGAAGTTAGACACAGGAGTGACTGGAAGTTTTGAAGGAGAAAGGAAACACACACACTGGAAACTGTTACCACAGCACAACCATGTAGATTCCACCCAACACTTGCTGGCTGTAGCCTTGTGAGAGTGCCATTTCCTTCAGTGTTGGCCTAGGAGGCTTTCAGTTCACGTGAATGTGCTTCAGTGACAGATATGCCTGTGAACCAAACTGAGGACAGGAGGGTACCCTGGTGGCGTGATCTTCCTTTCCTATTCATACATGTAACTGCTACCAGAACAACCATCAAAGTTTGTCCAGTGCTTCCAGTTCCTTTGCGCAGTTCACAGAACTACTGTTTCTCTATGTCCCTCAGGATGGCCAAGGGCTAGGAAGCTCATTAGCAGATGCTACTTTCTGTTCTCCACTACCAGAAATGACTGAAAGGCTGATTCCAGGACAGCTAGACTCTAACTTAAATAGGTTTTTTTCTGCCTTCAGGACTTAGAACTAGCAAAGTGAGTAGAATGTTGCATTCTATATTATATGTTTGTTATTGCTTTTGATTTTTAACTCGGCTTTCATCTAATATAATTAAACTGCTTGCTCATTTATGTTCTTGAGGATTGAGTGAATGCTAATTAGCCTGGGCCTGCCAGAGAAAATTTAACCAATGTCATGAGAGTGATGAGTAATCCTAGACATAAGAGCTTAGGGAAGTTACTAAGTGACAGCTACCAGCCCCATGGTCTTGAGTGATCACAAAGCTAACGCATTACATTAAAACTACCTGCCTGTCAATCTCCCAGAATTATCATGAGGAATGAATGAGATAATGTTGGCAAAAGCATTTTATAAACCATAAAGCACAATGTGAATAATAGCATAACAGCATTACATAACCTTCAGGTTTAGGCAGTGTTTTTCTTTTTTTTATGGTAATTTTTATTTATTTTTTTGTTTTCAACATTTACTTCCACAAGATTTTGAGTTCCAAATTTTCACCCCATCTCGCCCCTCCTCCCACCCCAAGATGGCATGCATTCTGAATACCCCTTCCCCTAGTCTGCCTTCCTTTCTATCTGTCCCCCCCCCCTTCTCTTATCCCCTTCCCCTTCAATTTTCCTGTAGGGCAGGATGGATTTCTGTACCCCATTTCTTGTATTTCTTATTTCCCAGTTGCATGTGAAAACATTTTTTTAAACATGTGTTTTTAAAACTTTGGGTTACAAATTTTCTCCCTTCCTCCCCTCCCCACCCACCCTCATTGATAAGGCAAGCAACTAAATATAGGTTATATATGTGTAGTTACGCAAAACACAGAAAGTGCTTTTCTATACATTATCTCATGAAGTCTTCACAGCAACCCTGTAAGACTGGTGGTCTTCTTATTCTGATTTTTTTATTCTGATATTCTTATTCTGATGAAGAAACTGAAGCTCAAAGAGCTACCCAGGGTCAAATATATGAGGCAGCATTTGAACCCAGGGCTTCCTGATTCCAAGGCCAGTGTCCTAACTACCGTTCCATGGGAAGTTTACAAGTGTCTTTCCATTTGGAAGGAAGTAAGAATTTATTAAATGCCTACTATGTGCACGTCCTGTACCAAGTGCTTTACAAATATTATCTCATTTGATCCTCACAACAACCCTGTAAGATAGGGGATATTGTTTTCCCATTTTAGAGTTGAGGAAACTGAGGCAGAGAGAGGTTCAGTGACCTGCCCAGGATAACACAGCTAGTAAGTGTCTGAGACCAGATTTGAATTCAAGTCTTTCTGACTCCAGGTCCAGCATTCAATCTGTTTTGCCATCTAGCTGCCATTTTGCCAATTACTTCAAAGCTAGATGAAATGCACCTTTTGTTCTAAGGGGAAGATTAAATGAGAGCCTGGGTATCTTATGAAATTGTTCTCCAATCAGTGACGTGTACCTAATAATCTATAGCACTTAGGCTGGCTCTAGGTGGCACAGTGGATAGACTTCCTGAGGTCAGGAAAAGTCATCTTCCTGAATTCAAATCTGGTCTCAGATACTTAATAGCTGTGTGACCCTGGGCAAGTCACTTGACCCTGTTTGCCTTAGTTCCTCATCTGTAAAATGAGCTGGAGAAGGAAATGACAAACCACTCCAGTATCTTTGCTAAGAAAGCTCCAAATGGGATCATGAAGAGTTTGACATAACTGAAAATGACTGAATAACAATTAGGCCAAATGATAAGGTAAGGCTTTTTGGATATCACGAATGTAACTATTATGAGGCACCTAAACAGTACCCATATCTAAGTCCTGAAGTCAACCAATCTTGTTATTCTTGCTGAGGAATGTCTTTGCAAAACCTGATCTTGCCTCAGCTTATTATTAGGGATGTTAATACATACATTCAAACACTCAAAATTTGTATAGAGGCACTGAGTTAAACAGGATCAATTCAGGACCTCTGTTGCCTTTAAAGTTTTCCAGTACTTCATGCAGTATTGGATCCTAGGATCCATCCCAGAGAATAGAGAAAAGTTCTATGTTTCAACTGTTTATAATATCAACATAATATCACAGAAGGACTTCCAATAGCTCTCGGTCACTTTGCTACATAGGTAAGCAAGTGCAAATGTACATATGTGTGTGTGTGCGTGTGTATGTGTGTGTGTGTGTGTGTGTGTGTGTAATTGGAACTGCCAATGTCACAGTTTTTTTTGGTGAGGCAATGGGGGTTAAGTGACTTGCCTAGGGTCACACAGCTACTAAGTGTCAAGTGTCTGAGGTCACATTTGAACTCAGGTCCTCCTGAAATGTCACATTTTTAAGCTATCACATTCATTTTGGGATTCACCAAATCCAAATGAAGTACGGGCATATATTGTATCTACTACAAAACAACACAAAAATGGCAAACCTTCCAGTTTCTACCATATTTTTCTTTCACAAAAGACAACCATGGCTGAACAATTCCATTACCTACTGGAAAAAGGCTTTGAGTGGCTTTGTACTGTATAGTATAAGAACACTTTCTGGAATGCCAAGTAGTTATTGACTTCTGGGATTGTGCCAATACATTATTGTGGACATAATCTTTTGTTTCTTATTATCAGTGATTCCACAAAGTGGTGCTAGGATTTTGCTTCCTCACAAAATGCCAGATGACACTCAGACACTATTTGCTTACTACTTAAGGACAATGTTATCTATAAAATTTAGGGGCAGCTAGGTGGCGCAGTGGATAGAGTACCGGCCCTGGATTTAGAAGGACCTGAGTTCAAATCCGGTCTGTGACACATAACACTTACTAGCTGCGTGACCCTGGGCAAGTCACTTAACCCCATTTCCTAACCAAAACACACACACACACACACACACACACACACACACACACACACAAACCACATATAAAATTTAACTATGCGAAGAATGCCTTGCCATTATTACAGGAGTCAAAAAGTTCTATAACCAGCCATTTGTAGTGATCACAAAGGTCTTGATGCCAGAGAATTTCAAAGATGGAGGGCACCTTAATGGTACCATCTATCTACTCCAAACTTTGCTTAGAATGAGTCTCTCAATAGGGCCATGGATCTGGAACTAGACTGGACCTTGGAGGTTATCTAGTTCAACCTTTTCATTTTCCATACAAGGAAGCTGAGAACCTACATGGGTGAATTAACTTGTTCCAGACCACACATAAGTGGCAGAATTGAGATTCAAGCCCTAGTCTTCTGATTCCAAATCCAGCCCCAGCTGTTATCACACCTTGTATTTATACATATAACATTACTCTTCAAAACTTTTAAGGTGTTTCATAGATAATATGCTAATATGGATATTATATTAATAACTGAAATAGGGGTAGGTCCTATTTTTTTTTCACATACACTTGGGGAAAACAATACAGGGGAAAGTTAATTATCCTGGCCAGGCCATATCTGGAGCACTGTTATCAGTCCTGAACACTACTTTTTAAGAAAGACACAGACAAAATAGAACAAGTAACAAAAAATATGACTAAGATGATAAAGAACATTGGAGGAACAAGTCACAGGCTTCAATTGAATGGACTGGAGATATTCAGAAAAGAAAATGTGCAGTGGTATATGGGAAAGGGAATGACAGAATGATGACTTTCTTCAAGTACTCAAAGGGCTGTCATCTACAAGAAGGATGTTGGTCCTTTCTTGACAGAAAGGCAATGGATACAAACTGCAGAAAACACACACTTTTTAACATGGCCACCATGTGTATTCATTTTACTTTGACTATAGTTATTTGTTATAAGGTTGTTGGAAATTTCTTTATTCTTACAATTAATAGGGGAAGAAGGTGGAGACCAAAGGGGGATTAGCAAGAATGATGCCTAAAAAAAAGTCTTTGAAACACTTCTTTTTTAATGTGCAGATGAGAAGAGAAAGAAGCTAAGAAGGAAGCACAGATGAGCAGGATAGTTTTGAAAATAACAAGTAGAATTTATTATATGTGCATATATTTAAGTAAGGCATTGAAATGGAGGGTCACAATTTCTTAGAGAATTCTCTTTTTGTGTTCTGCCATATGAATGGAAATGCCTTTTTATTTGGTGTTTCAGTTCAGAATTTTTAAAATTTGTCAAAAGGATTTGTTGGTCCTAGAGGGAAATGCTAGATGAGGGTGAAAATTGCAAAGACGTAGATTTCACCTTGATTCAAGAGAAAAAAAAAACCTTCCTAAGAAGTGAACACTGTCTAAAAGTGGAATGGGCTACCCCAAGAAGTAGTGGGTTCCCCCTAATTGGAGATCATCAAGAAAAAACTGGGCTATATTGATAGAGAAGTTATTGAGATTTTTGATCAGGTGCAAATTGGACCAGGTGATGTCTGAGGTCTCTTCCAACTTAGAGTCTATGACCTTGTATGAAAAGGCATAAGGAATTCAAAACAGTACCAGGAAAGAAGAGTAGGGTTGTTGGTGGAAATCCTTTATTTCCAGATAAAACCATGAAAATGGGTGCTTAGGAACTGGCATCTGAGATCAAGACTTAACCACAGTGTATGTGTTTTATATATATATATATATATGTATATATATATATATATATATACACATATATATTCTGTGAGCTACTATGAGAAACATACTTAGCAGTTAACATTTTCTGTTCATTATCCTTTTATATGAACAGGTATTTCCCCCTTATCTTTTTCTAGAACCAACCTAATTTAACTTACTGATCATATCAAAGGCCTATCTAATTCTTATTTTAGGGTATCATCCTTTAATATGTTCCGAACAATGTGCTTAACTGAGTGTAGAGAGTTGTTAAATGAAGATAATAAGGTGATTAATTTGAGCACAACAGGTACAAATTAAGTTGTTAACAATCCTACAATATACACCGGAATCTACCTGACTTATCTTTGAAAACTTACTCCATTTAGCTGTTCCATGTTTAGCCCACTTCTAAAGAGGTCAAGAACACTAACTTTTTCATTGCTTTTTAGAAGTCAAAAATGAAAAAAGAACTGATTACACCCGTAAGGACAAATGTAACTTAACATTTTTAATTCATACTTTTAATTTTTCCATTCTGCCATATTGTGAATTATAATTCTCTTTTTGCAGCACAGTACCATAGAACCTTGAAATTAGAAAGAACGTTTGAGATTATCTAGTCCAACCTGTTCTTGACCAAGAATCTGCTCTACTACCTCTTTGACAAGTGGTCATCCAGCCTTTGCTTAAAGTCTTCCTGTGCTGGAGAAGCCATTCCCTCTCCAGGCAGCCCCTTTCACCTTTATATAGCTTAAATTGTGGGGTTTTTTTCCCCTTACATCTAGCCAAAGTCTGTTCTTCTGCAATTTCCGCCTATGATTCCTAGTTCTGTCAGACAGAACAAGTCTAAGCCTTCTTCACTGTTTGAAGATGGCTATCATGTTCTATCTTCTCTTTTCTAACACATCCTTAACAGTGGTGCAGGGGAAGAAGTCCCAACTTTGGGGCTTTGAATTCAAATTCTTTTTCTGATATTTAGTTCCTCTGTGACCTTGTGGAAGTCACCTCTTTATTCCTCTGTTTTCTCACCTGTAAAATAAGCATTTTGGTCTAACTTATCTTCAAGATCCTTTCTAACTCTAAATTCCATGATCAAATGTCATCCTGCCTGCTGACTGCTGGCATACAAATGCAACTGCTTTTATTAGGGTATACACTAGCAGTGGTAAGGAACTTTCAGTTACTCAAGCTCAAGCTAAAAGACTGAAAGGTAACAGTGGGAGTGGCTTCAATTCACAAGATTGGGAACCTCAGACAGCAGCTTAGGGAAAGAAGAGAAAGAGCAAGAGCACTGGGAATTGAGAAAAGAAGACCTGGGTTCCAATCCAACCTCAGACATTTACTAGCTAGGTGATGTTGGCAAATCTCTTAACTGCTGTCTGCCTCAGTTTCCTCAACTGTAAAATGGGTATAATAATAGCACCTACCTCTCATGGTTGTTGTAAAGATAAAAATGAGATATTTGTAAAGGGCTTAGAACATAGTAGGAGCTAGCTATTTATAGCTAGGTTATTGTTTGTCCTTCATTTTTGAAGAAGACCAATGACATCATGTTGAGTGATGTCTTAACTAGTACTTGAATTGGATTTAAGTGAAGCAAGGTTGCTCAAAGTCATCAGCCTCACTCTCTCTTCGAGAATCATTGAAGCCCAGTGGCAAGACACAAGTGTGGAATGCAGTGCAAGGCCTTGGTGTCTTTGGTGTCTTATCAAGCTCTAAGACTGGTTCAGCCACCTTCAGGGCCATTGGAACAAATTGTTTTCATTTGCCTACTTCACCAGGAGAAATCTTCACATTCTTGGGGCAGGCATCCCTGTTGGTAACCTACAGGTTTGAGGGTTGTCAGTTATCCTCAACCTGGTTTAGCCCATCTGCTAAGACAGTTTTATGGAGTGTTGCTGCTACACATGTTGCAGCTTCTTGGAGCCATTCCAGTAGAGTCCTTTTTGCCCTCCAACATAACTACATAGAGCAACCTACCCATGGAAGAAAATCCCAAGTACAGGACTAGGAAAGGGATGGAACAATCCCAAACCCTTCTCCTGAGTCACACTCCATTCTTGTGGCAAAATACAATTATGCTGACTTCTCCAGAATTAAAGAGGTTGGTTTAGTTATCACCAGCATTAACCTTCCTCTCTGCAGTTGTCTTAAATAGACTTATTCCTAATGAATATATTGGAAAGTAACTAGGCACAATTGACCTCTAGTTGCCAAAAAGTTATAACTGAACTTGAACTCTGACATCTGATTCTCAATCTAATTCCCTCTGTGGAGGTGGGGGGAGGGAGGGATAGACAGAGCATGCTGACCAGTCTCTTACCTCTTACAGTCTCCTATGTCAGGAAAGCTTGACCTTTTCCTTGCACTTCTGTGGAGAGAAGCAGTTGACTCTTACATGCACACTTCTTCATCTTCTATCCTCTTTGATACTACTAAGGCTTATAGGCAGCTGGTGGCAAAGTAGATAAAGGGATGGACCTAGAGTCAGAAAGACCTGAGTCACTCTGACACTTACCAGTTGTGTGACCCTTGTGAAATCACTTAACCTCTTTTTGCTTTGGATTTCTAAATTGTAAAATGGAGATAATAGCACCTACCTCTCAGGGTTGTTGTAAAGATCAAATCAGATAATATTTGTATAATTACTTAGCACAGTACCTGGAACATAGTAGGCACTATCTAAATGCTTATTTTCTTCCTCCCTTCTACTATTCCTTAGATATTGTTCCTCCTTTCATTACACCTGACATCTTCCTTCTGCCTTGACTTTGTATTATGTCAACTTAGGGCCCACAGACTATGTGTGTTAATGCCCCTTCTCAGTCCCGGACAGGATCAATCACTTAAAAATAAAAGTGTGATAGGATGAATATTTTAAAATAGGGTTTCATGTCTTTGTGGTGGGGTTTTGATAGTATATTAACAATACTATTGCCTGCTGTTGAATGTAGAACAATGAGGTACAAATAGGAAAGGCAGCTCAGAGTTTGTTCTCTCTGTTGCTGGGCTTGGAGGTTAAAAAGCAGATACTATGGTGATGATAATAAACGATTCTCATTTCATTTGTGGAAATAGTTTAGGAATAAAAGGCATTTTATGAAAACCTGATTTTATCATTCTCTATAGATCTATTCTCTGATTTGCTAAAGGTCAATATTCTAGGAATTGGAAGCTCAGCATTAAATAATGCAATGCTAAAAGAGCAAAGAGATATAAAAAGTTAAAACCAGAAATAAAACACTTGTATTAAACCTCAATACCAAAGGTCTCAAGTTATAAAGGAGGGAACAATATTAAAGTTGTATATAATAAAACAACATGGAATGGAAGCTTGAAACAATTATCTGGATGTTTCAAGGAAGAATGAGAACATAAGAAATGTCATATCGTGTCAACCCTGTAGGCCATTCAGTCCAATTATCTGTCTCTGACCGTGACACCAAGGGGTAATAAAGCATAAGATCATAGATTCAGAGCTAGAAAGGATATCAGATGTCAGCTAGTACCACCCTCTCACTTCAATAGTTGCGGAAACTGATACTCAGAAAAGGTTGGTGCCTTATATGAGGTCACCCAAATAGCAGAGCTGCGATTCAAACCAAATTCCTCTGACCCCAGATCCAGTATTAATTCTATCATAGTGATCTGTGACATTAGCTTTGAAATATTTCTTTTCTCCCTTTAACTATTTTAATTTTGATTCTCAAGTCATCAAAAAGACTTCGAAATTTCATAATAGATAAGCTCTTTAGAATTATTTACAATTACGTCTCTAAATGATTCTTGATCCATACCTCCCCCCTAACTCCCCAGGTACTTCCACATTTGGAATGGAGTATTTTGAATAATCAGTTATGGAAACCATAGCTTTAGCTTCTTTCTAGTACATCTGGTATCAAACTTTTTCAAAGAATTTTTTTTATCTAAATTATATATACCAGTACTTTGGGCCCTATCCACATTATCTATTTACTGACTCACAGAATTCTAGCATATTAGTCATGCTTTCTTTTCCGTAGTATGTTGCTCATTGATTCCAGACTTATTATAGATTTGTTCACCATGACCTTTAAAGAAATCATTGATCTTTAGTTCCTGGTACTGCCAAGAGAATCTTTCCTATGTACAGGAATTACAGTGGCAAGTCACTAGTCTTCCAGTATGATATGCAACAATAAGTTATACATTTGGGAAAATAATTCCATAATTGTACAGTTTAGAAATTCAGTCTAGTATGTTCTCTAGATTTATTTCTTCTTAATCCCAGAATCTCTGCACCACAGCTCCTGTTGCAATGCATTTTCATGGCTTGGAGGTGATTCTGGGTTCTCAAAGGCTATGTTGGTAGACCTCGAGTTGTGTCAGGTTTACGATAATGCAAAGCCTTCCAGTACAACCAATTAGGGGAACTGTTGTAAGTGTGGAGAGCCTTATTAAAAGTAGATTGACTATTAAGTCGTGAATTATTTGGCCACAGCATCTCATAAATCAAAGAAAAATATAAAATATTTCTTAGTTTTGTGTATCCCTCTTTTGATTTTTGTGATGATATTCGCAGACTGATAAAAAAAATGAAGAGGGGAGAGAGCAAAGGATGCTAAGAACCACACAATTTTTAGAGCATTCAACAAATTCAACAAACTAATAAATATTTACTTGGTATTCTCAATGTGATATCTCTGTCCAGCAACCAGTAAGTTAACAGATTACTGAAATAACTGAACTTTATTCAGTATTGACATTTTTGCTATAAATGAAACAGCTGTAGATGAGAGGAAGAATGGTATAATGGGGAAACTATATCTGTGGCCAGAGAATACCAGGATCCTAATCTCAGCTATGTCACTTAATACCTTTGTGACCTTGGGCAAGTCACTTTCTCTGAGTCTTAGTTTCCTCATACGTAAAATAAGGGATTGGATTAGATGATCTCCAAGGTCTTTTCCAGATCTAAATTTATGATCTTTTGTTTCAAAAGATATAAGAAAGTTCAGTTAAATGGAAATATAGCCTATAGGTCCTACTTGGAGAACCAAATACAGCAGTTAGCAGAATTTATTTCATTGTGCATACAAAAGCAGCAAGAAACATCATTTTATGGATATTTGGTTATTTTATCTTGTAGTACTCATGATATGCATATGCTGATTTAGAATATAAACTCTTTTGCAAAATGTTATTGAGGAAAAAACATTTCTGCACTTCCAGTAAAATGTGAGAGATTACAAGCAAGCTAAGCTCCCCCAAGAAATTCCCCAGAAAATATTTAAAACAGTGCTAGATGAAGCAATGATCAATAAAACCAAAGGAGAACATCAGTAAAGGCCTCCATCCAGTCCACAAAAGGACCAGAAGTCTGTGAGAATTCTAAGCAGAAATATACCAGGAAGGCCCAAAGACAGCTCAGTCTCTGGTAAATGGGACCTGAGGCCAACAAAATCTCAGTCATAGTCTTTAGCTGCTGAAGAGCAAAGCCAATTTCCAGTCATTGTGCAAGGAGCCCAAGATGACTCTAAACACTTTGGTACCTGTCAAGAGGCTTGACACTTCTTGGAAGGGCACTTGGTCAAGCAAACTATAGAGGTATACTACCTGGGTAGCCTACCAGGGTATCCTCCAAGACGGCTAAAATGAGCACAATCTCTAATATTCAGTGACTATATCAGGGGACTGAAGATACAGAAATGAGACAGAGGTGACCTAATACCCTCTATGAGGCTTGAAGTCAAGGTAATCTCTGATATATGGCTAGTTGCAGCTCTTCCTCCAATTCCCCATCCCAAGCCAGGGCCTCAGAAGATAGCACAGAGGTAGACCAGTCACCCAATCCTGAACTACGGAAATTCAGCAGCAGTGGCATTCAGACTGCAATGGGGACAGAATCAGACAGGGTCTGCCCACTTTGTCAAAGGCTAGAAAATGGACAAAAACCTCCCTTTGGCATGCCAATCTCAGAACTGGAATATTAACCCGAAACTGTACGTACACACACACACACAGACACACACACAGACACACACACACACACACACACACATTTTTTTCTCTTCAAGATTCCTATAAATGTTATCTAAAACTGTCTTGGGAGAGAATGTTAGAGAGTATGGAGAAAAATGCACATTTAGACATATCCTTCTCTGAAGCAGAAGCGGGTTATGTATTAGATTAGGCAGACTTGTGCCTAAAACAAAGTACAGTATTGATTTTTTTTCCTTCGGCAAAACAAAAGCTTTCAGAAATAGAAAACAATGAAAATGGCATTGATGAACTTAAACAAAGAATGGACAACAAAATAAAAGTGTAAGAACAATTCAGAATATTACTGAAATAGACAATTAATTGGAGGCAATATAGAAGTAGAACATACTTCATGTTTCTATTCTCCCAAACCTAGCTCCATAGGCATGGTGAGTCCAAGAAGCATGACTTCTACTTGTCCTCTCAGGTTATAGAGATAGCTCTGAGGGGTTGAAATTTGTCTTTCTAGTGGTATAACTCACAATCCCCACCAGTCTGCTCCTTGCCATAATTATTAGTTGATATCAATTACTCAACCAGCTTTTAGAAATGGATATTTACTAAGGCAATATGGTAAGAACAGTTGGCACAAAACATCCTTCTCAAAGTCTGTGACACTTTCCCACCAGTACAGAATCCATGAAAAGGGAGCTCAACCTTAGAAAGTACATGTGGTAAGTAAAGGAGTAACATTCATAGCTCTTGGTTTCTGGTCCTTCTCTCCCCTTCATGGACCATTCAAGAAGTTCCCTTTAGGCATGGTGTAACTTCTCTGGGATTCTTGTGGAGTCATGAACCTGACTTTCCTCATCTCCACTCTCAGTGCAGACATGAACACTCAGAAACTGTGTCCTCTGTTCCAAGGATGTTGCCAAGACTTGGAAGCCTATGGGAAAAGTTAAATCCTATAGTTCTAAAAAGTTCATGATATGCTTCTGCTGCCAAGGAGGGAAGAAGTTGGGAGGAGACCTAGGCTAAGGCCAAGGTGCTCTCCTCCCCACCTCTGTCCCCAAGCCATTCCCCCTAAGTGACAATTCTTTCTCCTCTCCATGCCCAACACCCAGTTCCAGTTAGATCAATGGCTTTACATAGGCCCCAAAGGGTATGACCAAGCCCTTCAGCCAATCCAAACAGACTTCCCTACCTGGGTTGCTGTTGAGGCCTTGTTCATACCTAATGAACAATCAAGATATATTTTAACCTGGTTTAACCTGACAAGGTTAAATGGAATAGAGATAATTTTAACACTGCCTTTAAATAGAAAGAAAATCACTTATTAGGAGAACAGACTTAATAGATCAAAGGTCATAAAATTTGGTATCTAGAAGATATTGAAAAATAAAATCACCTGGACCTTGTATCTTAAAAAATTATCTAAGAAAACTTCTAAGAAATATCAAGAATAAGTATTTTTTAAAATATGCCATTTATATTTTTAAAAAGTAGAATTCCTTTCAAGGTCTGAATTATTCAGATTGGCTGCATATATTCACATTGCCTATGTGAGACATAGTAAGCATGTTAAGTTAGACAAATGCCCAAAGTTTTCCTGCGTGAACACCATCCAAAGCTCTCAGACATGGAGTTCTTAAGTATTGTATTGCTTGATTTTTAATTTACCTCAAGGTTTTGAGAAATTTTGGTGCACTTCCCTAACGAGGTGTTAACTATGGCATCCACTATAAAGAAAAATGTGTGATGTTATAAATGAAATCACTTCCATGATATAATGCAGGCTGCTTCTCATTAGTATGGCCTGTGCAAATATTCAGCCAAGCCGAACCTGTCCCTATTAAATAGAAGGACAATATTTCAGGAAACTACTAGCTGCATCTGTCAGTAATTGTAAACCCCGTCTGCCACAGAGTTCCTGAATAAAATAAGTAAAAGTTAGCAGTCAAGTTTCTGAGGCCATGGTGCTTTACCTCAATATTTATGATAAAATTTATTTTCAATCCTTTTTTATTTTAACTTGCAAATTTCCAAGAACAACTATCCAGTAATCAATAAACCTAGTAATTCTCTTAGTAATTCTTGCTTGTGAGAGGTTTATACCTTACTAACAGACACTGAATAAATCTATTGGTGATAATTACTAAATTTGAACTGAACAACTACCTGGGAGATAGGCAGAGAGAAAAAACTGTGATTTTCTATGATAGTGACGTTAATTTCAAATTTTGCTTTAATTTCTACTTTAAATAAATTCTTATGAATAAGATAGCAGAGCCTCTAGCATAGTGTTAGGCTGTGAACTAAATATTAGCAGTTAAATTTCTAGAGCTCTATCACTTGACTACGCCTGCCTGATGCCAAAACTGTCTCATAACAGTTGAAATATTCAATCAATTATCTTAAAGCTGGGGACACATGATGCCAGACATACAAATGTCTGGTAGGATGTGGGTGACTGATAAAATTTTTCACTTTTAGTCACGATGTTTGGGAAAGGAATAACCATTTATTTAATGTCTACCATGGGCCAGGTACATATGTAAAGGGCTAAGCAACTTACAAATATTATCTAACTTGATGTATCATCTAGACCAAGAGTTTTTAAAAAGTCCATGGACCCCCAAGTGTTCTTAGATGAGAAAAAATTGCATCTTTATTTTCATTAGCTTCTAAGTGAAAGTTAGCATTTCTGTCGATTATTAATTTAAAAAAACCCTAGGAGTCCATAAGTTTCACTGGATTGTCAGAGTGATCCAGGACACAGAAAAATGTTAAGAATTCCTGATCTAGAAAAAGATAATTATGGTAGAGGTAAGAAACCCCTTGACTTAATTTCATCCATCCCATGAAAAGTTCTCTAGCCTAGGAGAGAACATTGCTTTGTCCACAGCACAGCAGATGGGAGAATCATTTCCACACTACAGGGATAAGGTAGCTTTGGGTAGCTAAGTATAGAATGCTGGTCCTGGAGTCAGGAAGATTCCTCTGAGTTCAAATCAGGCCTGAGACACTTATTAGCTGTGTGACTCTGAATAAGTCATTTACAAGGGTAAGTTTGCTTCAGTTTCCTCACCTGTAAAATGAGCTGGAGAAGGAAACGGCAAACCACTGCAGTATCTTTGCCAAGAAAACCCCAAAAAGGAGTCACAAAGAGTCAAACATGACTGAAAATGACTAAATGACACAAACTAAAACAAAGGTAGCCTGAACATTTTGATAAAATACCCACAAACAGTGTAGGCACCTACTGTCCTGCTTCTTATCCTTTCCCTGAACCATTTCTTCTCAGTCTGTCTCTGTTCATTCCCAGACGATTTAAGTGAATACTGTAGTTGGTTCCCATGGCCTTTGGGCCAATGCTCAGTAAATAATCCCTACTGTTCTCATCAGACTTACAGATTTATATGGAACCTAGCTCTCTTTTATTTGGCTAGTCCTCAACACTTCAAGAGGCTGCAATGATGCAGTCAGTAATATATCAGACCAAAGTTCAGGAAACATCTAATGGCCTTAGCTGTACCTTGAGGTGAGGGCTATTGGATTCCCAGGAGTATAGGAAAATGGCTTAAGATTTCCCAGGTGGAGTCCCTTTTGCCGCTCTTTGTCAGCCTCCTCACGCCCCAACTTCTGTGGTCAGTTACTATCACAACAAACTTCTAAAACACCCCTTCCAACCAGGTAACTAAAAAACCAAACAACTGACTAATGAAAGTTTTGTTTGGAGCTTCTGAAACCTTCAGAGTTATCCTCTCTTTAACTCTAAAGAGATACCTCACAGATTTTCTAATTTCTGTTTCTGTTGTGAGAAGCATCTCTAAAAGGAAGAGCTTGATTAAAGGGTTCCACCGGTGGCTCAGTGGAGAGAGTGGTGGGCCTTGAGTCAAGAAGATCTAAATCCAAATTTGGCCTCAGACATACTAGCTGAGTGAACCTGGGCAAGTCATTTGACCTCTGCCTGCCTTTGTTTCCTCAACTATAAAATGGGCACAACAATAGCATCTATCTCTTATGGTTCTTGTGAGAATCAAATGAGATAATATTTGCAGAGTGCTTAGCACATAGTGGGCATTTAATCAATGCATGTTTCCTTTGGGCAGCCAGGTAGTAATGGATAGAATGACTTCCTGAGTTCAAATCTGGCCTCAGAAACTTACTACTGGGCAAGTCACTTAACCCTAGTTGCCTCAGTTTCCTCATCTGTAAAATGAGCTGGAGATGGAAATGGCCAACCACTCCAGTATTTTTTGCCAATAAATCCTGAAATGGGGTCACAAAGAGTCAGACATGACCAAGAATGACTGAACTTATGTTTCCTTTCCTCCTAACTCCAGCATTCTATAAAATCCTAATATGTTCAGTCTATAAACTAACTGCCATTTTTAAAAATAGAGATATTTTTAGATTTCTCCTAAGGAATAAAAGAGTGACAATTTCTTTCTGGAATGTAAAAAAAATGTTTTTCAACTTTGTAGTTGGATGGCTTTTACATGAGCATAATAAACAACAATAATTTTGCATTTGTAATTAGACCAAGTCAGCTGACATACATACATGCACAAATAAATGGCTAGTAATGAAGATACAACTTCATATTTTAGAATAAATTAGGAATGATTGAGAAAGCAAAATCAACAGTTTTGAATTTAATTTTGATCATTTTGTAACTGTATTAGCTATAGTAGAAAACACACTAAAACTTTCTGGGAGTTAAGAGAATTCAGAAAGGAATAGAGTTTGCAGACATATTTTACAGAAAACATCCAAAATTCTTAAATGAAACTTGTAAAAGGGTTGATCTAAGGATTGAAATCAATGCCTTAGTTCAATACCTGAAGTAGAAGTACTCTCCCAAAGCAAAGTGTGGTCCTGTCCAGAAGATGGGGGGATAGGTAGGTCCTAATTAGGTCCCAATGACTTGATCTTCCTTTAGAATGACTGGCTGATTGGGACACAGTATACATTCTTGTTGGAGGAGCTGCCTTTCTCCATTTTCTATCGAAAGCAAACTGATTATCTTTCCCATGTGAATTTCTTTTCTCCTTCCCTGATTAAAAGAAAAGACTCATACGGAGGAGGAGGGAGAAAATGAGAAAGACTCAGAGCTCCTTGTTGTTGTGCAGTTGTGTCCAATGCTTTGTGACCCTATTTGGGGTTTCCCTGGCAAAATATACTGGAAATGGTTTGCCATTTCCTTCTCCATCTCATTTTACAGATAAGGAAACTGAGGCAAATAGGGTTGTGAGTTGCCCAGGGCCACACAGCTAGTAAGTATCTGAGGTCAGATTTGAACTGAGGAAGTCACTCTGTCCACTGCATCACCCAGTTGCCTAGAACCCCTTAGAGTAAGTAGCATAATCCCCTCCCCAAGCAACTAGAAATGGTTGCCTTAGGGGCAGAAGTATGTGGGAGCTGCTTATTTATGCCTACATTCAGTCTGAGATGAGAGGTCCTAAGAACAGAATTTGCCAGATAAAAAGATGTTAGATTTTCTGCAGAAGTAGATAGGTATCCTCACTTGGCCCAAGAGGTGCATATTAGCTTTGGAGGTGCTTTTGTGTGTAATCCCAAATTCAATAAATAGTTCATGTATTGTACCTTCTAGAAAAAGAGGTTTTCTGATGCAGCATCATGCTTGGAGAAAGAAGATCAGTCAGTCCTGATCAATGACCTACTTGGAGAGTAGAATGCCAGTAGACTTAATTCAGACAATGCCAATATGATAAGAATGGAACTACTTATTCTGCAATCCCTAAAGTGCATTTAACTTCCAGGGGGAAACCTGGATGATACAACAAGTCTCAGGCTTGTATCCTGAGGGGGCAGGGAAGGTAGGGAACATTGTTTAGGATTCTGTAGGAAACTGGGACTCGCTAGAATAACAATGGTTATCCAAATAAGAAGGAACTTATGAGGTAATGTTTTATGTGTTTTCTATATCTTTTTGTGGGTTTCTGTGTGATGTGAAATAAAAACTGTCCCTTATCTGATACTCATAGTATTATATTAAATGCTTGTATGAAAGTTAGGGACCCACTTATCCATATTTAGCTTGGTGCAGAGGGTCACAAGAAACAGTACATCTTAAAAATCAAAGTGAATTCTCCCCTATAAAATATTTCTTTAAAATATTTTGCTAGCGCTTTTTGTGGTGGCACAGAAATGGAAATTGAGAGAATGCCTATCAATTGGGGAATGGCTGAACAAGTTGTGATATATGGTTGTATGCAACATTACTGTCCTACAAGAAATGATGAGCAGGCTGACTTCAGAAAAACCTGAAAAGACTTATATGAACTGATGCAAAGTGAAGTGAGCAGAGCCAGGAGAATATTATACACAGTAAGAGCAATACTGTAAGATGATCAATTGTCAATGACTTAGCTGTTCTCTGCAAGGCAATGATAGCAAGACAATTCCAAAAGACTCATGGTGAAAAATGCTATCCACCTCCAGAGAAAGAACTGATGGATTCTGGATGCAGATCGAGGCATACTATTTTTCACTTTCTGTGTTTTTTTTTTTTTCCCTTCGGGTCTGTGTCTTCTTTCACAACATGACTAATATGGTAATATGTTTTGCATATTACCGTATGTATAACCTACATCAAATTTCTTGCTCTCTCGGGGAAAGAAGAGGTGAGGGAGGGAGAGAGAAAATTTTGAATTAAAAAAAAAATTTAAATGAATGTTAAAAATTGTCTTTAGGGGCAGCTAGGTGGAGCAGTGGATAGAGCACTGGCCCTGAAGTCAGGAGGACCTGAGTTCAAATCTGGCCTCATACCAAATACTTAACACTTACTAGCTGTGAGACCCTGGGCAAGTCACTTAACTCCAATTGCCTAAAAAAATTGTCTTTACATGTAACTGGGGGAAAATAAAGTATATTTTAAAATATTTTGCTCAAACTCATATTCTGGTGTCTTGAGTGGAAGTTTCACTCAAAATAGATTTTTTGTGTCATACTTCCAGGCTTTGTTATATGAAAACCTCTCTACTCACCTTTATTTGAAGTCACATAGCCTTGGAACTCTGGAAATTGTTCTTGTTCACTTGAACTTCAGGTAATACAAAAAGATATACACAAATTTTCAAGGTTTGTAGGATTAGAATTATGATTCCCCCCGGTCTGCTGGTTAATTTGTTCAGCATAGCAGAACCTTCAGAATGAATTTGTATTCCTTCCTTCCTTGCTTCCTTCCTTCCTTCCTTCCTTTCTTGTCTCCCTCTTACTGGGTCTCCCTATCTCACCTAGGCTAGAAATGTAATGACCTATTCAAATAGATACAGAAGCTTTAACATAATCTGTTTATCCAACCTGGACCAATTTGCCTCTCCCTAAGGATCCTGGTTATGGCTATGCTCCTGAGGCAAATTGGTGTAAGACTTAGTTCAGACCCAGGATGGATTCTGTAGCTCAGAACTTCCTAAAGTGATACAGCAGCTTCTGTGACTGGTAACTAGGATTACAGGCATGAGCCACCACACCCATCACACCCAAATGAGTTTGTTTTTTGCCAGGTGTATAGGAGCAGTTTGGGCTGCTAGTTGACACATAGAGCTGGATTTGGAACCAGGAAGACTTATCTTCCTGAGTTCAAATCTGGTCTCAGACACTTTCTACCTGTGTGACCCCGGGCAAGTCACTTAACCCTATTTGCCTTAGTTTTCTCATCTGTAAAATGAGCTGGAGAAGGAAATGGCAAACCATTCCAGTATATTTGCCAAGTAAACTGCAAATAGAGTCAAGAAGAGTCAGACATGACTGAAACGACTGAAGGACAACAAATAGAAACTGCTCTATTATGAGGGTTCCAGAAACATGAATACTTTAATGGATCTATGCTCTCATCAGTTTTGGCATTCTCTACAAAGGGATAGTAACCTATCGGTGCCTCCTTATCTTGAGTGACACAGGTATGTGTCCTTCCATTTATCTTCCAGAGGGAGTTCCTCCCATCTGTTAGAGGCCTTCCTTCAGGCATCCTAACACTACACAGGTTCCAAGCAGCCATAGGCTGTCCATTATCCTCTACTCTTACTGTGTGACTAGTACTCTATTTATCATTGCACTCCCAAGCTCTCCATTGTCCTTTGGATGACAGAAACATAACATATTACTTTGAACCAAATTATTCTTGTTCCATTTGCTTGTTTTTCCTAAAACTAGACTAAAGCTAAGAAGCATGAAAGAAAACTATTTTGGGCTAAATGAAAATGTCATGAATGGTAAATGAGCTGCTCACTTGGGCACAACTTCATTGTTGAGTCATATAGGTCATGTCTTCATAGACAAAGTTTAACTCAGAAATGAAGAATTTATCAAGTAATTCCGGCCCAAGTCTGCTTTTTAGAAAAAGAAAAAAAATGGGAGGGAGTAGGCTTAATGTCCAAAATAATTCAAATTAACTACTATAACAAAACAGGATGAAACTTTTTTTGTCACTCATAAATATATGTTGAAATTATAAATAGCTAGAACGGTTTGCTTCTCTTTGTTAAAAACCAAAAGGCTAGGTCAAAAACCAGCTCTCATTAAAAAAAAAAATATGAAGGAGCAAGAATCATCGGGATATTGATTAGTGAGAGAAGAGTGAGGTGAGAAAATTATCTCAACTGGGCCAAGGAGATTTTTTGTCACTTGAGAAAAGATTTTGATTGAGAAGGATACTGGGAGAAGGAGGAAATAGTTCCCAGAGGGAAAGAAAAGGTCTCTAAGATAAGAAATGAAATATGACATGGATTGCAAAAACCAGGTTACACCATGAATGGAATCAAGAGTGAAACCATGAAAAAAATATAACAGTTTGACTAGGAGAAAGACCCAATACTGGCATTTATGTTTTGTTTTTCTCTTTTTATCTTTCTACATGGTGATTTGTTTCATTTGACTATCCCTCTTAGAGAATGTCATTAAATAGTTTAATTTTTAATACTGTGAAAACTCAATAAGCAAATTCTCTGGAAATAAAAAGCTTTTTATTATACCTATGCTATGTTTAAAAAAACAACTTCATATTTTATGGAAAGTGAAGCTGATTTAAGAAAAGATAAATATGAAGGCTACAGAAAAGCACGAAACTACTTATAAGAACTGATGAAGCAAGAAGTAGAATACAAAGTAGTATACAAAATTACCATGACAATGTACATAAAAAGAGCAAAAAAAAAATTGAACCTGAATCCTTCATGATTGCAATGACCAAGCTTGGCCCAAATAAGAGATAGGAGAATGGATCTCCCTCCCTTCTTTGCAGAGATAGAGAGTGGGCCCTGGGTATGTACATTGCATGTACTGTTAGATTCAATTAATTACGTTCATTAGTTTTGACTGCTTTTTCCTCTCTCCTTACCCTTAAAAAAAAAAAAAAAGAAAACAACAAGGAATGGGTCTGGGGCGGGGGGAAGAGGAAGGAGTATATTGGGAAATGAATAGTGATGTAAAAACAAGAGATAGCAATTTTTTTCTAAAAAAAGAAATCAAGTTGCATTTGCAGTTACCATGGGCAGAAGCACTGATTATGTACTTGTCCCGAATAAAATTCTTCTATAGGACCGATCATAGGCAAAATGTTTGTCTTTTTCATTCCTACCCTTTCCTTTTTGCACTTTCCCCTCAACCCTTGATGACCCCTCAATCCACTTTAGGTGCACACAAGTTTTTATACTTCCCCCTCAAAAAAAGGAGCTAGGACAGGAGTGGGGAACCTGCATCCCCGAGGTCACAGATTCCCCACCCCTGGGCTAGGATCTGATACCAGGCATTCAAATTTGTTGATTGATAAACAGAACCTTTTAGCCTGAATGAGTTTCACTTAATTTGTTAACTCAATCAACATGTGGATTTCAAGTCTTTTATCTTTAGTTGTGGAATGAAAAAAAAATCTTTTCAGTCACTGTTAGGAGTTGAGGAAATAACTATAAGGACTGGCTCTGGCCTGAAATTACATTAGCTAGGCTTACTATCCAAAGGCACACTTGATTAAGGGCTTTCATGCTGAGTCAAATTAAGAACTGGTCAGAAAGGGTGGCAGATCTCTTCCCTTCCCTGGGGAGCATGGGTCCTCTGCAGCTGCTGAAGGGTCTATTCCTGAAAGTTGTTGGGAATGAGGGGCTTCTGTTTATTCAATGTGAGCTTCTTTGGGCACTCAGAGTTAGTCCATCCTAGCCATTTGGCATGTTCCTTCCCCCTCACCACTCTCTCTACCTTCCCTCCTTTTCCTGCTCGAGCCCTATCTCTTATAAGTTTTAATTCTAGTGTTTATTTATGTAATGAAACAAGCATTTCCATAACATAGCACAATAAAAAGATGATTGCCCATGAAACTGCAAACCTACTATGCACAACTTACTACTCTTTTCAAAGATATATATGTATATATACATATATATATTTCAAATTCTAATTTTAGACCAGCCTCTCCTCTTTATTCTCCAAGATCCTGAGAAATGACTTTTATGTTTTCTAACAAATGTAGCGTAATTGTCATTAGTATTTAATGATATTTTGTTCCATGACCCCCTCTTCTGGCATCCTGAAATGTAAATTAATACCAAGTATTTTATTTCTGCCAAACAGTAATAAGGTCTCTTCCTCACTCACTCCCCTCTCTTCCACCCCCGTTCCCCAACAAAAACTAGTTGTGGAGCCCTGGGCAACTCACTTAAACCTCAGTGCTCTAGTCATTTCTCTAAACTACAAATTGCAGAGAAGGTGCTGCTTTGCATTGAGAGAGGAAGTTCCTCACTGGGAGATTTGCATAAGGGCCAATAAAATCACTAGTCCAATCCCTTTCTCTACCATCCACCTGGTAATAACATCTTAAACAAAGAAGTCCTTAATGGAGGGAAGGCCCTGAAGCATACTTGGCACTCTAACTTCTGCTGTCCTAATTGGTTACTGTCCATTGCATGTTACTCCCCTTCATCCCCTTAGGACAGTAAGCTCCTTCAGAGACAGGACTGTCTTTTGCTTTTTGTTGTATTTTCAGTGCTTAGCATATAGTGCTTGGCACATAGTAGGTACTTCTAAATGTTTGTTGACCTACTATTGCCACATGCATGTCCTTTCTACCCTTCTGCCCTCCAGTTCTGAAACTATGATAAGTCAATTTCGACTTTGTTTCTGGAAGGAGTGTATCAATCTATTCCTCCATGGTCCCATTCACCGACTCTGTAATTTTTCAGAACCAAAAGGCTCCTCTCTGATTCCCACTCCCCAAGGTGTGGTTTTTGCCTATTAGAATGTTGAGTGCAGTGACTATCTTTGCTTTTATATTTGTCCCCAGTGCTTGGCACAGAGTGAGAATTTAATAAATACTTTTAAATTCATTTGTTAATAGGAGTATTGCTATATTATGCTGTGCTTGTGTCATTTGATTGTCATAATAAAGAACACTGACTCTTACCTACCATGATCCAATTGATGATAAGATTTTCATACTGTTAAGAAAAAGCTGAGAGAAATCTTTATAAAAATACCTAAAGAGGACCTTCCACGTAGAATGGTCACAAGGAAAGGAAGCTGGATGGGTAACCTGATCACACTGCCAGTTGACCTACAAAAAATTCCAGAGCCAGATGCAAAGAACCATGATGCCCCACAGTGCCATGCAGAGGTATAGAAGGCCATGTAGATAGATGCGGGGGGGTGGGGGACTCAAGCTGATAGAATGTACATGAGAGTAAAGGAAATATTACAGCCTACTGGAGCCATGATGACTCCCAGAACCTGAGGAGAACCTCTAAAGCCACATTTGATTCGGAAATGCTGAACCTGTACTATTACAATTTCACTTATGATTCAGGGACTTCCCTAATAGATGCTGACTTTGAGGGATTATGACTGAATCTCTGGGGAAGGAAAAGCCCCACTAGACCAAGGGCCCATACCCATTACCTTGTTAAAAGGGCTTTAGCAATATGCTATTCTCTGTTCTTTGCTACTTTAATAAATCTATTCTGTTTTATTTCCTTGTTAACCTGAGCCTTTCAGGGAGCTGGAAGGTCATAGAGAAAGACCAACACCAGGTTCTGCTGCTTCCAGGGAGTAGAGGACGTGGGGTGGGCAGGATGTAGGAGTGGGAAGTGAGGAAGTTGAAGTGAGGTGAGGGGAGATGAAAGCAAAGTCAGCCACAGAATATGTTAGTAGAGAAAGGTATCCAAGATTGGACCCAGTCTGTCAGAGGTCAGAGTCTGAAAAAGGTGACACAAGGTATTACTATTTTATATAAGTACAATGCATTATTATTCTATTCACATTTTAATACATGCATATCTAATTCACTTCTAAATTCACTTGGATTCTTGGACTATTTATTTAGTTCACTTTGGGCTCATCTATGCTTTTTAAAGCTATCAATTCCTAGAGGATCTAAATATTTTAATGAATTTTAGATATCCTTCGATTTTATATGTAATAGAGATAAAAACAGAATAAAAACATTTTGTTGATAGAACATACACTCAGAAGTGATAACAAATTCACTGTTTGCTTGATATTTCTATAAAAAGTCTAAATAAAAAGAAGAAATGAATAGTGAAATGAAGCAATTTTTGCTAAAATTTGGAAATGATTGCCATTTAGCCCATTTGCCTTCCAGCTTCCCAGACCACTTTAAGTAGTAGAAAGATACCTTCAATGTCACTTTGATACTTTGAAATGATACAATCATGATTTCATTGGTATAGTTAGCGCCTTCAATAATACAGATCACAACTCTTCCATATTTTCTCACCTAATGTGATTTTTTCCCCCTATTCTCTCCCCTTTCACCAAATTCACCATAGAATATCAACCCAATGTACTAGAGGCAAATTCTTTTTGTCCTTTTTTCATCAAACGGAACCAATGTATCTCTCAAGTCTGTTTGTTGTTTGTCATTCTTGTTCCTTGATAAGCCTGCCTCCTTTTCTGATCATGTACATATTCTGTGATGCTGTTTTCTTTTCCAGTCTGGCAGGAACATAGAATGCACACCCCACAAAGAGGTCTGTGGATTTATTTTATTGGGTCTGTTAATTGGAATAGGAAAAAAATTACATTTTTTTTTCCTAACTACTGGCTGAAATTTAGCATTTCCTTCAATTAGTTAAGAACATTATTCTAAAAAGGTGTATATAGGCTTCACCAAACTGCCAAAGGATTCTAGGCCCATAAGTTTCACTAGACTGCCAAAGGGGTCTATGATACCCAAAAAAAAAAAAAAAAGAAAGAAAGAAAAAGAAAAAGAAAAGAAAAGAAAAGGTTAAGAACCTTTGAAATAGAGGAATAGTATAAGATAAGGCCAGAGAAGTAGGGTGGTATCAGACTGAGGAGTCCCAAAGCATTCTGGAAGATGTATTTCAGAGGAAAAAACAAGCAAGTCCCCAGCCACAGGGGTATTTTATATATCTATATGTGTGTGTGTGTATGTATGTATATATGTGCATGTATATATATGTGTGTGTGTGTGTGTGTGTGTGCGTGTGTATGTCCATATCTATACATGCTTTACTGTATTTGGAAAACTGAAGTTCTTTTGCTGGTCCCAAACTACCTGCTGCTATAACAATGCAATACACACACACACACACACACACACACACTCACAATCTATATGTATGTATGTATGTATGTATGTATGTATATACACACGTAATCACATACTATATATATTTATACACATACATGAATATACACACACAGTATAGCGTGATATCCTTTTCCTGCATAATTCTGGGCCCATCTAATTTTCTGTTGGCAGTATTTGTCCAATATACACATTTGTCTATTAGTTAACCCTCAGCATTGTTCTTCAATTTTATGTAAAGTGTAGGAGATTGTCTCCCATCCCTTTACTACAAAGGGGTACTGCTCCAAAGTGTAATTTCTGTTGTTCATAGTCTAAATGATACCAGCCTGAAAGTGCAGGGGATAGAACCCAAAGCCATGCATGCAGGAACATACAGTCAGAAAGAAACCAACTCATTACCATCACCATTCAGTGACTAAGAATGAGGTTTATCTGCACTGGTTGAAATGTCTGGAATAAATTCATCCACGCTATGCAATTTCACATTCTGGTCTTTTTGTAGGAGCAGGGTCAGAAAGAGGCAAAATATTAAAGCAGTGTTGAAGTATGGAGACCTGGATTTGAACTGGGACTCTGACATAATAGTTAGCCATGTGATCCTGGGAAAATTCACTTCATCTTTCTGGGCTTCAGTTTTTTTTATCCATAAAATGGGGCTATACTTACACTATATACCTCAAATTTAAGAGAAAAATAGTTTGTTAATCTTAAATCACTATATAAAAGTATTATAATTTTATTCCATATTCACATGTGCTACTATATAGCAAATAGCTCATACTATCATTAAGTAGTTTTCTCTGTTCATTTATGTCTTTACATGTATTTGTACTTGTGTCTTTTTGCAGGGAATACTAGCTTTAGCAAGGACCTTACCTTTTTAGCTTGTTTTGTATACTGGTGAGGATAGAATTGACTGAGTATGTATATTTAATATGCCCTATTTAATTATTAATTTATTGATGTTCATCTTTTTGTTTTGGCTTCTGTGCATCCTAGGAAGTCATGTATCAGGGAGATAGATAGACTCAAATGACACCTCTAGTCATTCCTTCTCATTGCTATGTATGAGGATTGGCATGTGCATTTCATTAGATATCAACCACAAAGGCATTGGGGGTCTGCTACACTGGGTTGTATTGAATTATTAGCCTGCTTGGCTTAGGGTCTGGCCCAATTTAGATTCAAGCCTTCTAGTTAATCAATGATAGAGAATGAATTAAACAAGGTGTCACTTAGGGTATATGCATGTACATTATTTTGGATTATTCCACAGCATAACCAGATGCTAATTGTCTCAAAAGACTATGAAGCATGTTAAACCAGAGCTTAAGTTACCAAGACAGGACTTCTGATTTGCAATATTTTAATCTGTCCAGGATTTGAGTTACTCATTTAATTTTGTCACCACCTCTTCGAACAAACCCTCTCTTTACTTTTTTTGTTTGTTTGTTTCAGGTCAACATCTTATGTATTCTAGCTAATACCTCATCATTATGCTAACTGTATTTTCATCGTTGAAAGTCTATGCTACAGCCTTTGACTGTGTGTAGCAGGATATGATTTGACCTTGTAGAATTTTCAGCCATTACCAGTGGCGTCAGATTGAATTGGGTTAGTAGAAGGTCAAATACTTACTATCTAAAGGATTGAATTATTTATGACTTTAATATTCACAAGTGTTTCTAGAGCAAGTTCCAATATACCACTGAATAGAATGTGTCAACAAAATACTGCATCTGTTCAATTTTGTAGAAAACACATAAAAAAGTGTTTTTGAATTGCCACTTTGAGTTCAAGTTATTTCTTCCTTCCTCCCACCTCCACCCCACCCCCTAAGAATGTAGCGATGAGACAAGATTAATATTTGCATCTAGGGTTCTTTGTCTCCATTAAAATGAATCATTAAAAATGAGCTTTGACATTAACTAACAGAGGTGGCTTTATCCTTAGCATTTCCGATGCTCACATAAAAACTGTGCTTTTGAGATTTAATGGGGAAATAGTTTCTATCTCTGAATCCTAGCTATAAATCCCATTGGATTCCTAAAGTAGAAAACTATATTGGAGGAGTTAAATATATGTAGGGGATTGACCAAGGGAGTGCCCTTATTCACTTGATGTGCTTAAAAAGAGGTGAGTTTTTGCTAAGGACTTTTATGAACATGTCCCTACTGTCAGTGTGGAAATGACCACTGGTGCCACTGAAAGTACAAAAGACACAGTGAGTAAGGCTGTCCTTAAAATTAATTAGCTTACACACTCCTGTGGGGCAGATATTGCAGAAGGAGCCATTCTTTGTTCTGGCCTGGGGGAAAAAAAAAGCCTCTCTATTTGCCTACTTCTATATGTGTGAGAGAGCCTGAGTGCTGAAGAACTAAATGCAGACCAAGGTGCTGAAAAAGGTACAATTATTGGCTACTTTGGCCTAAGGCAAATGGGAATCACATGTGCACTAGTCCATGTAGCCTGAGGGTAAGGTCCCTGACCCTAGTCTTGTAGAATTTCTGGCTCTAGCCTTAGGTAGGTACCTCTTAAATATGTGACAGTTAAGGAGAGGGGACCACGTGGTCCAACTGGTGAGTATTCCTGAACCCTAGCTTCGAAGCCAGATGAGAAGGGATTTCCTACATGAAATTTGGCTTTCTGGCAGAACAGGAATTTTCTGGATAATGTCAGCCTTGAGAGTTTGCCTCTCTAGAAACTTCAAGTATGAGAGTTCCGGGGTTCAGACTTCTGTTAGAGGAGAGTTCCTAAGCAGCACCAGACTCTTGTGGAAAAGAGGATTATTACCCCTGGAGTCATTTTAGTGAAGTGGAAAGAGTTCTTGATTTGGCCTACGAGGATCTGGGTCCAGTCCTGGCTTTGCCTGTTACTGCTGTGTGACTTTGAACATGTTTTTTTTTTTTTTTAATCTCTTTGGGACCTTAGCTTCCTTCACTGCAAAATAAGTGAGGTATACCACATAACCTTTAAGATCCCTTCCAGCCCTAAATGTTATTATCAGAGGGAAGGCACTGAAATCAATTGGAGTTGGGAAAGGCTTCCTGGAAGAGATGGGATTTTCAGTAGGGACTTCAAGGAAGCCAGAGAAGCCAATAGGTAGAGATAAGGAGGAATATCATTCCAGGCATGCTGGAAAACCAGAGAAAATGCCCAGAGAAGCACAGGAAAGTATGATGTTTTATGACAATTTGCTTCATGATACCATGTCCAAGAATAGATTGTGATTAAAAGTGCACTGTGTGTGCATGTGTACACATATTTGTGCGTATGTAGTATAAAGGAAGAGAGTACTGTGAAGCAATTTAGAAATGTTTCAAGATGCATCCTCAGTGACATTTTTAGTTGAGAATGTTAAAAAATAAATATTTTAAAATCAGTTCATCTGAGAGGCTAATATGCCTCCAGTTGATGCAATCAGAGATAAACAAAGCACAAAGCTGTGTCTATCCCCTGTTATCACTTTATAAATTGAAGAATTTTCTTTGATGGAATTGGAAGGGCAGCTTTCCATTAGCTGGCCAAAGATTGGCTACAAGCCTGGTGCTTTTTATAGAGCAAGTTTGCTAGATGTGAAAGACTCACTTGGCTTGGTCTCCAACACATAACCACACCATCTCCTTCTCCATTATGGCTTAATACTCCCTAACCCTGCCTCTTCCTGCCGCTGATCTCTGATAGCTTTGTTAAGTTCCCACCTCTACTCTTCAACATAAGAAATCAGTCTTTCTGAGTGCTAATAACCTAACCTCTCAGTAAATCATATGACCCATCCTCCTACCCTCTGATTGGTTGATTATATGTCCCTTGGGGGGTAATTCTTGAGCTCCCTTGAGGGTTGAGACCCTAACCAAGAGAGTTCATGTGGCCAAAGGACAAACTCACAGCTCTGGATTTTTATCTTCTTTCCTGGAGTCCTCATGGATATCTCATGATGTGTAGCTTTCTGCTAGGTGCAGAGGGTCTGTGCCTTTGTAGAGACAGAACTGCCCTTCTCTCTATCCTGAAGAAGGGTTTCTTTTTCTCAGCATGTCTAGTTTGTCCTCTCTCAGGAACCGGCTGCATGCATTATTTGTTACTGGTTCCTTCTGTCTGATGGCATGTTCAATGGTGGAGTGGGGCTGGGGATGTATATGATACCCTCCTCTGAGCTCACTCCCTAAGTTCCCCTGCTAAACCCTCTGATATAGGTGCAAGAGCCTGTATGCTCAAATCACTCCTGAAGCTTGTCTAATTAACTACTCAAAACAGAAGCTTGAATGTTCCTGCTAGAATCTCCTCTGATATACATAGGCTTAGAGCTGTGTCTAATTCTTCCAACTAAACCCATAGCATTTCCTGTGTCATCTGATTTCATCAATGACTCAAAAAACATTTCACTCCTCCCAAATTAATTAAGAACTCACTAGCAGCTAGTTATGCCTTTGGTTGATTCAACAGTGATGTCCAGGTAATGTTCACATATGGTTTATACCTCTAATTGGTTGATTCAATAACTCATTCAAAGAGGTGTTCTCACAAAGGTATCAATGTAGAGCATTTTGTTAGTTACATTCATTGGTGTTGAGGGATGTGGGATACCTTTCTTACTGTATTATGTTCAATTCTGGGCACCACAGTGTAGGAAGAATGTTGATAAGCAGAACAGGGTAATCAAGATGGTGAAACTCATGTTATATGAAGATTAGTTGAAAAAATTGGCAGCGATTAACCTAGAGAAAGGAAATCTCAGAGTAGGCTATGGCTGTTTTCAAGCATTTGAAGGGCTGTCCATAGAAGAGGGATTGTTGTTATTGAGTTGTTTCAGTCTTGTCTGACTTTCCATGACTCCTTCTGGGGTTTTCTTGGTAAAGATACTGGAGTGGTTTGTCATTTCCTTCTCTAGCTCATTTTACAGATGAGGAACTGAGGCAAACAGGGTAAGTGACTTGCCCAAGGTCACACAGCTAATATGTGTCTGAGGTTGAATTTGTACTCAAGGTCCTTCTGACTCCAGGGCTGGCACTCTATCCACTGTGCCATCTAGCTGCCTGCAGAGAAGAAGCATTAAATTTAGAATAGGTGACCTCTGAGTGTAGAATTAGAACAATGGATAGAAATTGCAGAGAGACAAATTTAGACTTAGGATCAGAAACTGAAACAGCAATGGAGGCCTTACTACCCTAGGCTACAACCAGGAAAACTATACAAGGAATAAAATGTGCTCTTCCCCCCCATTACATTTCGACTTCCATTCTCCTTAATCAGGAATCCTTGCAAGGTCATGAATATTTATCAGTCATCCTTCAGCAAGAAATTTCGTTACAGTATATCTTAGAGTCTATTTCATTACATAACGGATATCCCTGTAAGGTACTGAATTAATGCAGGTTGATGAGAAAGAAGAGGAAAGGAAGAAAGTAGACTTGGATTTCATTTTCGTATTTGACACAATTTCTTGTGAAATGTTACTTGTAAAATTAATTCAAATTGGTTTAGATAAGAGTCTTATCCATGGACCTAAAAGTGGCTAAGTGCCAAAGAGCAGTGATAAATGACAGGATATTAAGTTCTGGGGAGGTGCTGAGAGTGGGGCTCCAAATCAGGTCTGGTTTTATTGGCAACCTTTAAAAAGCATAAATGACTTGTAAAACTGTTAGAGGATACTAAGTCTGAAGGAGGTTTGGGGATGGATAAAGTAGTCCTCATACATTTTTAGTAAGAAGCAAAATAATAGTAAAAAATAAGAAATTTTAACTGAAACAAAAGGAAGGAATTTTATTTCCCCACTCTTAATAGCAATCTCTGTAGCCTATCAGAACCTGTACTTGACATATACAGTTTATACCTCTGATTGAGTCCATAAATCAATCAAAGAGGTTCTCTCATCTGATAAAGACCTGGAGCATCTTATTAGTTCAGGACTTTAAAGACTTGGAAATGCAGGGCTGTTTCAATACTAGGTAAAACTATTGGCACAATTGACCATATCAAAAACAAAGCCAACAGAAATCGTATAATTATCTCAACAGATGCAGAAAAAGCTTTAGACAAAATACAACACCTATTCCTATGAAAAACACTAGAGAGCATAGGAATAAATGGAGCTTTCCTTAAAATGATAAGTAGTATCTATCTAAGACCATCAGCAAGCATTAAATGGGAATAAGCTAAAACCCTTCCCAATAAGATCAGAGGTGAAGCAAGGATGCCCATTATCACCACTATCATACAATATTGTAGTAGAAATATTTGCTAAAGCAATAAGAGAAGGAAAAGAAATTGAAGGAATTAGAATAGGCAATGAGGGAACAAAACTATCACTTTTTGCAGATGATATAATGACATTCTTAGAGAATCAACTAAAAAACTAGTTGAAATAATTATAAACTTTAGCAAAGTTGCAGGATATAAAATAAACTCACATAAATCATGAACATTTCTACATATACCAATGAAGTCCAGCAGCAAGAGATTATTAAAAAGAGAAATTCCTTTTAAAATAATTGTAGACAATATAAAATACTTGGGAATCTACTTGCCAAGGCAAACCCAAGAACTATATGAACACACTTACAAAAACACTTTTCGCACAAATAATGTCAGATCTAAATAATTGGAAAAATATAAATTGCTCATGGGTAGGCTGAGCCAATATAACAAAGATGACAAAATTACTTAAATACTTTAACTACTTTACTACTATTTAACTACTAACTACTTTAACTACCCAACTACTTAAATTAACTTATTTATTGCTGTACCAATCAAACTAACAAAAATATTTTATAGAGCTAGAAAAATAATAACAAAATTCATCTGGAAGAACAAAAGGTCAAAGATGTCAAGGGAATTAATGAAAACAAATGTAAAGGAAGGTGGCCTAGCCATACCAGATCTCAAACTGTACTATAAAGCAGTCATCATCAAGACCATCTGGTATTGGCCAAGAAACAGAGTGGTGGATCAGTGGAATAGATTAGGTACATAAGATTCAGTAGTAAATGATCATAGTAAACTAGTGTTTGATAAACCTAAAGACCCCAGCTTTTGGAGCAAGAACTCACTATTTGACAAAACCTTCTGGGAAAACTGGAAAACATTATGGCAGAAACTAGGTATAGACCAACATCTCATACTGCATACCAAAATAAGACCAAAATGGGTACATGATTTAAACATAAAAGGTGATACCATAAGCAAATCAGGGGAGCAAGGAATAGTTTACCTATCAGATCTATAGAAAAGGGAAGAATTTATGACCAAATAAGAGATAGAGAGCATTATGGGATGTAAAATGGATAATTTTGATTACATTAAATTTAAAAGTTTGCACACAAACAAAATCAACATTGCCAATATTAGAAGGAAAGTAGGAAGGGGGGGGGAAGAAATTACAGTGTTTCTGATAAAGGTCTCATTTCTCAAATATATAGAGAACTGAGTCAAATTTATAAGAATATGAGTCATTCCCCAATTGATTAATGGTCAAAGTATATGAACAGGCAGTTTTCAGAAGAAGAAATCAAAGGTATCTATAAGCACATGAAAAAAATGCTCTAAATCACTATTGATTAGAGAAATGCAAATTAAAACAACTCTGAAAACACCTATCAAATTAGCCAATATGACAGAAAAGGAAAATAATAATTGTTGGTAGAAATGTGGGAAAATTGGAACACCAATGCACCATTGGTGGAGTTGTGAATGGATCCAATCATTCTAGAAAGCAATATGGAACTATGCCCAAAGGGCTATAAAGTTGTGCATATCTTTTAATCCAGCAATACCACTACTATGTCTGTATTCCAGAGAGATAAAAAGGGGGGTATTTAGCTGTACAAAAATATTTATAATAGCTCTTTTTGTAGTGGCAAAGAATTGGAAATTGAGGAGACACCCATCAACTAGGGAATGACTGAACAAGCTGTGGTATATGATTAGAATGGAATATTACTGTCCTATAAGAAATAATGAGCAGGGCAATTTCAGAAAAAAACCAGAAAAGACTTATATGAACTGATGCAAAGTGAAATGAGCAGAACCAAGAGAACATGGTATACAGTAACAGCAAAACTGTATGATGATCAACTGTGAATGACTTAGCTATTATTGACAGTACAATGATGCAAGACAATTCTAAGGGACTCATGATGAAAAATGCTGTCCACTTCCAGAGAAAGAACTGGTGGAGTTGAATGTAGATCAAAGCATGCTATTTTTCACTTTCTGTATTTTTTTCATGTTTTTTTTTTCCCTTTGGATCTTTGTCTTTTTTCACAATATGACTGATATGGTAATACATTTTACATGATTGAAAATGTATGGCCTATATCAAATTTCTTGCTGTCTCAGGGAGAGGGGAGGGGAGGGAGGAAGAGAGAAAATTTGGAACTCAAAAATTTTTAAAAAACAAATGTTAAAAATTATCTTTACATATAACTGGAGGGGGAGATAAAATATTATTTTTTTAAAAAGACTTCAAAGACTTGGTCTCTAGCTTAAGCAACTTAACAGCCAAAGATCAGGTAGCCTCTACTTCTGGGTTTTGCCTATCTCTGCCTTCTGGTGAGCTTAAAAATCATGGACTATATATACGAGTCATTCCCCAATTGATTAATGGTCAGGCCTATCTCCTTGAAAAGGATATGGAAAAACCTGGTGGCATGTGTGTGAAGACATAGACTGATTCTTATGGTTAGGGCCTCATATACTTTGGGAACCCTTGTGCAACATATAGATTCTTACAACAGAAACAGACCAGTGAACATGCTTCAATTTCAATCTGTTAACTGGTAAAAATGAATCCAGATTTGCTGTCGATGATAGAAGACTTTATTTAGTTGGTGGCTATTTGATTTGGACAAATGAGCCTCTGGCATGTATCCAGGTTTTGGATGTTAGCAGAGAAGGCAAAGAAGAGGTGTTCTATGGACATACACTTCCTTTTCCTTTCAATGGAATAGTGGCATGCTTCTTTCCAATTCCATAGTCCACATGTCCTAACCTCCAAATCCTGCAAGTGCCTCATCACAGGACTGGCAATATCTGAGCATCCCAAATGTGCTGTCTCACACAAGTCAAGAGCAGAAGGAAAAAAAAAAAAAAAAGAAAGTCACTATCTGACTGTGGGCATTGAGAATGGAAGGAGCCAGTGCTAATGATTTCTAATCCTAGTTATAGATTTATCCCTAACTCCAGCCAATCAGCTCCAGAACTATGGGGGGGGGGGGGGGGAAGGGGGGGTAGATAAAAAAAAAACCAATTTTTTTTTTTCAGCCAAAGACAAGGTTTATTAAAGATTCACCATATTGGCCAGACTCTTAAGGAATCTGAGCACCTGTGAGCTATTGGCTAGATTGTAAAAATCTGAGCAGTGGCTAGATTATAAAAATCAGAGCCCTTGGCTAGATTATAAGAATCTGAGCAGTGGCTAGATTTTAAGAATCTAAGCATCTTAATGGAGACAAGATGGACCTTATATACAAAAAGACTATGGCAGGGATCTAGGAGTGGCCAAGTAGTCTATGAGGTAATAGAACTCCAAGACCAAGGAATGGCCAAGGGAAAATGGAACCTAGATAGGCAAATACAATTTTTTTAATGATGGAAAAGTACTTTTATCTCAATGAAATGTGTATCATTAGAAAACAACATATACTGATATGTTTTTTTTGCCTGTGCTCTCTTACCTTGTGCCCTAGAATGCCTCAAGTGTTTCCAGGAGGCCTTTTCTCACACACACACACACACACACACACACACACGTGTGTGCACGCATGTGTGCACACATGTGTGCCTTATCTGCAGTTGAAGTTCTGGTTATTTTCTCATTCCAAAGAACGGGTGATCTCTGATGTCATGTCTCAGACCTCAACTTCTCTCTGCCCTACTTCTCTGGGTATTCTAGAAACTCAGAAAGATTTAGGGACTTCAGAGGAGTCAAAATAATCCTTAATTACCTCCTATATACAACTGCCTTTTTTTCCCCCAGTGCCTGAGGAAGAAGGCTTGCCTTAGGCCACCTAAAAAGAAATTGGTCTCTATAGTAGATAGTTGAAGCGGTGTCGGGCCTCTTTCTGTGATGTCTTCTAGGTGGCTGTTACCCAGAGGTATAAGGAGAGACACCTGCTTCAGTGCAAATATTTAATAGTCCTTTAAGGGACTGTGAACTTCTGTCTTTGCCCTCTTAATTTTTTCTGTTTACCTTTATACTCCTGTGCTCAGCTGGAAGGTGGGAGAAGAGAGAGAAGAGAGGAGAAATGAAAGAAGAGAGGGAGAACGAATGGGAGAGATTATTTGCTCATTTCTGTAGGTCACTAATAAAGAGAACTTTATAGATTAGAAAAGTGGCCTTTGTAGAGTCACTTTAAATGGAACATAAATAAGATTTTTGGAACTTGAATCATTTTAAGATCTCTAAAAGAGTGTACAGTTTTTAAAAATCTCATTGTGAAATCTTTTATGAAGCAGAGAATCATTTGGTAGAATGAATAGTTCCCCTCCCCCCCCCACACATACTTCTTCACCCCTGCCAGCATATTGTTTGTGTAAATGTAGATTTTCACATATGAGGCAACTTCTTGTAATGGAAAAGACCACTGGACCAAGGCTTCCAGGTGGAGTCACTGTGTGACACCAGGGAGTTTCCACTTCTATCTCCATAATTCTCCCCACGATTACTTCTCTGAGGATTTCAACCCTGCCCCCCACCACCGGCTCCTGCTGGGCCATGGGGCAAGTTCTCCCCCACACATATTAAAAGAATTGAGGGACATAAACGAATGACCAAGTGAATTAAAATGTTTAAGAGAACTAGACTAGAGAGCTACAGTAGTTCAAATGTGTAAATAAAACAAGAAACACTGCAGCCTCTGCTGACAAATAACTAGGAGTAATATTTCTGATGAAAGGGATATGTGTGTATGGGTTCTCTGTGAAATGACAGAACTTTCTCCCAGGAAGTGAGGTAGAAGCGTCTGCAGATGAAACAGCAAGAAATATGCCATATACAGACTAAATGTTTAGGGCAGGGATAGGAAAACCTGTGGCCTTCTAGATCCTTGGGTGCAGCCTTTTGACTGAATTCAAGTTTTACAGAACAATCCTTTTGTAAAGGGGATTTGTTCCGTGAAGTTTGGATTCAGTTAAAGGGCTGCACTTGAGGACCTAGAGGGACACATGTGGCCTCAAGGCCACAGGTTCTCCACTCCTGGTTTAGGGCTTTCAGAAAGGAAGGACATAAATTCCCTCTAAATCCCACCCCGCTCCCTGCCCCCATCCCTAACCAGGCTCTGCATATTTGGAAGATTACATTTATAGCAGAAGGGGGAAAAAGCACATACATCTTCTTTAGCTTCAACATATTAAGTAAAAATAGCTAGCCTTTTTTCTGGACAATTGAAGTACTGTAAAAGCTGCGAAATCAGGAAAAGATAAAGGGGGGGGGCATTTTATCCTAAACAAAAGGGGAAAAAAACACCCTGCATCATTGAACAGAGGGCATAATGCCTAATGATGCAGCATTTAAAGGCAGTGGATCATTTAAATGGAAGGAGCATATTGACTTTTAGGCATGACTCCATTTGCCTGAGACTTAGGGTGCCTAGAGGCATAGCAAAAAGCATGTTGTCTTTGAAGGTAAAAGGGAGGGACTTGGAAGGACCCAGGCGCACCTAAGAGAACGGCTGTTCCTCAGGTACTTTGGATGCTAGATTTACCCTGTTAATGTTACCCTGCAGGAATGGCTTCTGGAGTTTTTTTTTTTCTTTTTATAAAATCTACACTGAATTTCAGTGCTGGAGAGACACAGGGATAGAATAATATCCACTGAAATTTCTGATCTGGGGGAGGGACAATGCCTGAAACTCTGGAGCCAGCATCATGCTATCCTGATTGCTTGTGTAGTTATAACCATGAGAGACTCCAGTTTTCTACAGAATTTGCCAAACCAGCCGTGAATTAACCACATGCATCTCATTTTACTGGGAGCTGGAACATTTATGAACAGACACTAATTCTTTACCATCCTGTAACCCATATCTTGCAGTAGGAAGCTTTGGCTGGCTGTGAGGAAATAGAGACCAATTCAAAAGACGTTTTTCTCTGCATGGGGATGGAGCATGAGAATCAAATAGAAGTTAAAGTTTAAGGTATGTGTAGCTACTGTTTCAACATTAAACATACTTATCTTTATTTTTACCACTTTGATTAAATGCTTTCTAAAGTAATGATCTTGGTAAATATCATTCACTGAGTCACAGCTTGAAGGGGGAGTGACTAATAATGATTTGATTGTGGAATACATAGTCATACATAACCCTCAATTGAGACATCACAATCCGGTATGACCTAGACAGGGAACAGAGTTAAGGTATCAAAAGATAATTAATAGCTAGCTGATCTTACATCCTAACAGAAAGGAAAATGCTGCTTCATTGATACTCACAGTGACATCTGGTGTTGGATGATGGTCATTATACAAAACAAAATAGTCATATAGCCTTTTAAGAAAAGTTATATATGCTGATGACTCTCAGATCTATGTATACAGCCCCAGTCTCTCCTTCAAGCTTCAGTTCCAGAAGGATTGCCACTGGCTTATTGGACATCAAACTGGATGTCCCAAGGACATCTTAAAATCAACATGCACAAGGCAGATTTCAGAAAAAACCTGGAGGGGGCAGCTAGGTGGCTCAGTGGATAGAGCACTGGTCCTGAAGTCAGGAGGACCTAAGTTCAAATCCGGCCTCAGACCAAACACTTGTCACTTACTAGCTGTGTGACCCTGGGCAAGTCACTTAACCCCCAATTACCTAAAAAAAAAAGAAAAAGAAAAAAAAGAAAAAACCTGGAAAGAAATATATGAACTGATGCAAAGTAAAATGAACAGAACCAAGAGAACATTGTACACTGTAACAGCAACATTCTGTGATGATCAACTATAAATGATGTAGCTCTCCTCAGGAATACAATGATCCAAGACAATTACAAAGGACTCATGATGGCAAATGCTGTCCACATCCAGAGAAAAACTGAATGCAGGTTGAAGCTTACTATTTTTACTTTCTTTATTTTTTCATGTTTTTTTTCCCCTTTTGGTGTGTTTATTCTTTCACAACATGACTAATATGGAAATATGTTTCACATGATTGCACAGCCTATATAAAATTGCTTACCATTTTAGGAAGATGGGAGGGAAGGGAGGGAGAAAAATTTGAACTTAAAATTTTGTAAAAAGGAATGTTAAAAAATTGTCTTTACACATAATTGTAAAAATAAAATACTATTAAAAAATCAACAAGTATAAAAGCAAACTCATTATCCTCCCCTCTAATTCCTTAATCTCCCTATGTCTGTCACAGGCACCACCATCCTTTCAGTGTTCATAATCTCAGCACTATCCAGGTCTTCTTACTTTCCTTCATCTCACATATCCAATTAGGTACCAAATCATACTTCACAACAAATCTTAGCCCTTCTCTCTCTCCACTCACACAACTATCAACTTAGTACAGGCCTTTATCATCTCTCACCTAGATTACTGCAACATCCTCATAATTGGTCTCCCTGTCTCAAGTGTTGAACCATTCCAGTTCGTCTGATACATCATTGACAAAGTAACTTTCCCTTAGTGAAGTTCTGACCATGAGAATCCCTTAGTCAACCAACTTCAGTGGTTTCCTATTGTCACTAGTATAAAATTGAAATTCCTCTGTTTATTTTTTAAAGCCCTACAAACCTTGCCCCAAACTACCTTTCCAACTTCAATGGACTCCACCTCCACCACTCTGCCACTCAGTCAAGTTGGTCGCACACAAGGACACTCCATCTCTCATCTCTGTGCCTTTGCCCTGGCCATCCCCGCTCCTTACCTCTGCCTCACCGAGTCTCTCTCTTTGTTTAAGATGAAGCTCAGCTAACATGTGCATGAAGCCCTTCTTCATCCTCATAACCACTAGTGTCCTCTCTCCTAAACTACTTTGTGTTCAACTACTATCTGTTATGGGAAACAACCTCTACTTACAAAGAACTTACATTTTAATGGAGAAGATAACAGGAACAAACAAAAATGTATACAGCATGAATATAAAGTTAAAAATACAAATATATATATGTAGATATATATATAAACACCTATCTATATATTCTACATTTTGGTAAATATACTACATATCTATACCTACATAGATATAGATACATATTAATATCTATCTATATTTTACTAAATTTTTTAGGCAATAGGGTAAAGTGACTTGCCCAGGGTCACACAGCTAGCTAGCAAGTGTCTGAGGCCAGATTTGAACTCATGTCCTCCTGACTCCAGGGCTGGTGCTCTATCCACTGTGCCACTAACTGCCTCTATATTTTCTATATTTTAATAAATATACTACCTACCTACCTACATATATATATAAGAATATAGATATGGATACATAATATCTATATATGTTCTACATTTTAATAATTATACTACATATCTATGTCTACATGGATTAGATATAGATATATACCAATATCTATGTTTATATGTTCTACATTTTAAATAAATGTACTGCAATCTTTATCTATATCTATATATGTTTATTTCTAACTTTACTTTCATGCTGTATCTATTTTTCTACGAACTTGTTATCTCCTCCATTAAAATGTAAGTTCATTGTTAGTAGGGATTGTTTCATTCACCTTTCATAGTTCCTGACAAATAGTAGGTGCTTAGTAAATACTTGTTTGATTTATTCGTGATACCTTCGATAGGTCACTTTACTTTTCTCAGCCTCAGTCTCCCCTTCTGTAAAAATAGAGGAGGTTAGGCCAGAAGACGTCTAAGATCCCTGACAGCTTTAATCTAAGATCTTTTATGTAGTACTTTTAATTTTGGCTAATTTTCTCAATGATGAATGCTAGCGTCAATTCAATTACTGCAGAAGAGTTGGTTATGATACAGGAGTCTCTCTGTAATATCAATTATAATGGTTCTAGCAATTTCTTTTTTAACAAATCTGATCAGAGAACTGGTGGCAGTGATTAAGCTTCATGATTCACTGGAAGCTACTAATGCAGAGGCAGAGTAATGTAGTAATAATGCCACACTATATAGGCATAGTAAGTAACAGAGTCAGTCTCCCAACTCAGGGCCTTAAACTCCAAATAACAGTATTCTCCACCACACCATATCTACAAATTCTGAGGGTTTCTAATCCAATCCTAGTGAAAAGATAAAGTTTTACCATTGCATAAGGATTCCTACTTGTGTCTCACAGGTACCTGTGAAGGGAAGAGCCAGCTCTGCTATTCCCCAACTTTATTTCCTTTGCTTTCTTGAGGATCAGAAAGGTCCCAGACTAATCTACATGGGCCGCCCCACTTGCCACCAAGGAAGACAGGAATGGGAATTCAAAGGGAAAGGGAGCATGAATACTATTCAGAATTTTTTTTTTTTAACGAGTAGTAGGCAGGAATTCAATGGAACAGCACACCACCAGGGAATAGATGAACAGGATTAATCTGTCTTAATTCCACTAGGAATAGGGAACTTTTGTTAGGAAAGGAGAACAGAAAATTTCCTCTAGCACTTGAAGAGCTAGCAGCCTTTGTTTGCAGAGTGTAGCTGTGAGATCTAATGCTAAAGAAAAGAAGGATAAATAGCCTAGAGCCATTCCAGCTCTAGTGTGAAAAGCTGCCACTCTCTCAGTTTCCTTAATACTTTTGCTGGGTAGCTCCTTCATTCCCCCAAGGAACAAGAACATCTGCTGAATTACATCTGCTGTAAAGAGAGTACATAGCCTGAAGTCACCCTAGCCCTGGAGGTAAAGGAGCCACGTGTTAGTGTTAGTCTCTCAGGATGCTCTTGCTCAAGACTTGGGACCATATTCTAGGAAAAAGAAGACAGCAGAAGAGTGAGTCAGTTAATAAACATTTATTAAACACCTAGTATATGCCAGGTACTGTGAAGTTGCTAGAGACGCAAAGAAAGGTAAAAGGCAATCTCTGCTTTCAAGGAGTTCACAATCCAATGAGGGAGGCAACATGCAAGCAACTATGTCCAATTAACTATACATAAGATAGATTTGAGGTAATCAGCAGAGGGAGGGTACTCTGAGTGACTGAGAAGTGAAGCCACTGTTGTGAAAAACGGGAAGTAGACCCATGGTAATGAATAAATGGAAGAAGAACCAGTGTTGAGCAGCTATGAGGTGAAATCATATCATTGAATAATGGAAGGCTGAGCCTCCGTGGTGAATACCTGACTTGAACCCTGTTACAGTCCCACACAGGGCAGTCTTGAGTGACGAGGACAGTATACTTCTAGTGGAGTGAGTCAGAAAGGTGGAGTCCTACTGGAAAAATGAAAAGAACTCTGGATTTTTTGTGGTCTTAGATACAAGCCCTTCCTTCCCATGTTTTTTGCTGTGTAAATAAAACCTGTGTTATTTATTTGATTCCTTGAGAGTCTCAGGACTTGTATGAGAAGTTGATGACTACTCTTTAAAGAGCAGTAAAATATCACATAAAGGAGTCAGAGAAATGAGATGCTCCCAAAGTGACAAATGTTCATAGTGTCAGAATGGAATCTGTCATATCTTTTCAACATGAAAATTGTATCCATTGTACAGTTTTGAAGAATGAATTATAGCAAAGTAGAATGTAGAATGTTTTTGTGGAAGTGGTTCTTAGATTAAATTTGGTCTGATTTAAATCAACTCCCACTTTATTGCCTACACCTCCCACTTCCCCAGCCCTACAAAGCTAGAGGCCCATAGAGTGACCAGGAGTGGAATTCTTATTTTTAAAAAAAGATATTTAATTTTTGTATTACATATGCACTATTAATTGCTATTTAAATGTTAATCAGATTCAGAATGTTTATACAAAAATAAAATAGAATATTTTGTTCTAATCATTTATTATTTTTTGCATGGTGAGAAATGTATATAAACTTCACAGGGGATCTATGAGAGGGTGTTTTAGCTAACTGAAGGGCATACCATTATCAGATATTTAATAACAGAATTCTTTTACTGTTAAGCCCATACAAGTACTCAATCCTTGTTCCTAGCACTGATTTCAGTTCAATTCAGATGTATCTGAAATTTAATTTTATGAGTACTATAATTTCATTTGCAAATGGTAAATGTTTCTCTTCTGTACTAACCCAAGAGTGTTAGTTAAAGATCAGTACATCTAGATTGACATCTCTTTGGACAAAATGAGTTACAATGATTTTTTGTAGGGACCAGACCTGTGACTCTGTTGGTATTGATAATTCTTTGTGAAGAAAAGTCTTCTACCAATGTAGATGTGTACCTGTTCTATAACCTAAGGTTTTAGCATGTTGCTTAGGTTAATCAGAGATTAAGTGACTTGCCCCTGGTCATATAGCTAGTATTTGTTAGAGGCTGGACTTGAACCCAGGACTTTCTGATTCTGAGACTGGCTCTCTGGTCACTATCCTATACTATGTATAATAATAATTTATTATTGCTTATAATTTATAGGTAGTTGTGTGCTGGTAAATGTTTAACAACTGGCTTACGGAGGTAATATATACAAGACAAAATTTTAAGTTTAATCTACATTATTAACATTTTTCTCCTTTACTTTCTTAAGCCTATACAAACAACAAAACAATAAATCAAGGCCCAATTTGTAGCATTTGCCAATTTCTGAGATGTAAATAATCATACTGAAAGTTTAACAATTGGCTTTCAGGACGTTTTCAAGCTGGCTCCAGCAGGCAATAAAACAGAATAAGTCTATCTGATTCCAAAGATGTCTACATTTGCTACATTTTTTTTTAGGTTACCACATTCTAAGAATTGTGGGTAATAACTTAGTTGCAGACTCTTAAGAGCTAAAAGAGACTTAGCAGTTAACTAGTCAAGGTCTTTGAAGTCTATCAATATCTGCTTGTTTTTTCACTTCCCCAAAAAAAGTTTTGTGTCATCTGCAAACTTACAGATATTGCTCAGGCACCTAGAGAAGTAGGCTAGAGTAGTAGTACAGTGAAAAGTGCAATGGGTTTGGTACCAGTCAACATGGCCAGAGCTTAAATCTCCTATCTACCACCTAGGTAACTTTGGGCAATTCACTCTGGGCTCACTTCATTTGTAAAATGAGGGGGTTGAGTTAGATGTCCTCTAAGATCTCTTTCGAGTCTAAATCTGTGATCCTCTAGAGAGCATTCATACTTTATGAATAGGTGATTTTACTTGCGGAGTGGTACTCCTTCCACTGATACACTTCAAAACCTTTGTATTAGTCTTCATGATTTGCAGTACCTGAAAAATTCATCACTCTGAAGCCTGTCTTACAAGGAGCCTCTCTGAATTGAGGTAGGCTGGTTCTAGGACAAAAGATGTACCAATCTTCTTGGGGGCCTATGTTTGAAGCCTTTTCCAGAAGAGTATGACTGGGCAGATATTGTGCTCTGCTGGTGAATATTACCTCCATGTATTGATGAGGCATTGGAGTAGGACTTCAGTGGAGGAGGCCATCCATAAAAATACTACATAAAATAGAACCTGGGGCACTAATTCCTAAGGAGCACCTTCCTCCATCCATGGAAGTATCCATTCATTCTTTTTTCTTTTGATTCCTGGTTTTAAGTTTCCCTTCATCCAGTGCTTCCCCCCTCTTTCCAGCTGCAAAGCGCAATACAAATGCCAGCAAACAAATCAGTATTCTGGCACAAATCATCATTTTGCTTGAGTTCAGTGAAGCATTGTGTTATACGTGTGAATTTAGTTTAGTTTATGTATTATGCAGTATTGTATAATTAACCATTGGCCTACCAGGGGTGGGGAACCTGGGGCCTGGAGGACAGGTGGCCTCAGGTTCCCCACCCTTGGTAGGCTGATAAGGGAGGAAGCATGGCCTAGAGAATAGAGTGAAGGCTGGAGAGGCAGGAAGACTTGTGTTTAAGTCTTGCTTCTGATATGTATCAACTGTGCGACCTTGGGCAAGTCAATTAACTTCTCAGTGCCTAAGCAACTCTTCTCAGTCCCATACACTGATGAAATCACATTTTACTATTATGGTCTATGAAATGCTTTTTCCTCATTTGTCTTGGGGCAACTAAGTGATATAGTGGATAGAGTACTGGACCTGGAGTCCTGAAGACCCTAGGTCAAATCTGCCCTCAGAAATTAATAGCTATGTGACCCTGGCAAGTCATATAACCTCTATCTGCCTCAGTTTCCTCACCTGTAAAATGAAGATAATAATAGCACCTACCTCCTAGGGTGAGTCTGAGGATCAAATGAGATAATTGTAAAGCACTTAGCACATTGCCTGGGATGCAGTAGGTGCTTAATAAATGCTTGTTCCCTTTCCCATACCCTCCTTAATTCCAGTGATGCAGAGGCTGCATGCTATGGATCATGCAGGGGGGTTGAAGCCATCCCATAGATCATACACAAAACTGCAAAAGTAAGTGGCTGAAGTTGACTTGCCTTTTTGAATGCCTCCACGGCCATTCAATGTGTCTCTTCTTGAGCACTTGGTTAGCACAGCATATCCAGTTACAGAATGTCCATGCATGCTCTAGTCTCCAAAGCACTTCCCTTACACCATCTGACTCTCAGAAGCCAACTCCTAAACATTCCCCACGTGCAGAGGCTGCATCCACTGAACCAGCTGTGCCTGATTGTACTTACACTACACTAGAATCTTGGAAAGCTTGCAGGGCAAGCTTTGGGAACTGAGTGGGCTCCCTGGAGAGAGGAGCACAAGGTAGTCTGTGCAGTTTTATTATGTTGAAGAACCACGAGGTTGTGTTGAAAGCTGTTTGCCTGAGTCTTACGAATGTGGTGGTTGGTAGACAAAAAAAAAATGTGAATGATTAAGCATTTATTATGTGCAGTGAGCTAGGCACTGTGTAAAGTTCTGGTAATACAAAAAATAAGATAGAGTCAGTCTTCAAGGAGCTTACATTCAAATGGAGAAGAAAACTGGAAGGGCTGGGGATAAGGAGACAGGGATGAGGAGCGGAGCAATAGAGTGGTCAATTGAGAGGTCTTTCTAGATCCGTTTCTAGTGTTACTTGGATTTCTCTTCCAAGGAAGGTGAGGTGAAAATAGGGTTAGGGAATATTCAGCCGGATGGTCACGGGTCTGGGTCTAGATATAGTCTAGCCAATTGTAACAACACAGCCTCAACTGCAGCAGGGCAGTATTGAAGGAAGATGGCCTATTAGATGGTGAGCACCCTGAGGTCAGGGATCTGATTTTGTTTCCCTTCCCTTAGCACCTTGCCTGCCACATTTTAGGTGCTTAATAAATTGACTTGGTGGAAGGTTAAGCATGAAAAAAAGTATGGATCACAGAGCTGGGGGCATAACCAGCCATAGATATTTCTATGTTTTAGTAACCTACCTGAACATACTACATGTTAATCTTATATTGATAATGAGCTTGGATGGGCGAGGATTTCCTTTTTGTTCAGCCATCTGAAGCCAAGTGGTTCTTGTGGAGGATCTTTTCCCCTAAGCTTGGGGAAGATTTGCCTCACTAGTTAATTAATAAAGCCTCCTTTTCCACAGGTTTACAGAAAGCATCAGGCAAGACAATTGTGAGCTACATTGCAAACACAAGTTCTTGAAGGTACTGCTAAGGCGGTACCTGACATATTGGGCCAATGTATCCAGCCTCCACCAAGTTTGTCCCACTTTAAAAGGTTCAGCCTTAATATTTATATTTTTGTCAGTTTACTTGGGAAAGAAGTTCTATCTATTTTCAGGCTGTCCTTTGGAAATCTTACAAATAGAAGAATAACCTGGTTGATCAAGGAGTTATGGTAACAGTTGTGATGATAAGTGAAAGAAGTGGCTTGTATCTTCCTTAAAAATTCACTTTTCAGAATTAGGCCTAGTTTGGGTAGAGTTGTCTTAAACACACTTTAATTTATCCCTCTACTGAACAAATAAAAAAAAAATTGGAAAAATAAAAGCCTCATTACAAACAGGCATAGTTCAGCCAAACAAATCCTCACATTGGCCACATCAGAAAAAAGTATTTCTGCATTTTACTTTCATCAACTCCTAAGGCTAGAGGTGACTGTCATTCAACAAGCATTTATTAAATGAATAAGTGCCAGGCACCGGGGATAGAAAGACAATCTCTTCCTCTTCCCCCTTCCCAATCTAATAGTCCCAGTAGTCAAGGAGTTTACATCTTATTGGTGGCCCAGAAGATAGAGCACTGGATCTTGAGTCACAAAGATCTGAACTCAAATTCAACCTCAGACACTTACTAGCTGTGTGTCCCTGGGTAAGTCACCTGTTTGCCTCAGTTTCCTCAACTGTAAAATAGACACAATAATAGTACCTGATAGCCTTGGAAGTTTAGTAGATTTGTGAGCCCAGGCAACACACTTAACCTGTTTTCCTCAGTTTCCCTATCTGTAAAAGGGGGTAAAAGTATTTACCTGCCAGGGTTGTTGGGAGGGTGAGTATCTGGCAGCCTTAAAGTGCTGTGTAAATGCTAGCTGTTATGTAAAAACCCAGACTCAGAATCTTGTAATGTTTTCTGTGTGCAATATTAATGTGTTAATGTTCATGAAGAATCATTAACTCCTCAAAATGCAACGTCCCAGAGCCTGGGAAACAGGGGAAATGAGTCTGAGTAGTTTTTGTTTCACACAGGTATCTACAGTTGCCTTTCTGTACCTCCACATTTAATGGGGAGCTCCCTTGCCAAACCCTGGGCCTCCGTGCGGCAATAAGCGCCGCAAACTCCAGATGAGAACCGGTGCAGCAATCCTGTCTGTGGCAGCATTTACCGCCTGGGCAAGCAGGCGGATGTATGGCAACTGCTGAATTTCCAAAAATTTCTTACAGTTGCTCTACCTGCATGCCAGGCGCAGCTGCATTTACCGGCAAACCCCCCCCCCCCCGCCCCCAACAAGACAACAAGGAGGGGGAGGAGTGAAATGGCAGCTTCCAGACTGCTGGCCAAGTTCTGCCTGGCACTCCTTCCTGATTGGTCATGAGCAGCCCCAGACCCAGAATTCCTTTAGCGCAGAAAGCTTTTGAATGACCTACAAGTGCTGGATGCTGCCGAGCATGCCAGGCCGTGCCTTTCAACCTTCTGTGGGCTGCGGTGGCGGCTGAGAGCAGCGGAGAAGGGCGCTAGCCAGCGGGGAGGAACCGAACAAGGAACGGAGGAGGGGAGCCTAATCTGAAAGGGCAGGAGGGCAGTGCAGGGAAGAGAGTGGGTGGAATTGGACTCAAGGCAGCTACCAGATTCCTTTGTTTTAACAACAATAACTATAATTACATAGCAATTTAGGGTTTGCCCAGCGCTTTTCGTGTATTAACAGGTAAGTAGGTAGTGGAGTGGATAGACCCTACCTGGACTCAATCCCTCCTTAGACGATTACTGGCAGTGTAACTGCAGGAAAATCACTTACCATATCTCAGACTCAAAGTTAACAGTAGCACCTACCTCTTAGGATTGTTGTGAGGACCAATATTTGTAAAATGTTTTAAGAGCTATATAAATGCTAGCTATTATTATTTTATCCTCACTACAACCCTATGAGATAGGTGTTGCTGTTATCCCCATTTTACAGTTGGGGAAACTGAGGCTGAGATAGGTGACTTGCCCAGTGCCTCAAAGGGGTGCTCTAAGGGTGATTGAATGCAGGTCTTCTTGACTTCAAGTCAAGCACTCTCCACTATTTCTTTCTTAAATTATCTTAATACATAAAATGTCACATGTATTTACTGTAGGAAAAGAAAAGGACAGAATGCAGGAGTTGGCGTCACGAAGACCCGAGTTCGGATTCTGCCTCAGACACTTGCTATGCGATCCTGGGCAAATCACTTCACCTTTCAGTTTTCAGTTTCCTCATCGGTAAAATGCGGATCGTAAAAGCACTTACCTCCCGGGGTTGTTGTGACGATCACATGAATTAACGTGTAAAGCATTCTGCCAAACTTAAAGAGCTCTATAAATGCTCGCTACTATTAGTGGGGTTTATAGAGATTTTTTTTAAGTCTTTAAAGCTTAACATTGCACTAAGACTTTTGGGACGACCTGCATTTGTAACGTGCACGTCCTTGGACAAAAAAGCACTGTTCGCTGACTTTCCTCTTGCAAAGCAGGGTCTCAGGAACATGGTTGGGACTTAATAAATGCTGGCTTTCCTTACTTAAATCCTCCCTTTGCCTGATGGGGCTGCAGGCTCTGTCCCTACGTGGCTCAGAGGCGGCCCAGGGAAAACCCGGCAGTAGATTTTCAGCGGAAGGACCGGACCTTGGAGTCCAAGCGCCCCGCGAATCTGCGCTCCTTCGTAGGCGGCACTCCTCCTCGCCCCCATGCAAGGACTCTCAGGCCAGACACTTGCCTTAGGACTACAAACCGCTGCGGGAACCCGGCCGCTGGAAGGCTCAAAGCCCCTCCCTTCCCTTCTGATCCCTCCTCTTCCTCCCGGGGCGGGCGCGAAAACCAGGAGGCCGGGAGGCAGCGGCACCGCACTGGGTCGCGCCGGCGGGCGCACTGAGCATGCTCAGTAGCCGATCGGGGGGTGCGGGGCTTTTTTTTTTTTTGGTCTCCAGTCTGAGGCCTTTTCTCCCCCCCCCCCCCCTTCCCCGCCCCCCCCCCCCAGTCCCCCCCCCCCCCCCCCAGCCGGAGAGCTGCCATGGCTGAGGTCCCGAGCGCGGCGCTGTCCCAGGCGGGTTGGTAAGTGGCTTGTCTCGGCCGCCCCCGCCTCCCCCTGCTTCGAGCCGGGCCCGGGCCCCGAAGGTCGGCGAGGGCTGGAGGGAGGGCCGGAGGGCGGAGGGAGTGCGCGTACCTGGGGGGTGGGGGTAGAAGCGGGGCAGGCCGCCCGAGGCCTCTCCTGCCGCCTCCTGCCGGGCTCGGCCCCGCCCCGGCCCCGGCCCGGGCTCCGGCCCGACCCGACCCCGGCCCCGGCGGCACCACGCGGTGCCCTGCCCCCCAAACTCCCCAAACTGGCAGCCGCGGGTTCGAGGCCCAGGGCCGGCGCCCTGCTAGGCCTCTCTAGCCATCCGGAGCCTCCCTGTCGGCCTCACGCTGCTTTAGAAGCCCCCTGTCCTTCCAGGCTCCGGAACCCTTACACCGCAGCCGCCCCATCCTCGGACACTCAGCGACCCCCGACCCCTGGCCGCTTCTCGCTCCAGGCGCGCCATCTCCCGACTCCGTGCCTTTGCACTGGCGGCTCCCCAAGCCCGGAACGCACCACTTTCCCAATCCGTCTTCTGCTTCTTTAAAATCTCATCTAAAAGCCCACCTTCCCAGGCCCCCGGAATGAGAGGCCCTCCTTTTTTAATTGTCTTGGCCTTGTCTTGTTTTGTACGTTGTTGTTTGCATGTTGTTCCCCCCTTTAGATTGACAGCACACTGAGGGCAGCGGCTGTTTTTGTGTGGTTTTGTATCCCAAGCACTTAGTTCGGTGCCTGGCTCGAACAGAGGCGCTTAATAAATGCTTGATTGATTGATTGCTCTCTTGTGCTGCTGGGGAGAGTGCCTGGCCGGACCTGGAAGGGCTTTGGTCCGCCCCACCGCCGACCACCACCGTCCTGCCAGCCTATTTTATAAGGGAAGAAGGGTGCTGTTGTCGGAAAAATACCCCATGGTGGTGATCATAAACACTAGCGAAAAGTTGGGAAGGAAAAGTAATTGAGTGTGAATCTTAAAGACCCATCAGCACTTCTTTAGAGTTACTCTGTCTCTTTTCGTTTGGTTTTAAACTAAGGGGCAGACTGTTGTCCTCTGCAACATAGACTTTAATTTATCAAGTGATATTTAAGGCTTGTGCCTGGGAGGTCTTTTTCATAAAAGAATAGCTTGTTTTCTCCAAAAAAAAAAAAAAAAGCAGGTTTCTTAGTAGAGCTCTTAGTATCTTAAGAACAATTAAAATGATACAAGTGGAAATTCAGCTATTAACACATAGTAAGCACTTAATAAAAGCATGTTGACTGACAGGAGTGTTGGCCAGGTTGCTGAGGCTTTACTTTTGTGAAAAGGTCATGTAGAATTGTCTGTTTTCATTCAAAACTGTAAAGTTTTCATTCAAAAGATTCTGGATCAATTAACCTGATTCAAGAAACTTTACAAAGTTTTACTAATTACCACTTTTAATGGCATAGTGAAAAGATCACTAGTTTTAAGAATCAGAAGACACAGGCCTCAGTCTTTCATCCATACACTTCATAAACCTGGTAAATGACTAATCTTTGTGAGGCTGAGTGCTGTAAAATAGGGGTGTTCTTTCTTTTCACACTTTCTAGGATACTTTGCCCATATCTCTTTTTTGCTTTCCCTTTTGTCTTCACACTATATTTTGTGTTACTTTTTTCGATGTGTGTGTATATATACTCTATCCTTTTAGGAGAAAGTCAGCAAGAATGGTAGTTGCTTTTCGTCTTTGTATCTTCAATGCCAAGCATATTATCCTACTTGTAGTAGGTTTTGATACATGTTTGGTTTGAATTAAATTGAGTAGAGAGGTAGAGGGAGGGCATTTTAGGCTGGGGAACACTTTGCACAGAGGTGTGGAACCAGGGAAATTCCGGGTGTGTTCTGTGAGTCAACCAGTTTAGCTGGATTGGAGGGTTGGTGGTATTTTTAGATAAAAGTTGTAAACATAGGCAACATTTTTCTTCTTTTTATTCAGGGAAGCAATATTTGTTTATGGAACTGGGGGTTGGGTTTCTGTTGTCCTAACAACTAGTAATGAACTCTGACCTTAGGTTTCTCAGTTTGTAAAATAAGGAGGGTAAAGCAAATGATTTCTGAGGTTTCTTCCAATATGAAAATTCTGTGACTCTTTGGTTAAATATGGCTTAAAGCAGTTTCTTATCCAAGCCTGAATTCAACCTTCAGTTCAGAACCTCAACCACTACCAGTTATTACTTGAATTTTAATGAACTTAGAAGTCAAATTGTGTTGCTTGTGATATGACTGTGATTTAGCAAAAGCTTGATATAATGCAATTAGTCTCTTAAGTTGGCTTATAATTTTGGTTTAATACCAATCAGCATTTTGTAGGAGTTTTTACTGCATTTTGAAATTAAAATCCAGCTGTTGCCTAGTTCATCATGAATAGCTGAATTATCATTTCATGGATTCTCTTATATGTCAAGAGTTTCTCTTGTCTCTCATAGATTATATACTGGGGTCACTTAAATGAGTTATCAAGATAGGAGTTATCTGGGGAATGAATATGGAAGAAAAGAAAGGATTTCCAGGAAATTTTGTTGATCCATATAGTTTTTGATTATGATTGAAATAAAATTTTAGGTAAATAGTATACACAGAAGGATACTTCTGTGTATACTGAGTTGGATTTTGTCCTTTTTCTGGAGTTAATTTTATGCAACTCTGCCTTTCTCTACACCTGCTATTGGAATAGCCAGTTGGAAACCTTTCAAATCTCATGATCAAGAGACCAACCTAAATTGACTCCCTTTTGGTTTGGAATTTACACTTCCTGAGGAGCAAGCTGGAAGGTTTCTCATCATGCCACAGTGTAATACGTATCAGTCAACAAACATTTTTTAAGCACTAACTGTGTACCAGGCACTATGTTAAGCCTTGGGGATATTAGAAAGCAAGAAAACCCTTTCTATAAATCTTACAGCCCCTGTACTCCAGGGATTGGAATTACAGTTCTAACTGGGGGAGAGCCAGTGAAAAGTTGAAGCCATGTTTGTATTTGAATAGGTCGGTGTAGCTGAATTGTACTATATGGAGAAGGGAGTCAAGTGTAAGAAGGCTGTAGAGGTAGGAAGGGGCCAGGCTATAAAGAGTTTTAAATGTCAAATAGAGTACCTTATATCTAGGAGGTAATAGGGAGCCTTTGGAGCTCTCTGAGAAGGTGGATGACTGGATCAGAACTGTGCTTCAGGAAGATTACTTTGGCAGATCTATGGAGACTGAACTGGAGTGGGTAGACACTTGAGCTATGGAGACTAATTGGAAAGCAATTTTAATAGCCAGGCCTGGTAAGCGCCTGAACAAGGGTTGTAGCTCTGTGAATAGAGAGAAGGGGACTTATATGAGAGATTTTGTGAAGGTAGAAACAATAAGATCTTGCCAAGGATTGAATTTATGAGATGAGTGAAAGTGAGGAGTTGAGAATGACCAGGATTGTGGGCCCGAGTGACTGGGAAGATGTTGCTATCACTAGGCAGTGACAGGGAAATTCCAAGAAGGGTGGGTAGGTTTGAGGGGTAGAGAGGGAATACCTGATGAATGTGAAATGCTTCCTGATGTTCTGGAGGCAGATGGAGATCTATTACTAGCTCATCAGAGATTAATTTTTATATGTAGATCTAGGAATCACCTGCATAGGGATGGTAATTGGACCTGTGGTGGCTGCTGAGATCACCAAGTAAGATAGCATAGAGTGAAAAAAGAAGGACAAGGACAGAGCCTTGGACAGACCCATAGTTAGAAGGCATGACATGGTTGAACAACCAGTAAAGGCAACTGAAGAGTGAGTGGCTGAATAGATAGGAGGAGAACCTGGAGAGGATGGAGAGCGCCAGCTACTAGAGGATCAGGATGGGCTTCATGTAGGAGTCAGCATCCTTCTAGTAAATTAGAAGCTTCTTGTTGCAGTATCTGCTTTGTTTTTGCCCAGCAAATGCCTTACACATTGCTTATACTTAATAGAACAGAATCTAAGAGTTTGAAGATACCTATAGCTCATCTTGTTCAACCTGTATCTGATTTAGAATTCCTTCTATAATGTCTCCAACAAGTGTTCATCCAGCCTTTGACTGAAGATCTCAGTTGAAAGGAAAGCCCTTCTACTTCTGACTGTAATTTTTAGAAAAATTTTCCTTATGTTCAACTGAACTTTGCCTCTTTGCAACTTTTTTCCACTGCTTCTAGTTTTATTCTTTGGGGCCAAGCAAAATATTTTTTTTTGTTTTGTTTTTAAATGTTAATTTATTTTTAGTTTTCAGCATTCACTTCCATAAGATTTGGAGTTCCAAATTTTCTCCTCCTCCTTCTCTCCCCTCCTCCCCCAGATGGTGTGCAATCTGATATAGGCTCTGCATATACATTCATCTTAAACATATATCACATGAGTCATGTTGTAAAGGAGAATTAGAACCAAAGGGAGGAACCACGAGAAAGAAGAAACAACAAAAAAAGAGAGCAAATAGTGCTTCGATCTGCATTCAGACTCCATAGTTCTTTTTCTGGACGTGGATAGCTTTTTCCATCATGAGTCTTTTGGAGTTGTCTTAGATCCTTGCATTGCTAAGAAGAGGTAAGTCTATCAAAATTAGTCATCATCACACAGTGTTACTGTTACTGTGTAAGGTGTTCTCTTGGTTCTGCTCACTTCACTCAGCATCAGTTCATGTAAGTCTTTCCAGGTTTTTCTGAAGTGCACCCGCTCATCATTTCTTATGGAACAATAGTATTCCATTACATTCATATACCACGGCTTGTTCAGCCATTCCACACTTGATGGGCATCCCCTCAATTTCCAATTCTTGGCCACCACAAAAAGAGCTGCTATAAATATTTTGTACATATAGGTCCTTTTCTCATTTTTATGATCTCTTTGGGATACAGACCTAGAAGTGGTATTGCTGGGTCAAAGGGTATGCACAGTTTTATAGCCCTTTGGGAATAGTTCCAACTTGCTGTCCAGAATGGTTGGATCACAAGCAAAATATTTTAATCCCACTTCTTGTAGAGCTTTTCAAGTCCCTTAAGATAGCTATCGTGCCTTTTCTCCCCCCTCTAGTTTAAGCATCCCTAGTTTCTTTAACCAATCCTATCTAAAAAAAAAAACCAAAAACAAAACCTTAACCTTTTTAGGTGTCGTGGACCTCTTTGGCAGTCTGGTAAAGCCTATATACCTCAGAATATTTATAAATGCATAAAGTCAAATATTATATAGATTACAGAGCAAACTGATTATATTGAAATGATTATTAGAATTATTAGAAAAAAATACACGCAAGTTCACACACCCTTGACTAAGAACACTTACCATAAAGCATAATTTTGAGGCCCATCAGCATGCTTATTGCTCTTTCCTGGACACCCCAACTTATCAATATCCTCCTTAAAATGTAAATATTGAATTGAATTAAATAATCCTCTGAGTACAGAGAGAGAGAAGTTAATTGACTTGTTCAAGGTCACACATCTAAGAAATCATAGAGCCAGGGACCTGAACTTGAGTATCTTGATTTCAGATAACATGCTTATTCGACTATACCACAGCTTCCCTTCCTAATTAATCAAAAGGTGTCTTGTTAGTGAACAAAAACCCCCCAAATTGGCCATCTTTTCACAGCTCTTTACTGAAAAATGCAAATTCTTGTTAGTGGGTGTTAAAATGGAAGAAGCACTTTCCAGATGATTTGTGTGACATAGTAACAATGAGTTCATAGCAAAGGTAAGTTTGGAACAATACCACAGTTTCTCAGGATTTTTCTTAGATCAGACCAGAAAAACAGCATTGGTGGCATTCTTGGATTTCTAGGAAATTAAAAAAAAATATTTATTGATTACTATAAATTTATTTTTCATTCCTAAGAGGTATTAGGTTATATTAAAATCTATAGCCTGTCAGTTTACTCTTACTTTGCCTTTTGGAAGATTAGAACTGATTTAATTGGGCTTCTAGTGCCCAATTAAAGTAGCATTCCAAATAAAATATAGTGCCCAAGTCTAAGAATAGGATAAAAATAGAGATAGTATGTGTTATTTCATTGGTATAGGTGGCTCCTAAATGAAGACTATTCCTGCATCAGTGCTGATTTGTACCTTCTCTTCAAATTTTAGTCTTAGTTGCTCAGAGCTCTGAGAAATTAAATGACTTGCTCAGTGTCACATAGCCAGTATGTCAGAGGCTAGCTTTGAACCCAAATCTTCCTGGCCCTGAGGCTGGCTCTTTATATACTACACCATTCTGTCTCATTTGGACAGAATAATAATAAAAAAAATGATGAAAAACTTTTTTGAACACCTGAAGGGGCCTTTGGCATTATCCTTTATTTAATTGTCTTGAGTTCTGTTCTCAAATAAAATTCTTTATGGTGTTTGGTTACCTTCTGTCCACTCACATAGCTACCACCTTAGTTCAGGCCCTTATCACCTTCCCTGAACTATTGCAGTAACCTTTGTCCCTCTCAGATCTCTTCCCCTTTCCAATCTATCCACCATACCAACATGATTTTTATAAAGTGCCAATTTGACCATGTCATTTAGTAAATTCCAGTGGTTCCCTATTCCTTAAAGATCAAGTATAAACTCCTTTGCCATTTAAAGACCTTCACAATTTGACCTTATTACACATTACTATCCTTCATGTGTATGATGTATGGTCTAGCCTAGTCAAACTGGCCTTCTTACTGTTCCTTCTATGTGGCGTGACATTTCTTATCTTCCTGTCTTTGTACTGTTTGCTCTTTCCTAGAATATACTCATTCCTGACTTGTAGCTCTTCAAACCAGTTCCTTTCAAGGTTCAGCTTTCTATCTACCTTCTACAAGAAGCCTTTCTCCCAGCTGCTAGTGCCTTCTATCTATTTTATATATATCCATATAAGTACATGATATCTCTTCTGGCTATTATAAATTCCATTTTCAGTGATATTTCTCTTTGTAATCTCCATTATCCACCTTGCTATACTACAGAAGATTTTTCTGTGATTTTAGTAAGACTACCTAGGTTCTTTTGGTGTCAAGCTAATGTATTTTCTGACAGGCCGATTTCCAGTTCTTCCTATTCTATTCTTCAATTCTTCCTATCCTATGAAGAATATTCCTATTGACTTCCTGTTGACTTTTTTGGTAATTATGTGTACATACTCCTTGAAATAAATTTCTAAGAAACTTGTGTTAAAGGGACTCCTGTATGTGTGAGTGTATACTCATACACATATATGTATACGTGTGTAAATATATATTATGTATAGTATATGTTCACCCTTTTTCAAAGAGGACCGATGACATCATGGATATATTGGATTTAAATGTGGCAGAGTTTCGCAAAGTCATCAGCCTCAGTTTCTCTTCCTGAGTCATACACACACACACACACACACACACACACACACACACACACACACACACTCTCTCTCTCTCTCACACACACAGACATACACAAACACACACAGACACACACACGTTTGCATGTATTTATTTGGGCCTATGATTTCATTGATACAAAGGACTCCCAGTGTAGAAATAGAAACTCCCTCTGATGATGCAGATAAATAGCTTGTTTGTAATTTTCTTAGAGAATTGCTTGGGATATTGAAAGCTTCATTGACTTGTCCATGATCACACAGCTAGTACAGGTCAAAGGTAGAACTGAAATCAAGGTCTCTATGACTCCCTAGGACTGCAACCTATCCATTAGGTCAGGCTGCCTCTCAATCACTTTTTATTTAAAATAAACAAGTCTATCAATCTTTAAAAAAAAGCCAACATCTTTTATAACTATAATATTTAAAAAGCTTTTGTCCCCTATGAAAAGTTCAGGTTTTAAAAAAAGATTCTTTTTTAAATTGAAAAAGATCAGTTTGATAGCTCATAGAATCCTGTAACTTCAGAATTGGAACAGCTTTATACTGACATAGCACAGAATATAGTTTAATAATTACATGTTCATATATAAGGCTCTTGTCTTTATTCTGTGCAAATTGAATTGTTTTATAAATGTAATTTTTGTATTAAGTACTTTAATGTTAACTTCAAATATTTGAATGAATCTAATTTTATGTGATAAGTCTCTTGAAACTGAGAGAAAAATTAGAGGTTTTTAAATTTATAGAATTTGGAAGCATTAAATAAATTTGAACATTGAGAGTACATTTATTAGGCATGTGTTTGTTTAGGGCTAAATGAAAACAGCAAAAAAAGACAACAATCATAGAAAAAATGTTCCTTGGAACATCTCTTGGTCATTTTTGACTGAATGGTGATCTTCAAACTTTTTTGACTGCATCTCTATCAGTAAAGTTTCTTTGAGCACACAACCCTAATGTTTGTATATTTATTTGTAAATTACGTACATTTGTATCAAAATAATATTGTATACATTATAAAAAAGTAATTTAAAAGGATTAGGTAAAGATGAAAGAAGCAATATAAAATTTAAAATCATTAGTGGTCTAAAAACCTTTTTGCTTGGGTAATATGAATGAATGTTTAGTCATTTTTTAGAAAATCTATGTCCTGAAGAATAGAACTGACTTGTTAAAAATATTCACCAATAATTATTTATTTTATCACTGTAGCTATGAGGTGAATTTTTTTTTATAATACTTTTAAATAAAATGGTACTCAATACAGCAATCAAATAATGGGGCATAATAGTCAATGAATGTAATAGCTTTCCATCAGGCATCATGTTTCTCTGTCAGTAAATATATACTTTTCATACACGTCACAGAAGCAATAAACTAAAGTAAATTACTGGGGCAGCTAGGTGGCACGATGGATAGAGCACTGGTCCTGAAGTCAGGAGGACCTGAGTTCAAATCTGACCTCAGACCAAACACCTGACACTTACTAGCTGTGTGACCGTGGGCAAGTCACTTACCCCAATTGCCTTAATAAAAAAAAAAAAAAAGTAAATTATCTCTGATTTAAACTCAAAACAAAGTTTTCAACATAAATCCATACTTTTTTATGTGGTTCTGCTTAAAACAAAAGCTATCATACCTCAATTTCTTATTTGTTTCAGTATTTTAGCTGTCTTTTTGTTTCATTGAGAGGAACAGCAAGAAACCAGTTGGGTTGTACTTTAGAATGGGAGGGGGGTGGTTAGGGCTTTAAATGACCAATGAGACATTTATACTTGATCTTAGAAGTAATGGGGCACCATTGGAGTTTAATGAGTAGGGGGTGGGGTGAGGTGAGAGTGACTGTCAGATTTAGCCTTTAGGAAAATCGTTTTGGCAATTATGTGAAGAATGAATTGGTTTGGGAAGGTGCTTAATGCAAGGAAGTGACTGTGCAGTAAGTCCAGGAAAGCGAGATGAAGGTCCAAATTAGTGTATGGGGTGTTTAAAGGGAGAGGTGATGAATGTGAGAGAGATGTGGGTTTAGAAATGACAAAATATGATTATTGATTCTGTATACGTGAGGGTGAGGAACTGACAATGGCACGCAGGTCATGAACCTGTGTGCCTAGAAGGATGGTGCCTTCAAAAGAAAGACAGATTCCTAAGAGGAAGAGGGGTTTGGGATGAGAGGGGAGATAATGAAATGAGATCTGTGATACAGTCTGTCCATGCTTGTTCATCCTGTCTTATTCAGAAGGAAAAGGAAGAAGGAGGAGCAAAGAATGGGGCTCCTGATCATTCTTCTTTCTGTGAGGCACCTACTATAGCAATTGTGAGTATACACTCACACATGAGTATACACTCACACATACAGGAGTCCCTTTAACACAAGTTTCTTAGAAATTTATTTCAAGGACCTTCAAATTGTGAAGGTCTTTAACTGGCAAAGGAGTTTATACTTGATCCTTAAGTAATAGGGAACCACTAGAATTTACTAAATGCCATGGTCAAATTGGCACTTTATGAAAATCATGTTGGTATGGTGGATAGATTGGAATGGGGAAGAGATTTGAGGGGGACAAATATTGCAATAGTTCAGGGGAGAGGTTAGGGGCAAGAGTGATAATGTATGCTGGGTGGGAACGGAGAGATTTGTCCTATGACATTTGAGTAGCTGCTGCTGTAGGTACTTGGATTGTGGATAGGTAATAACCACCCTGATGGATTGGCTGACTAACAGTGTGGAATTGGGGGAACTGGAAGCTTGCACAATTTCAAGGATAATGGGTGAAGGATAAATGTGGTTGTTTGGGAGACAAGTCCCACATAATTAGCTGTTGCTGGGAGGTTGAGATTTGACCCAACTTCCCACTTTCTGATTGCTTTATCATATATTTCTTTGGGTTATGCTGCACTTCCTTTTGTGACCACTGGTATAAAAGCTTCTAATTATAGACCTGGGAGAGACCCTGAATCATCATCTTCCCCCTCTGATCTTCCCTTACCTCTAAATTTCTGGAAACCATTTTAACATTTGAGAATGGCAAAGCTAACAGTTGATTTTTGGTCAAGTCCAGGTAGCAGAGCAGCACAACTTCTGTAAGCCCTGGAAATTGCTCTGTGAAGCTAACAAAATAATATTGCCAGTGTGTTTGAACTTGCCTATACTGCCTCTTTTGCTCTAGTCCTTACCTTATTGAATAAGGATTCATATGTTGGTCACATGTGAATCTTTGAATAAATGGTGCTTACCTGCTTGTCCTATTCCTAGACTTTTACTTTTAAAAATTTAAAATATTTTATTGACTTCTGAATTTATTTGATTTTTGAATTTATAGTAAGCTGTAAATCATAAGGTAGAGTGTTTTCCTCATTGTTTAGAGTTGTAGAGTATTTTACACCACAATTTTAATTTAAATGTTATTGATACCCTGTGTTTTTCCGTTTTGGTCTGTGCAGAATAGTGGTAATGGGTACTGAAGGTTTCTGTGTGCATGTTAGGGTAGGTGGAGTTTGAGGAATAGATCCTATACATGATATATTCCTGTTTAAGAATATTTTTCTATTAGTCTTAACATACAATTGCAACTGTAACATTGGTTTATGTGGTTTGTGACTTTTCAGTGTCTAAAGGTAATAAGCCTTATTAACCTCTTGGCTCACAGTTTAAGTTGTATACTTTGTTTCCTGTTCTATCATTGTAAATTGCTAAGAACTATTGGATTTTCTGTTAGACCCTGTATGTTTTAGGTCTTCATGTACTGTTTCCAGTGATTTTTGGTGAATAAACTATAAATCTAATTTCAACTGCCTTCTTCAAGTTGACTGCTTCAAGCAAAAATAGGTGTAAAAAGAAACTTGCTATCTCAGCAGGGATGAAAGATATTTGCTGCTGTAACTCAGCAGTATTTGCCAAGCCAAGTAAAAATTGCATAGTGAGATTTCAAGAACCATAACAGTATAATGAGGAGTGGTATGGACAAGTATCACATTGTAAGGATTTAGGAGTGAGTGGGTAGAGAAGTAGAGGCAGGTTTAAAAGGATAAGAGCAGCAATAGTAATTAGAGCCAGGGATTTAGAGTAGAAGGTAGTGTTGAGTAGAATTGGTTGAGTAAAGGATTGAATGTGGGATGGGATGAGTGTAGTCAGAGCAGAGTTGATGGCCTGGAAAGTACTAGGAAGTAGAGAGGGTTTAGTGATCACCATGAGGAGAAAGAAAATACGAAGGAAGAGTGAGCAGTAAGGTTTTTTTTATCTGGAAACTGGTGAGCGTATTATCTTTAAGGCCCTTCTACTTCTTGATGCTTTTATGATCTCGAATCAGGGCTGTTGAGATAATGAATATTTGGGAAATGTACTATGACGGGGTCAGGAATACCAGGATTCAAATCCTACCTCAGACACTTCCTGCCTGTTTGAACCTGAGCAAGTTACTTAACCTCTGTACCTCAGTTTATTTGTAAACTGGGAGGACTGGACTGGATGGTTTCAAAGTCTCTTCTAGCTCTAAGTCTGTGATTCTATAAAGAAGTAAAGTTCTGCTAGCATGTTTCTGTAATTGTTAGTGAGTATGCATTCTGGAGTACATTTTAATTTTACTCTTTAGTCTCTGCTCATGCCTCACTGTAGTATGCCCAATTGCAATATGTAATATTCTGGTTCTTGAAGCTTATTGGCAGAGTGAAAACTCTGGAAGTTGGTATAATGATTTGTCTGTTGCCTAAGAATTATCTTAGCTGAGTTTAGAATGACTCATCATCTAGTTAAGATGATGATTTTTCACCCGTGGCACTGAATGAAATTCATCTACTAAGGTATAGAGGAGTTTGTGCTCTGCATCACTTGAGGGAATGTACAAACCAAAATTTGTTGACATTGAAGGCATGTCAAGTGATACTAGCTAGCAATTATATAGAACTTTAAGATTGGCAAAGTGCTTTATTATCTTATTTTACCCTCACAACAACCCTGGGAGGCTGGTGCTATTATTTTCCCCATTTTACAGATGAGGAAACTGAGGCCTAGGGAGGTTAAGTGACTTGCATAAGGTCATACATATAACAATATCAGAGGTGGGATTTGTACCCAGGTCCTCTTATTCCAGAGCCAGTACTCTAACCACTGTATCATCCTGCCTATGTGTGTTTGTCCTTGTATGTTTCGGCATGAGAAATGGGTGATATGTGTGTGTCCTAAAATCATTAGAACTATATGTGTAATGTATGTCTACTAAAGAAATGTTTTCCACTTTGATCTTAAATTAACATTTTGCAATGATAACAATGAAAAAAAGAATGTCTCAGTTGCTGATTAAGCTTTCATTGCTTTTAGTACTTTTATAATTACATTATGTAGTTTTAATATAATTACATGCAGAATTCTTGCTTATAGAACCAATTATACCATTTACTTTATCTCTTAGGAAAAAAAAAAAGTTTTGTCAAGTGACTAGAAAGGGGTCATATTTGAAAATGCCAGCATGACAAGTATGTTTTTTTTGAGGGGGAAGGAGGGCATTGGGCTTTTTACCATGCGGCAGTTTTGAAAGGAAAAGGAAAGATTTATGTTAGATATTAGGAAAGGTGAGCTTTCTGTAAAGAGTTATTGCAGTGTTGTACAATTTTTCATATGCTATCAAAAAGGAAGGCACAAACTACCTTTTCCTTCTGTAGAAGCTTTTTTTTTTTCCTTTGAATAACTGAAGGATTGCTTGAATTGCTTTTCTTAGGCACCTCAAAACCTGTCTTTAGCCAGTGGTGTAGAATCTAAGTAACACTTAGTTCACTAAAATTCTTTTGTCTAATCTTTAATACCATAGAATTAAAGTCATTGCCCTTGGGTTTGTAATTTCATACTTGTGCATTTTCAGTCTGTAGATGCCTGGTTTATCTGAAAATGAATTTTGAAATTGCGGGAAAAATACTAGTAGTATTGGTTTATTTTTCCTAAATAGTCCCATAGATTTGTCCAAGGAATAAGTAGGAAATGTCTTAATGGTACAAATTCTGTTAATTCTTATTGTATTCCGACCTCGTTTATTAATTGCTGAAGCAATATTTATAGAGGGAATGGTATAAAACTTAGGTGACTTGTGATCATAGCTAGATTATTAGTTAGTTTTACTTCCATTCGTTAGTCATCATCAGTTAATTTATTTGGTTTAGAACAAATTGCTAATGAAACCCAGCGTTGTAGGTATCATCTCCATTGGATTGTCAATTTTGAAAAGAGTATTGGCCAAATATCTCATACACGTTTTCCACAAGTTTAAATAAAAGAGTTATGCAAAGATATTAGCATGGCCCAGTCAGTGCTTCAGTATTGGAAAGACAGAAGCATGTGAACTTCATCCAGTACTATGTTAGAGTACCTTTTATGGATTCTGCACATGCCTTGTGCTTATAGTTCAGGGATTTAGAAAAGGAGAGAGATTGCACTCTTTACAGGACTCTCAGGAAAATAAATAATAAGAAAATTTTTTAAATTTGTGTTTAGAGGTAGTGCATTTTTGCTATGAGAGAAGATTGTGGATAAATATTTAGAGTAGAGGTCATTTTTTGAGAAACCAGTTAAGTTAGTCGTAGTAAGATCTTCATGAGTGGGGAACCTGCTGCCTCGGGGCCACATGTGGCCCTCTAGGTCCTCAAGTATGGCCCGGAATTCCAACTTCACAGAACAGATCCCCTTAGTAAAAGGATTTGTTCTGTAAAACTTGGACTCAGTCAAAAGGCGACACTTGAGGACCTAGAAGGCCACATGTGGCGTCGAGGCTGTGGATTCCCCACCTCCAAATGCTAGGCTGTCATTGGGTACAGTAACTGCTATACTCTTAATGGGAGTGAAACCAGCTTGATTTAGCAAGAATTTTTCATTCTTGTGTTGTTTTAATGTATAGGCATACGTTGCTTGTGCATAGTTTTATGAGTGTGAGTTGACATCTTCCCACAATTTATATGATAAACAATCAGTAGTCAAGAGCAGTAGACTAGTTTGTTGTGAATTGTGTATAATTTTTCCCCCTGTTACCCATATTGGTTTGAATTAACTGTGAATGAATGAATGAATGAATAATGTCTTTTTTTTATAAATTTTTAAAATTTTTTAATTTTTAACATGTGTTTTTAAAGCTTTGGGTTACAAATTTTCTCCCTTCCTCCCTCCCCACCCACCGTCATTGAAAAAGCAAACATCTCAGTACAGGTTATAGATGTGTAATCATGCAAAACACTTCCATAGTAGTCCTGTTGTGAAAGACTTAAGTGTATTTCCCTTCATCCTATCCTACCACCCATTTATTCTACTCTCTCTTTTGACCCTGTCCCTCCTCAGAAGTGTTTGCTTCTGGTTATCCCCCTCCCCCAATCTGCCCTGCCCTCTATCAACCCCCCTGCTCTCTTGTCCCCTTCCCCCCTTATTTTCCTATAGGGTAAGATAGATTTCCATACGCCATTGTCTATGTTATTCCCTCCTTAAGCCAAATCCTATGAGAATGAGATTCACTCATTCCCTCTCACCTTCCCCCATTTCCCCTCTGCTGTAAAAGCCTTTTCTTGTCTGTTTCATGTGAGATATTTTACCTCTGAATGCCTTTTTTTTGATGGGGCAATACAGCTATTGTGATCTAAAATAATAAGTATTGGGAGTGTATTGAATTTTCCTTGAAATGATATTTATTTGCAAGTGATTTTGCTGAAATAATATTACTAGTGTCTCGTGCAGAACATCACTGTTAGATTTGTAATTCATCAGTCTTCCTTTTTTTGATGCATTTTGTAATTTTTTTTTTTAGTTCTGGATTAAACAAATTTTTCAGAACTAATTATAGAAAATTCACCTGTGCCATTATTATATAGACTAACATTATTTAACATGGTTTGAATTTTCTCTTGCTTCGGCATATTTTCTTTGGAAATGAAATTGAGTCAGACTCTTGGGGGGCTTTTTTATACTTCATTTTTTTCCCCCAAAGTAACCTCATGTGCAAATTAAATTGTTTGGAGTTACTTTTGGTATTCCAAACAAAAGAATTTTAAAAATATATAGTTCTATAGGCTTGCATGTATCTAAATGATAATTTTCAAGAATAACTACATAAGTCTTTAACTCATATTTATGTTAAATTATGTTTTGTAGCTCTCTAAAATGTTTACTGGTTTTACATAATGAAAGTTAGTAACCAATATGTTATTCCTTATGCAAAAAGTTGGGAAATGAAGTATTGGATAGTGAGATAGTCTAAGAATCAAAAATACCAAGGTTCAAGTCTTGCCTCTGACACATATTGGCTGTGGGACCAATTCTAAAACCATAAGTTGCAGGCCAGGTGCTGATCTGCTTTGGTAGAGGGTGTTTCCTTATTGGCACCTCCTTATACCAATTAAATCACAGATGCAATAAAAAAGATATGGGGATTGAGGAGGTAAGAATAACTGAAAATTGGAAAATAATAATAATAATAATAATAATAATAATAATAATAATGCTAATGATAGCAGATAGTATTTATGTAGCTCTTTAAGGGTTGCAAAGCAAAAATGTTATCTCATTTGATCCTAATGACACCCCTGTGAGTTAGGTGCTATTATTAACATTTTACAGACATTTGCCAAATTTTTATAAATATTTGCCAACAAATACTCTTCTGTATACTGTTAACTATTATATTTTGATAGGTATAGAAAAAGCAATTTTAAAAATATTTTTAAAAAATTTGGCAAATTTGATCAGTTGTCATCTATGAACAGTTGATAAGTACACTAAGCCCAAAAATGGAGTAATTCTGGTTTACAGGATGTTATATTTAAAATTGTATTAATTCAATTAAGCAGGAATGGAAAAAAGTGTGAGAAAAAGTTGTCATTATCTCTTACATGCCTGAAAGTGTTGTGAATCTTGTATGTCTCAAAGAGAAGCTACAGTAAATTGAGAATAATGTTAAGAACTTATTAGGGGTACTCTGGAAAGATAGTGTAGCATAGTGGAAAAAGTATTGTAGTTAAGAGTTAGAAGACCTTGATTTGTCTGTCAGTCAGCAAAGCATTCATTAAGCACTTATGTGCCAGGTGTCCCAGCTTTGATATTTACCTGTGTCTAACTCAAGATTAGTCACTTTACCTTTCAGAGCCTTAATTTCCTTATCTGTAAATGGAGAGATATAATACTTAACTTACAGGGTTGTTGTGAGGAGGGTACTTTATTAATTGTGAAGTGCTCTATACTTGTATGCATGTACACAGACACACATATGTACCACTTTCCACTCCTCCCTTTGTAAAGACACTTATGGACACTTCTCTTTCCAAGGTTGTTTATAATCTTTCAATGGCAAAAGCCAGTGGCTTTTTCTTAGTCCTCAAACCTTCTGCAGTTTTCACAACTCCCCATGGCTTCTGTGACACAGTTCTCTCTTGATTCTACTCCTGTTGCTTGCTTCTCCTTAGTATCCTTTGCTGGATTCCCATTCATCCACTAAATTTAGTCATCCTCCAAGCCTCTGTCTTAACTCTTCTTTGGACTCTATATTCTCTGTCCTAGTAATTTCATTAAATCTCTTGGGCTCAATTATTTCTGTACACATTTATATACTTCCATATTTATATATTATATATAAGATATTTATAGGCAAATGTATAAGTGTCTGATATGTAGATATATATCAGATACTTATATAGTATATGTAATACTTCCATGTTTACATACTCGGTTCTGATTTTTTCTGAATTCTGATTTTATTTCGTGCTGAACAGTTCTCCTTGATGTCTTGAAGGCATTTCAAATTCAGCACATCAAAACAAAACTCATTTGGTCTCTCCCTGTCACCTCAGAAAACCCTACAAAAAAACCTTCCTGCAAATTTTACCATTTCTGTTGATGGCACCACCATCTTGCCAGTCATCCAACCTGGTCATCATGGAGTTATGTTTGACTTTAACTGTACCTTTAATCTCTATATCCAGTTACCAAGTCTTATTGACTTTGTGTCTCTCAAATCTGTCTCCTTGTTTCCACTCACATAGCCTCTACCTTGGTTTAGGTACCATTAACTTTCTCCCAAACTGTTGCGTATTAACATGTACTTTGCAGAATCCTCAATTTCCTTCAAAGCACAGCCCAGGTGCTACCTTTTGCATTAGGCCTTTACTGAACGCTCACCCAGTTATTGACACTTTCTTTCTTTTGCACTTATTTTATATATGCCTTATATTTACTTGTGTACATGTTGTATTCCCCAGTAGAATGTAAGCTCTTTGAGGGGACTGTTTCCCTTTTTACTTTTCTCAGTGTTTAGTGTAGTGCCATGTACATTGTAGGTGCTTAATATAAGTTTGTTGAATTGAATTATCTGAGCTATCATTGCATTGTTAATGAAAACTGACTTGTCTACAGAAGAACTTCTCACAACACATAATTGGATCATTGAAAAGTATTTGTGAGTCAAGTGTGTGTCTCCTTTTATTCAGCATAACTTGATTCAGCTGAAAGGTTTATTATTTTTTAAAAATTAAATAAAATTATGTGGATAGATATCTTTTGAATCTTGGTCTTGAGGGTGGAGAGAGTCATAAAATGCTTGTGAGATCAAATAATTTTTCCAGGACTGCCTAAAACCATTGGTGATGTGTGGATAAATACCTTCGTATAATGTGTTTGTATTTGTCAGTTATACTCAGTTGAAAAATTGAGGTTACATTAAATGCCCATGTTGTGCCTATGTTCATCAGAGAATTTCCTAAAACAACCCTAAAACTTGTGTTATTCTTTCTCCTAACTATTGAAATGAATGGAACTGATCTACAGATTAGTAAATCCTGAGTATTTGGCAGGAGTGCTTCACCGATTTCAGTGGAAGCTTTCTGTCAGTTTCAGAGTTGTTAGATGTTTTGGAAATGCTCCATTGATTTTAATGGAACTTTTCTATTAAATCTGGAGGCTGATGAGATAGAAATCCTCCACTGGTTCCTCTTCAGCATTTCTGTCACACCTGGCCAGCTATTTGATTCTGTAGAAAACTTGGAGCAACAAATTTATGTTATATTAACACTATTTAGGTGCAATGAACAATAGCAGAAATTTATTTGAAGGAAATATTTAGTTTACTAGTATCTTCTCAATCTGAGAATCGTATTTAGCTTAATCTGTTATATTGGATCAGTTGTTAATTTAGTTATAATTTAATTTTTTATTTAAAATATCATAACCTTAGTTTGCTATACTAATACCTTCATTCTTAAATAATGCAATTATATTTTAGAAAGTACAGTACTTGTTGAATCATACTGTTTTCTTTTGAGTATATTTCCTTATAAATTAAACTTGATTGCAAATAAGTGGTAGTGGCTTTCAGGATAGTAGAGTATTATTAATTAATTAATTGATTGATTTTGGATTTTCAAGCATTTCTTTTTTTAGTTTTTATTAATTTATTTTGATTTGTCAACAATCACTTCCATAAGCTTTTGAGTTTTAAATATTTTCTCCCCCTCCCTCCCTCCCCACAATCTGATATAGGCTATACATATACATTCCTATTAAACATATTTTCACATTAGCAACGTTAAGTAAGAATTAGAACTAATAGGAGGAACCACCAGAAAGAGGAAACAAACCATAACAGAAAAAAAAAATAACATAGTATGCTTTGATCTGCATTTAAACTCCATAATTCTTTCTTTGGATGTGGATAGCATTTTCCATCATGAGACTTTTGGAGATCTTTGTATTGCTGAGAAGGGTTAAGTCTGTCAATATTAATAATTGTACAACGTGGCTGTTATTGTTCACAACGTTCTGGTTCTGCTCACTTCACTCAGCATCACACCATACAAGTCTTTCCAGATTTTTCTGAAGTCTGCCTGTTCATCATTTCTTATAGCATAATAGTATTCCATTACATTCATATATCACATTCACAGTTATGATTACTCTCTGTGTCTTTCTCTCCATTCTTTTCCCCTCCTGTTTATGCTTTTTTTCTCCTTTCTCCTTTTCCCTCCTCACTAATGTTTTGCTTTTGACCACCGCCTCTCCCTCTGTCCCACCTCCCTTCTATTAGCCCCCTCCCTTTTCTTCCCCTTTACCCTTAGTACTTCTTCCCTCTCTTCTATCCTTCCTCCCCTTTTTTTCCCCTTTTCCCTCCTACTGCCTATAGGGCATGTTAGATTTCTATACTTAACTGATTATATTATTCCCTTCTTGAGCCAAATCTGATGAGACTAAGGTTCAAACAATGCTCATCTCCCTCCCTTCTTTCCCTATGCTGTAATAGGTTTTTATGCCTTTTCCTGTGATGTAATTTACCCTTGTCTGCCTCCTCCTTTCTTTTTCTCTCAGTACATTTTCTTAGATCAGATTAATCCACTTACTTGGATCCATTTAACCCACTGGATTAGATTTTTTCATCATTACATCAAAGTCAATTTATGCCCACCCCTTTATGTATACCCTTTTAACATGGTGAAGTAACAATACAGTTCTCAAGAGTTAAAAGTGTCATCTTCCCTTGTAGGGATGTAAACAGTTTGCCGTTATTAATAACATGTTGGGAGCCTAGGGCCTGGTCACTGGGTTTGTGTGCTGGGGCCTCCAATGTTGGCAGTTGGAGGCTATAGGGTTCTGGCAGCTTACCTGGTGTTGGGCTGGAATCAGCAGCACTGGAACTCTAGGGGTAGGATTGAGTAGTGTGGCTCCTGGAGATTTCCTGCTCCCCCAAGCCTTTTCTTCCTTTCACTTTCTTCAGCTCCTTTCAGATGGATGTTGTAGGGTGTTTATCTGCCTGGGGCCCCTTGGAGTGCTGCTTCCCTTAGTTTTGCTGAGGCACTGGGAGAGGTGGTTGCTGTAGAATGCCCAGGCACGTGGTGTTTCTCCAAGTTGATTTCCACTGGTTCCCCCACCCTCTCTGAGGCACTCAGGGGTCCAGGTGTTGGTGTTTGCTTGCTCTACCACCTGGGCTTCAGGATCTCCTCCTGGTATGCTGAGGTGGGGCTTTCCATTAGCTTGCAGGGACACCTCCTGTTCTGTGTTCTGTACTGCTCTCCTTCCCTCAGGGTAAGAGGGGCCTTTCTTGTTAATCCCTAAAGCTACCTGGGCTACTGAACTGCAGCACCCCATCTTTCTTCTGGTTCAGTTGTTCCAGGGTTTTTCCTGGGGCGATATTTTCTGGGCTTTCAGGGGTTAATAAGGGAGGGTAAGAGCAACTCATCTTTTACTCTGCCACCTTGGCTCCCAGAAGTGGAAGTTTTCCATAAGCTTTTGAATTTTAAATTTTTCTCTCCCTCCCCAAGATGGCACGCAATCTGATATAGGCTATACATATACATTCCTATTAGACATATTTTCACATTAGTCATGTTGTAGGGAAGAATTAGAACCAATAGGAGGAACCACAACTTGTTCAGCCATTCCCCAATTGATGGGCATCCCCTCAATTTCCAATTCTTTGCCACCACAAAAAGAGCTACTATAAATATTTTTGTACATGTGGGTCCTTTTCCCATTTTTATGATCTCTTTGGGATACAGCCCTAGAGGTGCTATTGCTGGGTCAAAGAATATGTATATTTTTATAGCCCTTTGGGCATAGTTCCAAATTGCTCTCCAGAATGGTTGGATCATTTCATAACTCCACCAACAACGCATTAGTGTTCCAATTTTCCCACATCTTCTCCAGCATTTATCATTTACCTGTTTTGTCATGTTGGCCAATTTGATAGGTGTGATGTGGTATAGGGTATTATTTGTTATACTGAATTGGGGAAGCATTCCAGTTCCATCTTCTATTCATGTACATTTCAATTTTTAATAACTATAATGACTGACATTTACTTTGTACTTTTAAGTTTGCAAAGCATTTTACGTAATATTTTATTTGACCCTCACAACGACTTGGAACATTAAATATATTATTATGCCCATTTTACAGATGAGGAAACAGACTCAGAGAAGTTAAATGATATACCCATGGTCACAGCTAGTAAGTGTTGGAGGTGGGATTTGAACCTGGCATTACTTCTCATAAAGACAGTTAAATCAATACCATGCTGAACGTGCCCCAGTGGTGCTATAGCATAAACACCTCCTGTCCCCAAAAGTGATTTTGGATAGAGGGACACCATTGATTGAGGGACATGGATTTTTTTTTTTAATAAAATCTAAATCTGGAATCCTAATTACTTTAAATGTTATACAGGTTATCCATTTAAGTCTTCCTTATTGTGGTGTGGAAATGGCCTTGAGTTCATTCAGGCTGTCCAGTGAAGTATAATATTTGATAGATCCTACCAATCTGGAAAGACTTCAATACTGACCTAGAAATGTACTGACATTCCAAGACCAGCCTAATCAAGATTGATCACTGAATGATGAACTTTTTTTGTTAGGGTGTGGAGAGATTGTGGTCTCTCTGTATCAATGGAGGGGAAACTATCCATGATAATGAAATGACACATTTTTTGAAATAAGTTCATAGAATTATGGAACCTTAGAGTTGGAAGGAAGAACAGGAATAACAAGGGATTTTGTGACAGGAAGAAAAGGTGGGCTGATCACATAGTAAGAGCAAGGGGTATATGACACAGGTATATGGGCATGGTGCTCATGGTATCCTGATGATGTTGGGAGAAATCGAAGAAGACTTTCAGCCTGTTGGGTGGGCTGCCCCAGCTGTGCTGTGTTTTTGGGAGAACTGGACAGGAGTTGATAGTGATAGACCCACATAGATGGGTTGTAAGCAGCTTTGTTGGAGGGAACTCCCAAACTGATGAAATCACAGATCCATTTTAATATTTGAGAAATTTGGAGTAGACTCCAGATATCATCAGTGACTACTCAACAAGCATTTTTTTTTCCAGGTTCATATTCTCTCTTTTCTAATTTACCCTCCTCCCCCCAAGTAAACAGGAAAACAAAATCTATTACATGTATAGTCAAGCAAAACAAATTCCGACATTGGCCATATTCTCCTCCTCTCCTCTCAGTCCTCCCCCCCTCATATAACTCAAGCTGCACTTTGAGTCTATTACGTCTCTATTGTACGGGTAGAGCATATTTCATCCCTAGACCTATGAAATTTTGGTTGGTCATTGTATTGCTTAGAGTTCCCAAGTCTTTCAAAATTATTTGTCTTTACAATAATGTTATTATTGTATAAGTTGTTTTCCTGGTTGTACTTACTTCACGTTACATCAGTTCATACATGTCTTCCCAGGTTTCTCTGAAATCATCCCCTTCAACATTTCTTACAGAAAAGTAGTATTCTATCACATTCATATACTATAACTTATTCAGCTATTCCCCACTTGATGGACACCCCCTCAAGTTTTCAGTTCTTTGCCCCTACAAAAAAAGAGCTCACACACACACACACACACACACACACACACATCTTTGGGGTACAGGCCTTGTTAGCAGTATTGCTGAGTTAAAGGATATATGTAGTTTAATAGCTGGACTAGCCTATTAAAATCTTTTTAGATCCTCATTTTCCCAGAATAGTTATTCATTTTCACCCCCATCTTTCTGTCCTGGAACTTTCATAAACCTGTCCTCTGGCTGGTTCATTTAGGGTTAGGTAGATAATTTGTCATTCATACCTGTTTTTTGCTGATATGCCGTTTGATTTCCTCTAAGACTTCCCTAGTGAAGCGTCAATTAATTTGGAAGTAGTATTTCTTATTGATTGATTTTATTAACTCAGTTTTTAGTTTGTACCTGGTCTGCCTTTCCCCTCCATAGCCACTCCAGGAATATATAAATCTGCCACAGCTTTTTTTTTTCCCTAGACTGTGGATAGTGTGAGGTGAATAGGAACAGAGACTGGTCCTGGAGATGACTGAGAGGAAGGATGGAATGAACCCAAATGGCCAATAAAAACACAGTAGTACTTTTCAGAGTTCAAACCAGGTAAGGATTATGTCATAGATGCATAAGTTAGAGAGATAAGAAAAGTATAGCATAATCTATGGCAATTGTGTTCATGTGGAGCTCAAATAGAAACAGATCCCTGTAGGTCACATATTGACTTAGAAAACCACAAATTAACACTATCTATGTTGTATTGTATTTTTATTTATTTTGTTAAACATTTTAATCTGGTTCAGTCTGCACAGGGAAATTTTGGGGACCTTTTGTTTCAGCCACAAGTTTGACACCTCCGATCTGTGGCATTGTAGGAGTCTTTCTTCGTACCTTACAGAGATTTTGTGAGGAAGGTACTTTACAAATCTTAAAATACTATATGAATATGACTAATTATTATTATTTTAAATCTTATTCTCATCTTTTTTTTGATAGAATTAAGATGGAAATGGTACAGGGTAAGTCTCTATCCAGTTAGTATTCTTTATAGCTAATGTTCTGTAGAGGATTACACAAAGTGACTACTTTTTGTACTTGAATAAAGTTTTGGGTTCTAAGCTCATCTTCTGTAGGCTCACTGAAAGCATACACAGGACAACTCCAATAGCCTTCCTATAGGAAATTGGCAGTGTATGTATCTCATCTTATTCCTGTATGGTATTGTTTTGCCCCAGTAGGTAGGTCTTTTTGGAGACCAGCTCTTTATTCCACAAAGGTTGGAGATTATGAGTTTTGTATGATGACAGCTATTAAAAGTTACTCTTCTCAAATTTTTGTGGAACAGTATTATCTCCAGGCATTTTTTCTGGACAATAGTTTCAGCTGTGATTATGACCTGGTTCCCATTCAGTTTATTTGTTGAATTCTCAAAGGTATTTTGAGATAAGGGATTTATTGTCTATTAGTTTATGAACTTCTTGTGTATAATTATGGCCTCATGACTTTGTTTTTCAAGGTATTTGTTAATTACTGCTTTTTTGCAACCTGTTATAATAAGGGCCAGAGCTTCTTTAGTTTCCTTGAATAATCTTCTTGAGCAGTAAGTCCTTGTTAAGGATAATCTTTCAGTAATTCTTGGTGGCAAAGATTATATTTTGACTCACTTTCATAAAGCCTTCAGTTTCTGTAAATATATTTTTTGTTGATATATTGTTGCTAGAGTTCATGTGGATCTTGCCCATGGAGAGCTTTTTGATTTCATTCTTGTATCTTAGCCTTTTCACAGGCTCTATCCTGAGACAAATGATTTTGGGTTACATTTGATGATTTCAGTGGCCTATGCCTGTGGTCAACATTTATTATAGTTCTTTTACTATTTTTCTTTACTATTGTTTTCTCTTGGTAAAGTGATTTCTGTTCTGAAAGTATTTCTGTATGTTTTTAACTTGTTTATAATCTATTCTGAGAACAACATTCCCTTTAATTTTTTTTATAGCCGCTCAGACTCGCTGCTGCTGCGGGCAGAGTATTTTTATAAAACATAACAACTTTGTTAACATATGAAATATAAATATTTCCAATGAAAATTGAAAATCTGCTTATGTTTGATTTTACTTATTAATTAAATGGTAGAGTAAAATTTAGTATAATTTTATCAGAATAGCCACATTATTAATCACTATTTAGGACAGCTAGGTGGTATAGTAGATAGACAGCTGGGCCTGGAGTCAGGAAGACCTGAGTTCAAATTTAGCCTTTAGCTAGCTAAACTAGCTGTGTGACCCTGTGCAAACCACTTAACCGTTTTTGCTTCAGTTTTCTCATCAGTAAGATGAGCTAGAGAAGGAAATGGCAAACCACTTAAGTATCTTTGCCAAGAAAGCTCCAAATGGGGTCATGAAGAGTTGGCCACTACTGAAAACAACTGAACAACAACAAATAGTCACTATTTACATGGTGATTTTTCCTTTTCTTTATTGATGGTGATATCACTGTAGTAAGGAACTCTGAGTCTATTTCACATAGCTTCAGGCCCCTGCCACTGATGATGACTGTAGTAAAGCAGTTGCTCCAGCCATTCATTTCTTTCCCATCTTTCTGAAACTAGGAAGGCTGTCTATTTCATTCATAAGGAGGCTGGTTAGCCAGCCAAGATGACATGACCTAACTGGACCAGTTCACCGGCAGTTGATAAATCAATTAGAATACATAGATCTTCATTAAAGGAGCAAAACAACCTTGTAAATAGTGACAGAAGTAGAAGTGTTTTTAAAAGAAAATTTCAGCTGTGCAGCAGTGATTCAGTATGTGAGGGAGCATCTCAGTCACTGCATGGCCATGCACCTTTGCAGCTTAGAGGGAACATTGTCTGAAACTCTGTCATTCTTCTTTTTCATTATAATGATGATGATGATTCAATCAATAGATATTCATTAAGGACACTGTATAATACAAAGTCAAAAGCAAAATTGTCTTTGCCCTTAAAGCACTTTCATCCTAATAGAGGGGACAACACATGCATAAATAGATATATGTAAAACACATGCAAAACAGTCAAAGAACTGGAAACTGAGGGGATGCAAAGAACTCAAAATGTTATAAAGTAAGTGTTGCAAACTAAAAATAAATAAATTTTTTTTAAAAAAGCATACACCATAACTTGTTCAGCCATTTCCCAATTGATGGGTATTCCCTCAATTTCCAGTTCTTGGCCACAACAAAAAGAGCTGCTATAAGTATTTTTGTACATGTGGGTCTTTTCCCCTTTTTTATGATCTCTTTTGGATATAGACCTAGTAGTGGTATTGCTGGATCAAAGGGTATGCACAGTTTTATAGCCCTTTGGGCATAGTTCCAAATTGCTTTCCAGAAAGATTGGATCAGTTCACAACTCCACCAGCAATGCATTAATGTTCCAATTTTCCTACATCTTCTCTATTGTTTATCATTTTCCTGTTTTGTCACGTTAGCCAATCTGGTAGGTATGATGTGGTACCTCAGAGTTGTTTTGAGTTGCATTTCTCTAATCAGTAGTGATTTAGAGCATTTTTTCATATGATTATAGATAGTTTTAATATCTTCATCTGAAAACTGACTATTCTTATCTTTTGACCGTTTATCAATTGGGAAATGATTTATATTCATATAGATTTGACTTAGTTCTTCATATATTTTAGAAATGAGACTTTTATCAGAGATATTAGCTGTAAAAATTGTTTCTCATCTTTCTGCTTCCTTTCTAATCTTGTTGCATTGTCTTTGTGCAAAAACTTTTTAATTTAATGTAATCAAAATTATTCATTTTGCATTTCATAGTGTTCTTTTTCTCTTTTTTGGTCATAAATTCTTCCCTTTTCTGTAAATCTGACAGGTAAACTATTCCTTGCTCTACTGATTTGCTTATAGTATCACCCTTTATGTCTAGATTGTGTCCTATGGTATATGATTTTGATGGAATGTTATTGTGCTAAGAAATGATGAAGAGGATGGTTTCAGAAAAACCAGGAAAGACTTTTATGAACTGATGCAAAATGAATTAAGCAGAACCAGCAAAACATTGTATATAGTAACAGCAACATTGTAACAATAATCAGTTGTGAAAGCCTTACCAACTATGATCAATACAATGATCCATAACAATGCCAAAGGACTCCTGATGAAAAATGCTATCTGCCTCCAGAGAGAGAAGTTTTGGAAGTCTGAGTGCAGATTGAAGCATTCTCTCTCTCTTTCTCTCTCTTTTTCTCTTTTTTTTCAACATGGCTGATGTGGAAATATGTTTTGTCATGACTTCATTAGACATTATATATTCATATACTATATATAATATATTAGTATGTATAATTGGTATTGTATTTTTTGCCTTTTCAAAAGGTTGGGGAAGGAATGAAGGGAGGAAGAGAATTTGGAACTGAAAATAAAAATTAAAACAAAACAAAACATACAAAGGTAATCTTGAAAAGGAAGGCACTAGTAGCTAGGGTAGGAAGCAGGGGCAGGGCTTGCTGGTGTTGGGAGATAGAGGGGGATCAGGAAAAACCTCCTGCAGTAGGTGGCCTGAGCTCAGTTTTGAAGGAAACTAAGGATTTCCAGGAGGTAGAGGTGAGGAGATAGTATTCTAGGCATGGGGAATAGTCAGTACAAAAGCAGGAGGCCAGTAATGGAGCATTGTGCCTGACGAATAAGAAATAGGCCAATATGGTAAGATTGTAGAGAACGTAGAGCAGAGTAATTTGTAATTAGGTTCTAAAGGTAGGAAGTGGCCAGGTTGTGAAGAGGTTTACATGCCAAATTTAGAGGAGTTTATATTTGATCCTTGATGTAAAAGAGAGCCTCTGGAGTTCATGGTGGGTGGGGAGAGGAGTGGTTACACAGACCTCAAGTTTTGGCAGCTGTGTGGAGAATGGATTGGAGAGGGGAGACACTCAAGAAGAGAGGCCAATTGCAATAGATCAAGTGGGAGGATGTTGCTGTTGTTTGTCCTTTGTTCTTGAAGAGGACCATGACATCAGGAAGTTGATGCCATGATAGGCAAGTGAATTGGATTTAAGTGAGGGAGGCCTGTGCAAAGTCACCAGCTTCACTGTCCTCTGGAGCCTGAGAGATGATGAGGTCTTGAATGTGTCTGACTGTGTGAGAGGAGAGAAGGGGCAAATATAAGATATTGTGGAGATAGAAAGGACAAGATTAGACAGCTGTTTGGAAATGTAGGTTGAATGAGAAGAGTTGAGGATGACAGTAAGGTTGTAAAACTAGGTATTTGGAAGAATAGTGGTCCCCTTGACAGTAATAGAGAAGTGATGCACAGTGCTTGGTACAATGTAGGCATTTAATATTTTTTGTTGATTGAGTTATAAAGACGTGACACTCATCTTTTATTCTTACTCCGTCTGGACTTTATTCTTTCTACCTCTATTACGACATCTCTTTACTGTTGTTTATTTTGACATTTTACTATTATTTTTGATTGGTTCTAGAGATTTTTTGCCTTTAAACTGTTCCTAATTTTTTGTAACATCTGGTAAATAGTAGTGTATGTTATTTAGGGAAACATTTTATAAGACAGTGTTGTTAGCATGTTATGCCATTTGGCTATACTTTCTTCCATAATTCAGGTGGGATGATCAACCAATGAAACCAGTTTTCTTTTAGTTCTAAACCAGTTAAATCTGGATAAAAAGGAATAGGTTGAAAAACTGGAAATTTGTAAAGAAAGTAGTTATTTCCCTCTACCTGCAAACTTAGCTTTTTTAGCAAAAAAAAGTTTACAGTGTAATATTTAGATTTCATTGTTTTTGCAAAGCTGTCTTTTAAAGAAAGAAGTAATAAACTTTTAATATTACAGAGCTTCCTGGGTTTTGGTTAGGGATGTATCACTTCAACTGGCATTAAGAGAAGTATAGAAATAATTATTAATTTATTTGATCATTATTATCTCCTAAATGGTTACTATTATTTTAAGTATAGTTTTTTCCTATCAAGTTCTTAAATTTTTTTTTTTAAAAGAAAGGCATTTATTGGGGTGATGTACCCAAGCAGGCCTGCTTCCTGTGAGGCAGAGCGGCTCCATGTGGGAGTCAGAACAGAGGCAGAAGGCCTTGTTCCCCTAAGGGAACAGAGTGGCTCCTGCTTCCCACAGGTGGCAAAGTCAATTAGCCGGGTCAAAGGTATGGTTTACATACAATTCTATGGAGTAGGGGGAAGGGAACAAGAGAATGGGAGAAGCAAGCATGGCTCCAGAATACCTAGGGTATCAGGTAGTCTGGAGGTGACAACCAAAGAGAGCAGGAAAGAGGAGGAGAAGAATTATTCTGGAATTGAGGGTGCTTTGTGAAAGCATAGAAAGTTCACAGTAGGGGCTTCAATCCATAGTCTTCTTTGATCACTTTTCTGGCTGTTCACATCAGGCATCTTATCTCCTAGCATGTTCCATCTGTCTCAGGCACTCTTTTCTACCACATTATAAGTACTAATCTTACCCCCATTAAATTGTGCAGATTCCCTAACAATGTTGCCTGCTCCTATTGGCATCACAATAGCGTGTTGGTGTTTACAATAAAACTCACTACTCTGACTGAAAGAAGGCTTGAGTGGTCAAATTCTTTCAAGGCAGATTGCCTATACCCTTACATTTCAAGGTTCCCAGCACCCCAAACTGCAACAGAATTGGCTGATTCTACTCCTCCTCCTCACGGATTGTTTATCCTTCATTTTTGAAGAGGACCAATGACATTAGGAGAGTGATGTCTTGACTTGTAAGTGAATTGGATTTAAGTGAGGTAGAGCTGTGCAAAGGCATGAACTTCACTCTCTCCTTCAGAGTCATCAGGGTCCAGTGGCCTCTTCATGCTTCTGTTGAGTCTTGTATTTGAAAGTCGAATTTTCTATTCAGCTCTGGTCTTTTCATCAAGAATGCTCTAAAGTCCTCTATTTCATTGAATATCCATTTTTCCCCCTGAAGGATTATACTCAGTTTTGCTGGGTAGGTGATTCTTGGCTGTAATCCTGTCTCCTTTGCCCTCTGGAATATCATATTCCAAGCCCTGCAGTCCCTTAATGTAGAAGCTGCTAAATCCTGTGTTATCCTGAGTGTGTTTCCATAATCCTTGAATTGTTTCTTTCTGGCTGCTTGCAATATTTTCTCCTTGACTTGGGAACTCTGGAATTTGGCTACAATATTCCTAGGAGTTTTCCTTTGAATCTCTTTCAGGAGGTGATCAGTGGATTCTTTCAATTTCTATTTTACCCTCTAGACTATCAGGGCAGTTTTCCTGAATAATTTCTTGAAAGATGATGTCTAGGCTCTTTTTTTGATCATGGCTTTCAGATAGTCCAATAATTTTTAAATTATCTCTTCTGGATATATTTTCTAGGTCAGTTGTTTTTCCAATGAGATATTTTACATTGTCTTCTATTTTTTCATTGTTTTGGTTTTGTTTTACAATGTCCTGATTTCTCATCAAGTCATTAGTTTCCATTTGCTCCATTCTAATTTTTAAGGAAGTATTTTCTTCAGTGAGCTTTTGGATTTCCTTTTTCATTTGGCCAGTTCTGCTTAAGCCATTCTTCTCCTCATTGGCTTTTTGGACCTCTTTTGCCATTCAGGTTAGGCTATTTTTTAAGGTGTTATTTTCTTCAGTATTTTTTTGGGCGTCCTTTAGCAAGCTGTTTACTTGTTTTTCATGATTTTCTTGCATCGCTTTCATTTCTCTTCCTAGTTTTTCCTCTACTTCTGTTACTTGCTTCTCAAAATCCTTTCTGAGCTCTTCCATGGCCTGGGACCAATGAATATTTTTCTTGGAGGCTTTGGGTGTAGGAGCTTTGACTTTGTTGTCTTCTTCTGGTTGTATGTTTTAATCTTCTTTGTTACCAAAAAAAGATTCTATGGTCTGACTTTCTTCGTGCTGTTTGCTCATGTTCCCAGCCAATTACTTGAGTTTTAAACTCTTTATTAAGGTGGAGGTCTGCTTCCAGTGTGGAGAAGGTATTGTTGCAAGCTTCAGGGGTTTTATGCAGCTGTTTTCAGAGATGCTTCTAGAGACCTGTAAGTTTTCAATTCTTCCAAGGGAAAGGTGTTTACTCCTGTCCTGGTCTGTGCTCTGGTCTTTGAGTGACCACAAGCACTCTTTTCTGCCTTGGGACTGTGAAGAGGATTCATTCTTCACCAAGGTACATGCTCTACCCTGCCAGCACTCCTCCTTGCCCCAGGATTGATTCCCAGAACTGTGACCCAGATCCAAGCACAGGCAAAGCAAGAGAATCCTGCCTCAGCACCAGCAGAGAGATCCCTGCAATCCCCCTCTGATCAGCCACTCAATTCCTCCTCAGTCTGTGGGCCAGGAAGCTCCAGAAGCAGCCGCCACCCACAGCTGCATTAAGACAGGGGCTGGGATCAAGCTTCTCTCTCACTTCAGTCACAGACTTTTCCTACTGACCTTCTAAGTTGTCCTTGACATTTGTGGGTTGAGAAGTCTGGAAACTGCCACAGCTGCCGGTGATTCAGTCCCTGGAGGCCTTCTCCAGGTTCACTGAGGCCTGTTTTGCCTGTATGCCTATGCTGAATTGTGTTTCTCTGCCAGCCCGGCATGATAGACCTTTCTAATCAACCAACCAGGTTGTCTTGGGCTGGAAATTTGTTTCACTCTGTCTTTTTGTGGGTTCTGCTGCTCGAGAGTTTGTTTAGAACCATTTTTTACAGGTATTTGGTTTTTCAAGTTCTTAACATTTAAAACTTAACTATTTCCATTATTGTAGAATTTAAACCACTGAGGTAATAGTTTAAAAATATAACTGAACTAAAGGATTTTAAAATTTGATGTGAGTATATTACTACAGAATTGAGAGGCTGAATGTGTTTTTCTAGGTTTCTGTGTGCTTTTGAGTTTTTATTTCTCCTCCTGTTTATTGGAACTCTACTTCAGTAATTATTAGTTTTGGTTATCTTGTTTTTTCAGACTTCAGTTTACATTTAAAAATGCTTAAAAAACAGATTAGTTTTTTTGAGTACTAATTATTCATATTTGTTTTTCCTATAGCATAATTTGGATTGTCCTTGTTAAATGGATGTAGTAAAAATATTGCATTGGAATTAACTAAAATTATTGATAATACTATGAATCCAGTATTTAATTAAAGTGTAAGTTAGTGATCACAAATGGTCATGAATTAAATTACCCTTTAAATTGCTTTTATAGAATGGTGTATTTCTTCTCAGAAAAAATTAAGTCTTTAAAGGGGTTCATTTTTGAGACATAAGATACTATAAAGAAAAAAAATAGAAATCTTTAAATGTACTAAAAATAGGAAGCTAGCTAGACAGTCATGATGATCATGCTGCAAAACAGAAAAACTGAATTAATTCTTCTCCGTATTTTCTTAGGAAAATAGTAAGAAGAGTCTCATTCCCATACCAGAACTAGTAAACTTTCAGGATGTTCTCAATCTAATTGATAAATTAGTTGTGGATTAATCTCTAGGACCTGATTGCCAATATGACTTTGATTATAAGATTATAAGAAGGATTGTAGGAAGACTCTGGGACTTAGAGATATCAATCTCTCATATAATGTTTATGGAGCACTGAACATTTAAGCAAACATTTAGGAAAAGCCGTCATTTAGTCATTTATCCAACAAACAACAACAATAATAATAATAATAATAAGTAACAATAATATCTATGTAAATTCAACCAATAATATGTTCATAAATGCACTGAAGAAATGGCTGGGTAATTTGGATTTGCTTGTAGATATGGCAGGTTTATGAAAGCCATTCAGGATTAGTTCATTGCCACCAGAAATTACAGAAAGGTTGTCTTTATGTAGCCCAGATTTATTGCCCTGTGCAAAATATGAAAAGAAATGGTTGGAAAATTAGCAACACATCATTGCAGGCTGCACAAATTTAACACTTGTTGCATACTTTGCAAGGTGTGACTTGGAGGCTAGACTTGTATATAAGAAATTTATTATTAGGATCTTGAGACTCTTTCAGACTTTCATTGACTAAAAGATGAATTAATTTTGCAGAAAGACATTATCCAGATGGTCATGCTTCCTTCTAATTTTATGTAACATATCCTCTAAACGCATGTTAATCTGGGGATTTTTCTAGGAATTTTTTCTCCTTTGAAGATCGCTGTACAGAAATATTCAGTTCTAGGAAGTCAGACTCCTTGAAAACTCCTTGTCTGCATTCGCTGCCTCCACTTGCGTCTTCCTACTCACTCCCTTACTCCCCTCAATCTTTTGCAATCTAGCTCTTTAAAACTTTTCCATTCAACTGAAACTGCTGTCTGCAAAGTTAACAATGAACTTTTAAGTGCCAAAATCTGATGGTCTTTTCTCACTCCTAATCTTTTTAAAGCCATCAGTTACATTTGACACTGTTTAGTACCTGGCTCACAGTGTTCCTATTTACCCCAACTTCCTGCCTTTATACTTTATACTTAGAGGCAGCTGGGTGATAGACACAGTGTCCAGAGTACTGGACTTAGAGTCAAGAAGTTTTGAGTTTAAATTCAGACTCAGACACTTACTAGTTGTGTGGTCTTGAGCAAATCACTCAACTTTTGTATGCCTCAATTTCCTCAACTGTAAAATGGAGCACTTACCTCACAGAACTGTTATTAGCAACAAATATGATGTAATGAGATTATATATTTAAAGTGCTTACCACGGTGCCTGCCACTTAATAAATGCTATCTCCTTCTTTCCCCAGGCTCCTTTCTCCCACAGGGTCTTTAAACACACAGAGTAAAGGTAAAAGGCTGGAACAGAATATATTATGCTTCAGCTGAAGTAAAAAAAGCAGGGGTAGCAATCCTGATCTCAGACAAAATAAAAGCAAAAATAGATCTAATTAAAAGAGATAAGGAAGGAAGCTACATCCTGCTAAAAGGTACCATAGACAATGAAGTAATATCATTACACAGCATATATGCAGCATTTGGTATAGCATCCAAATTCTTAAAGGAGAAGTTAAGGGAGATTCAGGAAGAAATAGACAGCAAAACTATACTAGTGGGAGACCTCAACCTCCCCCTCTCAGAACTAGATAAATCTAACCACAAAATAAAAAAGAAAGACATTAAGGAGATCAATAGAATTTTAGAAAAGTTAAATATGGTTGACCTCTGGAGAAAACTGAATGTGGATAGAAAGAATATACCTTTTTTTTTGGTGATACATGGCACCTACACAAAAATTGATCGTGTACTAGGGCATAAAAACCTCATAATCTAATGCAAAAATGGGAGAAATATTAAATGCATTCATTTCAGATCATGATGTAATAAAAAAGTACATGTAATAAAGGGCCATGGAAAGATAGACTAAAAATTAATTGGAAACTAAATAATCTAATCCTAAAGAATGAGTGGGTCGAACAACAAATCATAGAAATAATCAATAACTTCATCCAAGAGAATGACAATAATGAGACAACATACGAAAACTTATGGGATGCAGCGAAAGTGGTCCTTAGGGGAAATTTTATATCTCTAAATACTTCCATGAATAAAATAGAGAAAAAAAGATCAGTGAATTGGGCATGCAATTTAAAAAACTAGAAAAAGAACAAATTGAAAATCCCCAAATAAATACCAAATTAGAAATACTGAAAACCAAAGGAGAGATTAATAAAATTGAAATCAAGAAAACTATTGAACCTATAAATAAAACTAAGCTGATTTTATGAAAAAAACTAATAAAATAGATAAATCTTTGGTTAATTTGATTTAAAAAAAAAAAAGAAAATCAAATTACCAGCATCAAAAATGAAAAGAATGAATTCACCACCAATGAAGAGGAAACCAAAGGGTCTTCAACATCAAGGGAACAATGTTCTCTCAAAAACCCTAGGTTCCCAGTTTTTCAATCTCACCTAGTCCTTTACTCCAGCTAAACCCAAGGATGCTCATACCCTCAATCTTACCCACAAAGACTACTTCCAGGATTAAGAATTCTAAAATTTATTTGACTATAATTTCCTGGTATCTCTCTCTCTTTATTGCTCAGTTCTCCTAAACCTATCCATTATTCTCAGTCTGTGACCTCATTTCCCTTCTAAGGCCATCATTGCTACTATTTAAGAAAAATCACCATTTAAGAGAATGGCTATATAATTCACAGCTTGGGGTAGTGGATAGAAGAGATACCCAGGGGTCAAGAAGACTTGGTGGAACTTCTACTTCTAATACACATTAGCTCGCTCTGTCACTTTAACTGCTCAGTGTTCCAAGGATTCTTTAAGATTTGTTGAATTTAAAATGTCTACAAAATAACCAGTGTGAGATAGACGCCAGCAGAGAGGTTAGAACTGAATAAGAAGATCAGAGAACCATCTGTATAGAGATGATAATTGAATTCATGGGACTGATAAGATTGCCAAGTGAAGTAGTATAAAAGGAGAAGAGAAGAGGGCACAGGGCAGAGCCTTGGGAGACATCCATATTTGGTAGGCATGACCTGGATAAAGATCCAAGATGCAAGAAGGAGCATATAGGTGGGAGGAGAACCATGAAAAAGCAGTATAACTAAGATGTAGAAAGGAGATTATCAAGATAGGTGTTTGTTGTTCAATTGTGTCCAACTTTGTGACCCCATTTGGGGTTTTCTTGGCAAAGATAGTGGAGTGGTTTGCCATTTCTGCCTCTAGCTCATTTTACAAATGAGGAGACTGAGGTGAACGGGGTTAAGTGCCAGGGTCACACAGCTAGTTTAAGTTTCTGAGGCTAGATTTGACCTTGGGAAGATGAATTTTCCTGACTCCAGGCCTGGCACTCAAGCCACCTAGCTGCAGAGAGGTGTAGAAACATGAGGATTGTTGCTATTTCGGTACTCCTTAGCAGGGAGTGATCAGCCACAATTAGGTGTCTTATTCCTCTGATACTTACTGGATGATCTCTTATGTGACATGTGTAGATCTACATCTTTGATGGAGAATAAGCAATTGTTTCTCCTTTAGCTGCTTTCTCTTTGACAAGAGAGTCCTCATATTCTATTACTTAAGTTTAAGGTTTTTAGTTTCATTTAGTTTTCTTTTGCATCTGTGTATCATTCTACCCTCACACTTTCTGATAAAGGCCACTTCACAATGAACAAAATAAATAGTATCTCTAACAATTGTCTATCATGTAGATTTTTAGTTCTGTTTTTTGGGGCAATAGATTTTCATTATGTATATGTAGTATTGCCTATAAATCTTTTGAAGACCTCCATCATATCTTAATCATTTTTTTTTTCATGTTTTACTCCTCTCATTTTTCTTTTTCTCACCTCTATTTTGCCAGCACAGGATAGGTGCCATTGAATGACTTAAACCAAGATGGTGTTTTTTTTTTTAATTTTTTATTTTTATAGACATAAATTCAGCCAAAATTAGTGTCACATTTTTCTAAATTAATTTAGTGTAATTCACAGAAACTTATTTTTTATGCATCTGCAAAATGCAGTTTGGGGAACATAATTAATTTTTATATAGGCATGCTTAACATTTTTTCCTTTCTTTCACCAATCTTGCTTTTATTTATTGGAGTTTATGTTTGGGGCAGTGCTACTGCCACAGCAGAACCCCTAATTAGGAATACACACACCTTATTTCTTGACAGAATTCTTATACAAAGAAGTATATGATTTTTATGTACATTTCTTGCTTTTGATATTTATTTCTTTGGTATAATTGGAAAAGTGGTAAAGATTTCCTCCCCATAAAATGTTAAAGTTTTATTAATCTGTAACAGTCCATAATTTTTTATATGTAGGATATCTTGATGAGAAATGCTTCACTACCTCCCTTTTAATTAAGAGCATATGGAGGATTTTCTTATGAATTAGATTAATGAAGATGTGAATATTGCATGAAGCATGTGGTATACATATAAGTGCCAAATGTGCGTGAATGAAATGTTAGCAACCATTTCATTACTTAATAAAAACATCTCATTTTTCCCCTATCTGAATTTTAAAACTTTAAAAACTTCAGGTTATGGAATAATTAAGATTCTTTTGAGTAGCTGTTTTTGGATGAAGGAAGAGAGAAAGTGCAGATTGTTTGGGAAGGTAGTGAACATTGTACATATTAATGATCAACTCACTTTAAAGAAATGGTCATAGTAATCAACCTGGCTTACCACACTATATAAAGTGGAGGAAATTTGATGGAGGAAAATTGATGAAAGAGATTTCAATTTTAGACATAAGCCTTTCTGAAAACATTTTAATTGTAAGAAAAGCCTTGAGTAAGATTTAATTGGGACTTAAGTTTGTGCTTAAAAAAGAAACAGTTGGTAATATTGATTATTAGAACAGGCATTACTTATCATTTTAACATAACCTTTTTTCCGTTTTCTACTTGATTGAGAAAATTCAATTACAAGTTCAGTTGACAAAAATTTGTTTTAAAACCAGAATCTAACATTAAAAATTATATGTCCAGCTATATTAAAATGAAAACAACAGGTATTATTTTATCTTAAATATGCTATATTATTTCAGTTATTTTAAAATAATACTCTGTTGATATCTTTTCCCATGACTTGAATTCATTAAGTGATACAATATGGTACAGATATCTTCAGAATTTTCAAAAGAGGTTAAAATTTACTCCTGTCTATTATTCCAAATTCATTATTTCATGTAACATTGACGTATTTCATGTCTTAGGTCATATATAAGTATACCAGAATTAAAGCTATAAATGAATGTTTAGCCATATGAGCAAAATGGTTATAGTATTTTAATAAAAATATATGCATTGAAGGCATTGAATAATTGCATATTTAAGAGACTGGCTAGTTTTATTTGCTTTTTTATTTTTTTTATTTAAATATAACCATTATATTAGGGGGGAAAGGAATAAGCATTTATATAGTGCTACCATGTGCCAGGCCCTGTGCCTTTTACAAATATTATCTCATTTGATTCTCATAACAACCCTGTGGTGTAGATGCTATTATTATTATTATTATTATTTTTACAATCGAAGAAACTCAGTTAAACAAAAGTTAAACGACTTGCCTAGGTCAAACAGCTAGTAAGTATTTGAGGGCAGATTTAAACTCAAGTCTTCCTGATTCCAGTGACACACTAGCTGCATCTAGGAAGATATAATGCATGTTTGTAATATTTGTTCTCCATATTCGCAGTTCATCAGAACAGAGACTGCCAAGAGACTATAAATATTTTTTTGTCTATGCCTCTGATTTATTTATTGCTAGCTAGACTTGAGGCCATAGCAGTTGGTCACTAGTTAATTAATATTTTTAGTAATAGTTTTGACAGAGGTAGAGAGGTGAAGAGACAGTAGGAAGAAGCATTTTGTGACTATGGTAATCTAATTTTGCAAAGAAGATGGCACACCTTATTGTTTTTTAAGAGCACATTACAGTGGAAGTTGTCATTAAATTATGAAAAAGTAGAGGCATTAGAAAAAATTGTGCAAATTATACCCAACTTTCTAAATTTTCTTCTTGAAATTTTTGAAACAAGTGAAATTAGGAAATCTGTATCTTACGCTAACTCATTTCTTAGTAAAGAACCTTTTGAACAAAATCTATCTTGTTGGCTAATGTTTCATTCTGTTCTTTCTTTGAAGGCCCAGAAAATATTCTGATATTTAATATCAGTATAAATATTTAATTTATTTTAGGATCCTTTTCCACAATATTTGTAAGTTGTGCTAAATTAGGAAACTTTTTCTTAAGATCATATTAGAATATTTTGTCATACCATTCATGAGAATACTTTTTCAAACTTTAGGCGTTATAGTTGATTCATATTCAATTTAATAATATTCATTATTCATAGCATTTTACTCATTAATTGAACTATGCAATCTAAACAAGTTTATTCCTTGGAAGAATGCCTTTGTTATAACACTCATTATAACATTTTGTTATAACAGTAAATGGGATTTAATGGTATTAATTCAGAGAGAAGTGATATTACAGTACTATAGTGAGAATCAAGTGAGCCTGTTGACTTGATGAATGGTCTAACATCTGAAACTACTGATGAAGTGTATAACAAATTGTTTAACACTTTTGCTATGGAGAAACTTGAAACCTTAAAAACTAGTAAACTATTTAAATGAAATAAACAGGATCTCAGCAGCAACTTTGTATTGACAGAATAAAGAAGTTGAGATTGAGAAAAAGTTAGCATAGCAACAAAATAGAAATATAGACTAGACATTCATATTAAATATTTAAATTTCAGAATAAAGTTAATAATTACCTATTCATAATATAGCATGTGACAGGTATTATTGAACTCACATATTTTTTTCTAGCACCTAATAGATACATAATAAATGTTACATGATCACAGTAGTTACAGTTTATGAAATTGTTTTGTGTTTTTAGTGAATGTGTTTACATTTGAAGTTAATAACTTTTTCATTAGCTCAGGGAAGTCTTTTTAATATACTGCTTTCTGAGATCATAGAATTTTTAAGTTTGAGATTTATGGTTTTGAAACCTATCTTCCAACTTGGCTATTTGCTTATAATCCACACATTTTTATTTGTCTTGATAGAATAATATCTGATGATAAAATATTAGAAATGCTCAATAGAAGCATTGTAGATTAAAATAGAATCAATTTTGTAATATACTTTGTTCTTTAATAATATTTAAATTCTCTAATTGCAAAAGTAGGGCTATACTAATAGAAACTAATCTGTATTTGTATATTTCAATTTTTCTATTTAAGTTTAGAAACCTTTATTAAATACATTTTAGAGGCCTTTATATTAGTCACCAAAACATAGCCTAGTCTTTTCTCTTTTCTTTTCTCTCCTCTTCCCCCCTCTTCCTGTCTGTCTGTCTGTCTCTCTCATACACACACAGACATACACTCATGAAAATATTTTGAAGCCATAAAAGCTAGGTTTTTGCAGACTCCAAAAGTTTTAGTTTCAAAATGGTGTAAGAAACAGTGCTTATTTTTATTTGTGTGACAAGGCTGTCACCCAGTGGCATCTTCAGGTGTTGCATCTCTACAGAATTCTTAACCATTCTGATTTTTTGTTTTCTAAGTTTAAAGTTAGTTTAAATGCTTATAAAGTTAGGGGCTTACTTTTACTCATAGATACTTCATTAAAATTTATTATTTACTCTAAAAACTTTTACTTTGTATTTATTTTATCATAATTGTTTAGGATAGTCACTTATTCTTTTCAAAGACTTGTAACTTTTTTTTCAATGAAAAAATATCAAATTTCTGTCTAACTGTCACTCTGTGGTGTAGTTAGGTGAAATTGTAGCTCAGTCTTTGTGAAGATTATAAACTTTATGAAACCTATTTAAAAATAATGCTAAATTTACCACAGTGATTTTCTTATGGTTTTTTATGTCTAGTTTTCCCATCATTGTGACAAATAAAATGGAAAGACTAGACCTACAATACAATTAAAATAGATTTTCTGTAGTAGTAATTTAATATAAGATAAATGAATGACTGAAGTAATTTAAAATTTGTGTACATATAAACCACAAAAACTGAATACTTAGAATCCATAAATTTTTAAAGAGATCTTACTGCTGAGTAGAATAAATCTTATTTTGAAAGTAATTTACAGGTGGCTTTCAGAAGAAGAAATCAAACTATCAGTAGTCATATGAAAAAGTGCTAGAGAAATACAAATTAAAACAACTCTGAGGTATCACCTCACACCTATCAGATTGGCTAACATGAAAGAAAAGGAAAATGATAAATGCTGGAGAGGATGTGGGTGTGTCGAGCGAGTGGTGGGCTCTGGAAAATGGTTAAACCTTCTATAAGGATGAATAAATGAATAAGGCACTTATTATGCACTTGCCATATTCAAGGCACTGTTCTAATCCTTAGGAATAAAAATAGAAAAGTAAGATAGTGCTTGATTTCAAGGAGTTCTCATTCTAATGGCGAGAAAACACATATGAAGGTTTCAGGTACAAGGAGGATGGAAAAGTTCCATGGTCCTTAGGGTATAACAGCAAAGTGATGGTAATGCCTCTTTAATGTTATTTCTACTGATAGAGTGATATCAGTTTCTGATATTGAACCATTTGACAGTGCCAAGGGTTTTGGCAACAGGAACTTTTCCTGGGTCTTTAGTAGCTGTAGTCACAACAGGGGTGGGGAACCTGTGGCCTCAAGGCCACATGTGGTTCTCTAGGTCCTCGGGTGCAGCCCTTTGAGTAAATCCAAACTTCACAGAAACAAATCCTCTTAATAAAAGGATTTGTTCTATAAAACTTCAACTTGATCAAAAGGCTGTACTCAAGGACCTAAAAGGCCACATGTGACCTTGAGGTTGCAGGTTCTCTACCCCTGCTATAGCACCTGCAATAGTTGCCATGCTGCATGAGCACAGGGGCAACTAGATGGTACAGTGGATAGAGCGCTGAGCCTGGAATCAGGAAGACCTGAGTTCAGATGTGGCCTCAGACACTAGCTTTGTGACCCTGGGCAAGTCACTTAACCCTATTTGCCTCAGTTTCCTCATCTGTAAAATGAGCTGGAGATGGAAATGGCAAATCATTTCAGTATGTTTGCCAAGAAAATCCCAAATGGGATTTTAATGAAGAATTAGACTCAATTGAAAATGACTGAACAACAACAACAGCATCTCCACAGAGGCTGCTTCCTAAGATGAGGCTGAGGACGCTGGATTAGAAGTATTGACATTCTGAAGGTTCTTGGGTTCAGAATTCTGGCTGTTTCTATCAGTCTGACAGCAGATAGTATGCAAGGTGGTGGAGGCTGACTTGTCTAGCTCATGTCTTATGTCCCTCCCTCAGGTTGCCTTGCTACTTCAACTAGTCTGTCTTGTCTGCTCTGTCAGTGGACTTTGCTTAGCAGTTGGTGGAGATGGCTGATTGTTTCTCTATTATAGGAGTTGCTTCCCCACATGATGACTATTGATCAAGTACTGTTAAGGGTTTTTCAGTAGGGGGAACCAATGATTTTAGACTAAGGTACTGTCCTAATATTATTTTGTAACGTGTATCCTAAGAATAGCATTATATCAATTACATCAATTCCACATTATAATCATGTACATACACACATATGACTTTTAGTACCAAAGCCCAGTTGAAAGAGTTCTAGCATTGGTGTCAAGGGACTTGAGTATCCATTCTGAGACTTTTACTTTCTTGTAAATCTGAGCAGTTACTAAATCTCTTCAGGGTCTCTGTTCTGCAGAATGGGGATAACAATAATCATTCTACCCAGCTCACTTTGCAGACCTTAAAGCAGTATGTGAATCTGAATTGTTGTTGGAGATAATCCTTCTGTTTCCAAATTAGTTATCCTTCAATTAGTTTGATGGGCTTCCATTTGTTTTACTTGAGGAAAGAAACCGAGGAGTGATGAAAGATGCATTTATAATTTCAGGGAAATGAAAACACCTATATGCCTTTTAATAGGACGGTAGTTAAGTCTACATTTGTATTATTACAAATCTTTAATACCCATTCTTGATAGGAGAGATTCTGGTATAAACTAAAGGACACTTAAAACCTGCATGATAAAATCCTGTGAGCTCTGTCACAAACTATTCTGTATTCTTAGCTACCATTTCAATTTCTTTTTTTTTTTTTTAATTCTTGGTTTCAGTTTTTTTTTTTGATTCTTGGTTTTCAAGTGTGATCTGCCTGTAAACATTATTTAATACATTGTTTTCACTTGTATAAAAAGAACAGCAAAAAAAAGCATCTTATTTAAACAGTCAGCTGTTGTTGTGATATGTACCTTGGGAAATAGCCAATGAAAATGCTTGAGGCCTAGATACATATTGGAAAGGTGGAAGATTTTGAAGGACTTTAAAAGCCAAAGAAAAGATTTTATATTTGATCCTGGAAATAATAGGGAACTCCTGGAGTTTATTGAATGGGAGTGGAGGGTGGCATGGTTAGACAAGGGTAAAAAATGTATTAGCATGATGTTAAGTAAGAACAGAAAATGTACATTTTAGATAGTGAATGGGTGTAGGACAGAAATGGAATTTTTTGATGTAGCTATCTAGAATCCAAATGACATATACTGTCTTTTGAATCTGATTTTAACAGTTCATTAAGAAACCACTAAAATTTCCTAAGAAAGTAGCTAGAATACTGTCAGAAGAAACTTTGGGCAGTCAAATTTCGTTCATTTAATTAGTTCAATTCAACAAGCCTTTATTAAATCCCTGTTTTGTTCTGTGCACTTTTTACTATTTAATTGAGGAAAAACTTAGCTGGAGAATTATGATTGTTTTTAATCCATACATGAGAGCGTAAGGCAAAGAGAAAGCTGTTCAGAATTATTAAAGGAAGTATGTCAGAGGGAAAATTAATTTTTAAAAATTTTTTAAGGGAAAAAATGCTTTCCATGAAACTGTTTGAACTTGTTTGAACATTAAGATAAGGTGATTCAAAATCTTGTAATTTGAAATTAAAGTTAGATTTTAAAATATTAGTTCATTGAGTCACATAAAAATGCATTTGGCAACTACCTTTAGATTCCTGACATTTATTTATAAAGTAAAATATATTCAGATATATTTTTAGGTCGGAAGAATAATGATTAGATTTGGATTGCAGCTGTTCCAAAAACTCCACCAGGGAGGAAAAAAAACTTATGCTTTTGCTGGCTGTTTTACTAAACAAGACCTCTCTAGGGTAAGTTTCCTCCTTAGACTCCCTGCTCTTGGGCACTCGACTCAGACTGCACATGAAAACTGATTAGAAAGCTGTAGTCACTTGGAACCTCTTTCTCAAGGTCCCTGATTACAAGTGTGCACAGGGATCAAATCAGGCTGCTGTCTCCAGTTTTAAGTTGCTTTCTCTTCTGATGACAACAGTAGTGCTGATGAATATTGTTCTTTGATTTTTCTTATTCTTGTTTTAATATAAGTTTTCTATTGGCATTGCTTTTTATCTTTAAGCAGGTTTGTATGTTTTTCTTTTCATTTTACAGCTTATTGATTTGTTTACTGAAAATGTTAGGATTTTAAGCATTTATTCAAACAACTCAAAACCCCAGCTTTAACTGGTAAATAAATTTCTGTTTTAGTTCATTTCTATTTAGTCTTTAATTATGTGAAAATGATAGACTTGCAGAATCTCTCAAAGGAAGATTTTCTTTATGGTTATTTGTAATTTATGGCAGTAGAACTATAATCCCTGTGCTCTGCATCTCTTAAAGGGAAGAGATAGAAAGACTGTATGTAATACATGAAATAATGTTTTTTTGGTCTCTTTTTAAATGTTTTTTTTGACAAGTACATGGTAGTATGTACTTAATATAGAATATTTCCAGGGAAGCTCTCAAGTTTTTAGGGTACAGTTTGAAATTAAACAGAGTTGTGTGTATATGTTTGTATATCATTCAGCTGACAATATCTAAACCTAGTAAAGCCTTATTTTTACCCCACTATAATTTCTTCTTTTGGAATATTCATTTGTTTGGAGATTTCTTCCCTTGTGTCTTTTATAAAGGGATAGACATATTTGTTACCTAATGTCAAGTATTTTATCTAACAAACATTTTAATTTTAATTTTTTTTTTTATGGCAGTTGGGGTTAAGTGACTTGCCCAGGGTCACACAGCTAGTACTTGTCAAGTGTTTGGTCTGAGGCTAGATTTGAATTCAGGTCCTCCTGACCACAGGGCCAGTGCTCTATACACTGCGCCACCTAGCTGCCCCCAAGCATTTTAAATAAAACCTTTGAATTCTTGTTGTGGGATTTCTCAAAATTAAATATTTAGTTATGTTAATCAGTGTGGCTGTGTGTATGCATAGGTATATGTCTTTGGTACAGTTCATTGATACTAATATATTTTCCATTTTTTTCCGATATCAAGATATTATCATCTTGCTCATAGTATGTCAAGCAAATTTAAGCAAACTACATTTTTTGATGTGTTGCTTACTTTACTGATATCCTGTTCATTAAAAAAAAATACATAGGGATAAAACATGTATTTGGTTGTGGATAATTGTTTGAATACATAGTTACTTAGTTTACTTGTTTGGGACATAGAGAAATTGGCTAGTGCTCACAGGAAATGTATTAAAATGTCATGATTTAATATAATCTGATGAGGATTTTATAATAATTAAAAGTTATGTTAAGGTTCACCTACTCTAAATGTTCACTTATCATGTAGAAAGCCTAGTCACGTGAGCACTAAGAGATAGTGTGGTGTAGTGAATAGAGAGAATTGGCCTGAAAGTCAGAAAAAACCTGGGTTTAAATTCAGCTTCCCACACATGCTGTATGTATGACCCTAGGTAATTCACTTACATTCAGGTAGCTCCTTAATGCTCCAAGTTGGGGAAATTTGCTTATCTGCATTAGTTAAGGGAGTTTGCTTCATTGGTAGTTGTTTATGTTAATGAAATCACCGGTCTGGATCAAGAAACATTGCAAAAATTATTTTATTCTGTGGTAAATAGAAGGCAGGTTTTCTGTTTGTGAGACTATTTGATTGTCCAGAACACTATTACCTTCACCTCCCACTGTATCCTGTGCCATCTTCAGTCGTTCTGATCCATATCTGGCTGCAGTACCCAGATGGCTCCAGAGGAGAGAGTGAGGCTGGTGACTTTGCACAGCCCTCCCTCACTTAAAACCAATTTACTTGCAAGTCATGTCATCACCTTCCTGATGTCCTGGTCCTCTTTGAGAAGGAAGGACAAACAACAACCTTCACCTCCTGAATTTCAGAGAACTTACTTCATTCCTTTTTCATCAGTCTTCAGAGCAATCAATATATGTCAGATTTCCTTTTAATAATTTGTTGTTAAATATACTGTGAACAATAAGTTATATTTGATCCCTATAGATGAATTTCTTTTATGTAAACACTAAATGTCATCAGACTTGTTATAATTTCTTCTGCTTACCCATTTCTGATAATTTAGGACTAAGAGATTATCAGAAACAGTGGTTTTAACAAAGTTACCAAACTTGAAGCAGACCAATAAGTTGCTAAATCTTGTTTTTATCTTCATAAGTCTCCTGTGTGTCCCTTTCTTTCCATTCTCACAGCCACTACCCCACTTTATTAGCCTCTCATTCCTTCTCAGCTGGGCTCTTCCAATAGCATTCTACCTGTTCTCTTTACCTTAAGCTTTTCCCTACTCCAATTCATCCTCTACACAGCTGTCAAAATGATTTTCTTAAAGTGTAGATCTGACCTAAAGCCTCCGCACCCCTCGCCCCTTTAAACTCCATTGGCTCCCTGTTACATGTAGAATCAAATATAAACTCTGGCATTAACTTGGCCCCTTCCTGTCTTTTGAGTCGTTTAATGTATTACTCCCCTCCATGCCCTCTATGATCTAACCATGTTGACCCACTTGCTTTCTCCCACCTCCATGCCTTTGTAAGGGCTGTCCCCTTTGCAATGGAATGCTTTCCCTCTTCATTGCTGCCTCTTTAATACCTAACTTCCTTCAAGTCTTAGTCAAGTATCACCTTCTAAATTAGGTTTTTCTCAGTCCCCTGCAGTTGCTAAGTACGTATCCCTCTAAGGCAGTATTGAATCTACTTTATATGTATTTTGTGTATGCCTATCTATGTACATATTGTCTCCTTTACCAGCTTGAAAACTCCCTGAGAGTAGAGATATTTTTTCTTTTTCCTTGTATCCCCAAAAGTTACAGTGTCTAATGTGTAATAATTTCTTTTTAAATGCTTGTTGGTTGACTGAATAATTGAAACCAAACTTGAAACTTAGGCAGGAAGGGACTTATAGGTTGATGTTATCATGGAATATAATATTCTAAGAGTTATAACTAAACATGCAGACTAGTTAGCATGTAGGAATCACAGCCTAGGGTTGGGGCCACAAGGCAGAATTTATAGATTTCAGAAATAGTCAGATCCAGGAAGTATAGCTGTTACCCGTCTGGAATCGGAGTTCAAAAAGTTGAGTTTGGAGTTGAGGGTCAAATTTGGATGTATCAATTTATTAAAATTTGAGTACAAGAGTTAGATCAAAAATTATAAAAGAAAGCAAGAGTTAAGTTTACAGGAGTCGGAATATTAGAAAAATTAGGGTACTGCGTTTGATCTAGTAAGGTTCATTATTGCTTCCTTTTATAGTGAGGACTAACCATTAGCTTAGGTATGTGGGCTGGTCCAGTCTTGGACGTAAGAATGAAGTGGAATTAAGTATTACACTTGGTATTACTCCAATCTTGGTAGCATAGAAAAAGTTAAGAACGTTAACATTTTGGCAACCTTTAGGGGGATTGAGTTATCAACCACAGTTTGTGTCAATTTCCATTTGTTTCTTAGGTAAGATAGTCTCTGTTAAAGTCTGTTTCCTTATCAATTGTGTGTATGTCAATTTACAAAAGAGATCAGATTAGAGTTAGTTTGCTCAACTACACTATATCTTTTCTTTGGAAAGTATTGTTATTACTTTCACCCCTCACCTTCCCTGTGTCTTCTCCCTCTCCCATCACAAAAAGAAAAACACAGTGATTGCAAGAAATAGGAATATTTCTTAAAACAAACCCACACATTTGCCATGTCCAAAAAGTTGTGTCTTTCTGAATTGTGAATCTGTCACCTGTCAACAGATGGGAAGCATGCTTCATCATCATTCTTCTGTAATAGTTGTTATTCATTGCATTGGTAAGGGCTCTTAAGTCTCTCAAAGTTGTTCAACTTGATAATGTTATTGCTCTTTATATTCTCCTGGTCCTGCTCCTTAGCAGCCACAACTACTAAAGACCTAGAAAAGAAGTTCTTGCCATTCTAAAGTCAAAGTTCTTAGAAATGTCAAATGCTTGAACATCAGAAACTGATATGGTATTATCAATGGAAATGACACCAAAGAAGATAGAGTGCCATCTGCCTTGCTGCTGTACCCTATGGACAACTGGGTCCATCTTTTAACTTTCTTATTTTTTTGATGATGCTGTCTGGCTGTAAGTCATGAGATGCTATACACCTTCAAAAATTAAAGTCACTCTTCACCCATGGCCCTTGGAAGGTGAATAGACTACAGCATAGTACTAAATTCAGAAATTTAGAGAAAGACCCCTTCTCCCCCAGCATTTTGGTTGGACCCTCTTTGTAGGTTTTGTGGGAGGACATGCATGAGAGTTGAAGATGATGTAAAGGCATAGGTGGGTGTATTTACATGGAGGAAATCATATAGCAATTGAATAGCTTCAACTATTGAATTATATTTTATTACTTCCCTCTGTGTACTTCATGATCTGGCCAAACTGCAGCTAAGAAGTTCTCTAAGCTCCCTTTTGGTCTGGGATTCCTGCCTTGGTTATTTTTCTGCTCACTTTGCTAGATGCTGGAACAGATTCTGCTCTGATCCTTTGGTCTGATCCAGACTACTGCTTCTGAACTTTCTCCTTTCTTGGTACATAACCCAGGAACTCCTTGCCCAAGAATACCTCCTCCTTCCCCTCACCAAACACCCACCACCCCCACCTTGGGCAGATCCTCTTTTCATTCTTCCCTGAATCTGTGACCCAGAACTGGGTAGGATACAACAAAGCTGCCAGTTGGCATCTGTACCTAACACACTGGTATGGGGCTGGTTTTGGGGGTACTCCAGTATGGGGACCCTCTTTTGTCCTGGTGCCAAGTCTTTCCTTGGATGCAGGAGCCCTATACAGCCCCGATTGTCAGCCGACCTCTCTGTCCATCTTCTTATGCTGACCTGAGACAGACAAAGGGCACTCTGACTTTTTCTGGGTTTCTTCATCAGGATTTGGTCTGGTTAATCTGTTTGGAGTAGTTATTTGGAGCATTGTTTCCTGCTGTTCCTCCTAGATGGCTCTGTTACCTCCCTTCCCCATTTGCATTGTACTTATAATACTCGTCGTCCCTGCAACTGTAATCTCAGTAGCACCCTATTCTAATCAATTTTCCTAACAGACTACAGATTCTTGTGTTCCCTGGTCATTTTGCTGATCACCTTTCCTTCTAATCTCACTCAAACAATCTAACTCCTTATTATCCACTATTTTTTTAAAAATCAAATTACCTGCCCATTGACATGTCCTCTCAATATTTTTCTTCTCTCTGAATATTGTTTCCTATTCATCATCCTTCCTCAGAAGCATTTAAGAAGGGATTCCCAATACCTTTTTTCAACCAGCAAATATGCTTTAAAGATGCTAAGGAAATTGCTCTCCCTGGTACACACAAAGGTAATTTTATTCAGGGTACTTATGAAAATGACACTTAAGAAAACTACTGTAGGGAAGTAGCAAAAGTAATAATCCTGGTTCAAAGATTAGTTAAGCTTAAAAAGTGCACATTAATGAGTTGTTTTGTCTCCTGAGAGCAGAGGTTCTTAACCTGGAGTCCATGAACTTATTAAAAAAAAAACAACACAACATTTTAACAATTGTATTCCCATATAGTTTGTCTCCTTTCTAATCTTATTTTATGCATTCAAAAATTATTTTGGGAAGGAATCCATAGGTTATACCAGACAGCCAAAGGAGTTAAATGACACAGAAAAGGTAAAGAAGCTCTGCTTTAGAGCAGTATACTGTAAGACAGAATAATAAATGGTTGATACAGTGCTTGATACTGTATGTATTTTTTCCTTGGAGATGCTTAAAACTTTGCCAAAGAAATATAACAGTGTATTAATAAATTTCCTCAGAAAGCATTTGGGTAATTCTATTTTTGTTATTGTTATGATTATCATAGAATAATATGCACTATGCATTTTACTTTGGGGCAGGAGTCCTTAATCAGTTTTTGTGTCAAGAACTTTTTTGGAAGTCTGTTGGTGCCTCTGAACTCCTCAGAATAATGTCTTTAAATACATAAAAATATAACTCATAGGATTATAAAGGAAACCAGTTATATTGAAGTAAAGACTTTTCTCCCCCCATCCAAGTTCATGGGTGTCCAGAGATCTGTCCCATGAAGCCCAGCTGAAGAACCTGTGCTCTAGTGAATGAACAGAGTAAAACAGGAGATGTTTTTCTCTTTCATAGATTCAATTCATGATGGAATTTTTTCTGTTGGTAAAATGAACTGCAATATGGTTTTTCTTTTTTTGTTGTTTTAATTTAATTACTGCCACATTAAGCATTTTTCTTTTTTAACAGGTATCTTTCAGATGAAGGAATTGAAGCCTGCAAAAGTTCTCCTGACAAAGTCAATATAAATGACATCATCCTGATTGCCCTCAATGTAGGTTATATTTATAAATTTTTCTGCAAGATTTTTCTGTTAACCTGCTTAATCCAAATACCATATTTAGGAATAATGAATCAAAACATAGTATTTTATGATAATGATAGTTAACATTAACATAGTACTTTAAAGTTTGCAAGGTGCTTTATAAATATTATTTGATGACTTTAATGGAGAATGATTCTAGTTTTTAAACACGTCATTTATTTATTTTGGTATCTAACTCTTAAATCTCAGAATATCCAGCTTCATCAGGAATTGATTGATGTTTCTTGAACGTATTTTATGTAGAATCCACCAGCAAGAGGAAAATGTAGCAACTTAATTCTGAATCAGGTGATTAGTTATAGATGTTGTAACATTTATTGTAGATATATAATATGGGTTGAAACCTACTACACCAGTGCCATTTATTTGGAACTTATATTTAGAAGATATTCCAGGAAATGCCTCAGAATTTGATTTCTTCTGAAAAGTTCTAGGATCTGAAAAGGAAATTTAAAGAATCTATTCATTTTTGAGGAGCCTACATTTGCCCTTGTTAGGGTTATTTTTGCTGCATTTTCATCAGTAGTTAATCAATAATGTTCTTATATCTGTGGGTCATTATTTTTGTGCTTTCAAAAATCAAAAAGTGATAAAATTTGGTAGCAAAATACATAAAAAATTAATATTTACAAAACCTTTTCCCTTTTGATGAAAAAAAGGTATAATAGAATTTCTGGATATAGAGGAGGAAACTGACTATAACATTAAAGTATATAAAATTTAAATAAATGGCAAGGGAAGGAAAGATAGGAAGATATCCTTTTATTAAAGATTTTAAAGGAATACGATTCCAAAATTACTCTTGAGTCTTTATTTCGTAGCATAGTAGCATTCATATTCATCCTTATCCTAGCTAAATATTCCATTCTCCCCTCCCTTAAATTAATTTCTTTTATTCTGTACTTAATTCATATGGTAGTTTCTATTCATCATCTTCTAACTAATAATAAGAAGCAGTAAAAAGTAAATTATTGAGTCATACCAAGTTCTCACTTTTAAGACATCTTATTTAGTTAACTAAATAATTTTAATTCCTGTAGTTTCTTCCCCCATCTATGTGTTAAATACGTTCAATCCAATTCCCACTATTTCCTAAGGGCTTTAGGAAAAAGGGCAAAAGAGGTCAAAACCAAAGAGTCTGCATGATGAAGACTATAGATGGAGATTTTTTTATTTCATATTTACTATGCTGTATTTGTGCTGTGCTGTTAGATATGTCCTAACATTGCATTTTCTTTTTGGGAATAGTCCTGCACCACTAATTACTGTTTATTATTTTTTTTTTTTGTGGGGTGGTGTTTTTTTTTTTTTGCTATTTTCACATAGGTGAAATTATGTTTCCATAAGTTGTTTAAACATGAAATATAATTGTATGATGATAATATCCCATTATAACAAGTGCCCTGTTATTCCATAGGTTTTGTTCTGTGCTTTGTATACATAGTGATAGGTGCTGTATCTCTCAGTCAAACATGGCTTAGGATATAGATTTCATCCATTATTATTATGTGTGAATTTTATAATGGGTTCATTTCTAATTAAATATAAAGAGTAGCTATTTGAATTGCTAAACTGCTTGTGTGTAATTTTTTGAATTAGATTGTTGACTTTTAGAAAGATTAAAAAGTAGAGCTGTTTTCTGAAACTCTGATAACTTCCTTGGAGAATATAAACAGAATTCATGTTAAAATCCTGTCCAAAGATATGTGGAATCTAGCTTCGTTTCTCATAGTCATCCTTTTTGGTATATTTCATACCCTTTCCGTGGAGAGAAGTTATTTCAGAAGATATACTCAATGCATATTTATTTTCCCTTTGGTCTAGCATCTTATGAAGAAATTTAATCCTTTATTCATGACATAGAATTTTAATTTTCTTTTCTGATTCTATTTTAATGATATCCTTTTTATTTTAGACAGATTTGAGAACCATTGGCAAGAAATTCCTCCCCAGTGACATTAATGGTGGAAAGGTGGAAAAGGTAACCCAGAATGCTAATATGTTTTTATTCTAATGGAGAGGATCCTGGGGATCACTTGAAGGATTTGGGGATGTTTAGCTTTTTCTCCACTCAAATCCTTCAACATTGCTTTCATATGGAAGAATTAGATATATTCTTTTAGTCCCAGAGATCAAATGTAGCCATTTTAGCAGGAAGTTGAAAAGTTAATTTAAAAGGTGTCCTTTAAGCACAGTTTTGAAGAAAACGGAGGTTTGTGAGAGGTGGAGGTGAATTCCATGTGTGTCCCAGGTACAGAGAACTGTCAGTTGCCATGTGGTGTGTGAGGAACAAAAGGGCCATTTTGGCAGTACTGTAGCATCTGGGAAAGAGTATAGCATATAATAAGGTTGAAACAGAAGTTTTGGCATAGGTTGTAGAGGGCTTTAAAAGCCAAACAGAGGAACTCTTATTTGATCCTAGAGGCAGTAGAGGGATCCTTTGGAGTTTATTTAGAGGCCTGACATAATAAGGAGCGAATCACTACAAGTGATTTTGTGGAGGTTGGTTAAATTAACATGTAATATTATGTATTATATTAGTTATTAGTGTCTTATTTTCCTACTAGTCTATAAGGTTAGGAACTACTTTATCTAAATCTTTCTATCTTCTTGAATAATATGCTGTGCACATCAGTACTAAATGTTTGCTAGATGCATAAATTAAAATAGGCTGGTAAATATACAAAATATGTTACAGACTATTAAGGTTTTATAATTGTGCCTTTTCTTTTTAATTGATCTATCATCAGATCTCTTATTTGTGAATATAGTAGCATAAGAAAATAGAAGAGAACATTGTAGTAAAGCTATTAGCGCCTTGGAAATAATGTCCTTTCAGCTCTTTGCCTTTTTTTCCTTTTTGACTGTGTCTCATGTTATGATACCAATAAAATCCTCTCATTTATGTATCTTGAATATACTTACTTATCTACATATTATCTTTTCCCATTAGAGCATAAAGTCTTTGAGGTTAGGGGCTGCTTTTTATTTTCCTTCATATCTCCAGACTAATGCCTTGACACATCATGAGTGCTTAATGAATGCTTATTGATTCATTGATTTTTCTATTTCATTTTTCATGTCATTTGAACATTTATGCAAAACAGTTCCAACTAAAAATTGCCATACATGCCATTGTTTATGTTTTGAACTTTTGAGTCTAGCAATCATCAATCAAGAAATTATTAAGGATAAGATAGGATAGGAATAGGGACTAGACCTGTTATTTCATTAGTATAGGTGAAATGAGGGAATTCCTTTTTACCAATGTTGAGATATTTCTAAATGAGGAAATTGAAGCTCAGAGAGATGAAATGACTGGCCCAGAGTCACTGAGCTAATAAAAACTAAGCCAGACTCTGACCCACATCTTTTGACTCTTTCTAAAAGTCCATTCTGCTTTTGTGCACCACTGTCTGCAAAGAATGCTCTGTGTTTGTGTAGTATGATAGAGGGCCAGGGTGGCACTTCTGCAGCTCATAAATTTGGAATTACCCAGCACTGAGGAGCCAAGCTAACCTTCCCAGGGTCATCATAGCTGATATGTGCCAGTTGATCTATGAGAGAAGGTGGCCAAAGTCTTGGAATATGAAGATAGGAAAGGAAAATTTTTGTTTACTCCAAATGGTAATTGATAGTACAGGAGAGTTCTCAAAGTTAAAGAAGTGTTATAACTTGTCAACTATAATTCCTAGTCTTTGTAGTCCTTAAGCCTAAGCGCTGGCCTCGGATATTTACCAGCTCTGTGACCCTGGGCAAATCACTTAACCCTGTTTGCCTCAGTTCCTCATATATAAAATGAGCTGGAGAAGGAAATGGCAAACCATTGTAGTATCTATGCCAAGAAAACCAAAAAAACTCAAATGGGATCACAAAGAGTTAGACGTGACTGAAAACAACTGAACAATTAATTCACTATCCCACTCACCACAGTTGCTCTTCCAAATCTTTTCATTCCTCCTTAAAATTTCCATAACTCTTCTTTCTCCCACCTTCTCAGATGAGAGCCTTGCTGAGAGGTTCATATTATCATATTCACTGAAAAAAATTGAAGCCACTGGCCAAGAGCTCCCTCTTTTTTCCTCTTCAGCTCACATCAACTGGATACTTCTACCACTCTTTCCTCCTTCACCACTATGTCATATGATGAGGTGGACCTTTACCCTTGCTAAGGTTAACTCCTTTATATATCCAAGCATCTCATTCTATCCTGTCATCTCCAACACATAGCCTCTTCTATCATCCACATTGTCTTACTTATCGTTAGTCTTTCCTTATCTACTGGCTGCTTCCCTACTACCTACAAACATTTCCATGTCTACCCTATCCTCAAAAAACTCACTTGATACATCTGTCCTTGCTCATTATCATCTCATATTTCCCCTTGCCTTTTGTCGCTAAATTGTCTGAGAAGGCTGTCTATAATAGGTGCCCCCACTTCCTTTCTTCTCACTCTCTTTCTAACTTTCTATAGTGTGTCTTCAGACCTCATCATTCAACTGAAACTACTCTCTTCAAAGTTGCTAATGATCTTTTAATTGCCAAATCTAATGGCCTTTTCTTAATTCTCATTCTTCTTTACCTCCCTGCAGCCTTTGACAGTGCTAAACATCCTCTTCTTCTTGATATTCTTATACCTAAATTTTTGTTATACTTTTCTCACGTAGTTCCCTGCCAACCTATCTGACCATTCCTCAATTTTCTTTTCTAGAATTTCATAAGGGTCATGTTCACCAAATATGATTGTCTCCCAAGAATCTGTCCTGCGACTCTGTCTTTTCTCTCTGTACTATTTTATTTAATTATCTCATCAGCTCTCATGGATTCAATTTATCACCTCTATGCTGATGATTCTGAAATCTACTTTTCCAGTAACCTCTCTGCTGACCTCTGGTCTTGCCTCTCCAATTGCTATTAAGCATCTCAAACTGAATGTCCTGTAGACATGTTAAACTCAACTTGCTCAAAACCAAACTCATTTTTCTCAAACCTTCCCCTGTTCCAAACTTACCCGTTGCTATTGAGAGTACCACCATCTTCCCACTTACCCAGGCCTGCAACATAGGTGTTATTCTCAGTTCCTCACTCTAATTTACCTCCCATGTACAATCTGTTGCTACAGCCTGTTGATTTTAACTTCGTAACATCTCTCACATATTTCCCTTCCCTTCTCTGGCATTGCTACTACCCTGGTGCAAGCCCTCATCACCTCATGCCTAGACTATTACAGTAGACTGTTGTTTGGTCTGCCTGCTTCAAGTAAGTGTCTTTCCACATTAGTCTGTGTCCACTCAATTGTCAAAGTGATCCTTTTTTTTTACATTTATTTATTTATTTTTAGTTTTCAACATTCACTTCTACAAGGTTTTGAGTTCCAAATTTTCTCCCCATCTCTCCCCTCCCCCTACCCCACCCCTGCATTCTGATTACTCCTTACCCCAGTCTGCCCTCCCTTCTATCACCACCCATCCCTTCTCTCATCCCCTTCCTTTTCTGTTTTCCTGTATGGTAAGAATTATTTCTATATCCCATTGCCTGTGTATCTTATTTCCCAGTTACATGTGAAAACAATTTTTAACATTCGTTTTTAAAACTTTGAGCTCCAAATTCTCTCCCTTCTTACTTCCCCACCCACCGTCATTGAGAAGGCAAGCAATTTGATGTAGATTATATGTGTTATCCTGCAAAACACTTCCATAGTAGTCATGTTGTGAAAAATTAACTATATTTCCCTATTCCTATCCTGCCTCCCCATTTATTCTATTCTCTCCTTTGACCCTGTCTCTCCTCAAAAGTGTTTGCTTCTGATTACCCCCTCTCCCAATCTGCCCTCCATTATATGATTCCCCCCCTTATCCCTTTCCCCCCTATTTTCCTGTAGAGTAAGATAGATTTCCATAGCCAATTGAGTGTGTATGTTATTCCCTCCTTAAGCCAAATCCAATGAGAGTAAGGTTCACTCATTCCTTCTCACTTTCCCCCTCTTTCCCAACACTAAAAGCTTTTTCTTGCTTCTTTTATGTGAGATAATTTACCCCATTCTACCTCTCCCTTTCTCCTTCTTCCAATACATTCCTCTTTCACCCCTTAATTTTATTTTTTAGATATCATTCCTTCATGTTCAACTCACCCTGTGCCCTCTGTCTGTATATGTTCCCTCCAACTACCCTAATGAGACAGGTTTCATGAATTACAAATATCACCTTTCCATGTAGGAATGTAAACAGTTCAACCTTAATAAGTCCCTTATGATTTCTCTTTCCTGTTTACCTTTTCATGCTTCTCTTGAGTCTTGTATTTGAAAGTCAATTTTTCTATTTAGCTCTGTTTTTTTCTCAAGAATACATTAAATTCCGCTATCTCATTGAATGACAATTTTACCCCCTCATTGATTACACTCGGTTTTGCTGGATAGGTGATTCTTGGTTTTAATTCTAGCTCCTTTGACCTCTGGAATAGCATATTCCAAGTCTTCCAGTCCTGTAATGTAGAAGCTGCAAAATCTTGTGTTATCTTGTTGTGTTTCCGCAATACTTTGAATTGTTTCTTTCTGGATGCTTGCTATATTTTCTCCTTGACCTGGGAAGTCTGAAATTTGGTTATAATATGCCTGGGAGTTTTGATTTTTGTAGCTCTTTCAGGAGGTGATCAGTGGATTCTTTCAATTTCTGTTTTCTCTCTGGTTCTAGAATATTAGGGCAGTTTTCCCTGATAATTTCTTGAAAGATGATGTCTGGATGTCTGGGCTCTTTTTTTTTTTTTTCCGTCTTGGCTTTCAGGTAGTCCAGTCATTTTTAAATTATCTCTCTTGCTCTATTCTCCAGGTAATTTGTTTTTCCAACAAGATATTTCACATTGTCTTCTATTTTTTTATTCGTTTGGTTTTGTTTTATATTTCTTGATTTCTCATAGAGTCATTAGCTTCCATTTGCTCCATTCTAATTTTTAAGGAATGATTTTCTTCAGTGTGCTTTTGGACCTCCTTGTCCATTTGGCCAATTCTGCTTTCTCCTCATTGGTTTTTTGGACTTCTTTTGCCATTTGGTCTAGTCTGTTTTTTAAGGTGTTATTTTCTTCAGTATTTTTTTTTGAGTGTCCTTTAAGCAAACTGTTGACTTGTTTTTCATAATTTTCGTGCATCACTATCATTTTTCTTCCCAATTTTTCCTTTACTTCTCTTACTTGATTTTCAAAATACTTTTTGAGTTCTTCCATGGCCTGGGACTGATTCATATTTTTCTTGGAGGATTTGGATGTAGGAGCTTTGACTTTGTTGTCTCCTTCTGAGTGTATGTTTTGATCTTCCTTGCCACCAAAGTAAGTTTCCATAGTCTGAGTTTTTTTTTTTCCATTGTTTGCTTATTTTCCCAGCCAATTACTTGATTTTTTAACTCTTTGTTAAGGTAGGGCTCTGCTTCCAGTGTGGAGGGGATACTGTCCCAAGCTTCAGGGGTTTTATGTAGCTATTTTCAAAGATACTTCTAGGGAACTGTAAGTATTCAGTTCTTCCAAATTGGTATGATTTAAGGAGAAGTGTTTACTCCTCTCCTGGCCTGTGTTCTGGTCTGTGAGTGACCACAAGTAATCTTTTCTGCCTTGGAATTGTGAGGAGAGTTCTCTCTCCACTGCTGCCACAAGCTCTGCTATGCCAGTGCTCCTCCTCGTCCCAGGACTGCAACCCAGAGCCAAGATGGGCAAAGCAACAGAATCCTGCCTCAGTGCCAGCAAAGAGATCCTTGTAGTCTCCTTTTAATCATTTTTTCAATCCCCTTACCGTCAGTGGACTGAGAGCTGCTGCCACCTCTGGACTGCTGGAGCAACTTATACTGGACAGTGCTCCTCTCTCAACTTGGTGTAACACACTTTTCCTGTCGACCTTCTAGGTTGTCTTGGGCTGGAAATTTGTTTCAGTCTGGCTTTTTGTGGGTTCTGCTGCTCTAGAATTTGTTTAGAGTCATTTTTTACAGATATATGGAAGGGTTTGGGGAAGAACTCAAGGCAGTCCCTGCTTTTACTCCACCATCTTGGCTCCACCCCTCAAAGTGATCTTCTTAAATCTCAGGATTGACCATGTTGCCCTACCTAATCAATAAACTCCAATGACTTCCTTTAACTTCCAGGATCAAATATAAAATCCTTTCTTTGCTGTTGGAAGGCTTCCATAACTTCTAGACTGCCTTCTAGTGTACTCAATCTTTACCCTCTACCCCAGTACTCTTCAATCCAGTGATACTGGCCTTGCTGTTCCTTGAACAAGACACTCCATATCCTGACCGTAGACATTTTCACTGGCAGTGTCTCATGTAGAGAATGTTCTCCCTCCTTATCTCTACCTCTTGGCTTCCCTGGCTTTAAGTCCCAGCTAAAATTCCACCTTCTTCAAGAAGCCTTTCCTTTCTATGTTAATTATAGTGCCTTCTCTGTTTTAATTATTTCTGATTTATCCTGTAGAGAGTTTATTTGTTTATAGTTATTTGCATATTGTTTTCCCCATTAGATTGTGAACTCCTTGAGGGTAGGACCTGTCTCTTGTTTTTCTTTGTATTGCCAGCACTTAACATGGTACCTGGCATGTAGTAGACATTTAATAAATGTTTACTGACTAGCTAAATACTTTTTAGCTATGTGGAGCTCACATCCTTAAAAAGCAGCCCATTCCATTGATGTATAGCCTTAATTTATAGTAAATTTTTCCTTATGGTACCAAAATTCATAACCTTTTTACTCTAGTTCTTCCCTTTAAAATCATACTTAAGAAATTTGTTCTCTCTACCACATGATTCCCTTTTGCATACTTGAAGGCAGCTATCACACTTCTTGTCTTCTCATCACCAAAATTATAATTATTACATGAAGGTGTATTTGTATTTTTTTTTGTTGACTACAAACATGAGAAACCACCTAAGTTGTTGAATTAAAAAAAAAAACAAAACTCATAGTAAAGTTTCATATTTAAATGTTCTAAAAAGAGATTTAGATAGATGGAAGATTATTCAGAGGAGAGCATTTGAATGTGGTTATAAACATGGTAAAAATACTTAAGACTGTCAACTTAGGATTCTTTATTATTTGCTTTATGAATTTATAGTTTTCTTTAATACAGGGATTCTTAGACTTTTTGTTATCTTTAGCAATCTGACAAAGCCTACAGACCTTTTCTCAGAATATTTTTAAATGCTTGAAACAAAATAGATGTTATTACAAAAGAAACCAATTATATTGAAATAGTTACCAATTTTTTTTTTTAAGTTCATGTTAAGAATCCTTGACTTAAGGTATAAAAATCATAAAATGATGCTGAATAGTCACGGATAAGTACTAAGAAGCCTGAGTCATAATACTGAAGTATATTACTTTAAAAAATTATAAATCTAAAAGAATTGAACATTCTGATATGATTGTTTTCATAGCAATAAGTGTCCTAACCAAGTTGAACTGTTAGTTGTTTAAAAAAAAAAAGGATTTTATTTGAAAGTATTTTATGACCAACAGATAGTATGAAGAAATTTGGGAATTTAGGTATTTAAAATTAATCCTTATAGTAAGGGTACTTAGTCTGCTTGTGTAAGATTTATTTCTACACTGCTAATGTGGACCTAAATTCATTATGAGAAATTAGTGTAACATACCTGTTATGCTCAAAGTATGAGCATTACCAATATCAACCACAAGATGGCTTTGCTGTCTTAAAATAAAAATGTACAGTCTAAAGACATTTTTGTGAATTTGTTTAAAGAAGTTACAAAAAAATTCTTGTATACTTTAGAGAAGGTTCTATGAATTTAAGTTACCCCAAGTATCTGTTTCTTTATTCCTTGTATCAGATAGCATGATTTCTGTAGTTTTCATTTTAATGAAATGTTGTACATATTTTCAGTGAATATATTGTTGAGCATTAACAAGTTGTAGCTATCATTACCAATAATTATTGTTATTAGTAGCATTTATGTATAGTTTTAAACACAATATCTTGTACATTATAGATGCTCAATGTTTTATTGATTGAAATTTCAAAACTAACTTTCACAAAGTAACTTACAGGTTTTTAATCAAAAGGAATATTAAAGAACTGATGCCTTTTTAAAAATAGCATTTTACCATTGACCAAGCATCTTCCATACATTTTCTCATTTTCACAGCAGTCCTGTGATGTGTTTAATAGGTAATTGTTGTCTCTATTTGACAGATATGGAAACTCTGGCCCCTGACCACATAGTTATTGAGGGACAGAAGCAAAATCAGAAGCCAGATTTTTCTGACTACAAATCTCTTACTATATTGTGATGCCTCTCATTTGGGAAAGACTGTACCATTGTATGGGATTCCCTCATTATTTCTTCCCTTTTTACTAGATGTGCCATCCTTGAATATGAACCTAGTATGTATTTTGCTTTAGAATGTTTCCACCTTTTAAAAACTTTCATGGAGGTATAGACTTTATAAAGACCTAAAACCATATTATCCATTCTCAGTACTTGGTATAATTGCACATTCTTAAAATTCTAAGGGTCAGGGACTTCCATGATTTCTTTCAGTAAGTATTTTTCATCACCTCATTAATTTCAGTGTAAGAAAATCTCACTTTGCTCTTGTTTAGCCTAAAATCTTTTGAAACTTCTTCAAAGTTTTTCTCAATTTCTTCAACATTTTCTCAAAAACTATTTCCCTAACACTTACCTGCTTGCTCCTTGACTCCTTTTTATTATTTACTGTGTCAGTCTCCTGTCTTATTCTAGTGGGGTTATGAAGCAGCAAGGAGAATAAACAGTGGGGTAATAATAAGCAAGAGGGGAAGAGCAGAGAAGGGTGGCAGCTGCTAATTAACAGAAATGGCTAGACCATTTTTGCTAGTGGGACATCTTCCTGTTGTTGATGTAATCTTACAACATTTGCTGACATATCAATATGGTTGGCTTGACCATATTAACTGTTTGTTTTCTCTGAAGTCTGGTATAAAAGTGTTAAGTGAGTCCAGAGTAAATCATAGAACCTCATTCATCACAATTCAGTAAGTTCCAAATTTTGTCTGATCATACTAGGTTATTAGGATACAAAAACAACAAAGCAGTTCATACTCTTACATACCTTACAGTTTCACTGGCATCTGTACATAATGCAATACAACCCTTTAATTTCTGTGGAATGTTTCCTTCATCAAACATTCAGCTATCATTTCAGTTAATTACATTTTTGACTTTTATATGGTGATGGCTATTTTAATAAAGCTTGGATAAGAAAATTTTAAAAGGTGACTAGAACAAATTTCCCATGTTTAGCTTTCTTCTTTTCCTCAAACTAGCTCACAGTTTAGACATAATTTATGCTGTTAAAATTATATTTTTAAAAATCTGATTTTTTTCTTTTTAAGTTAAAAAGTAGATGCTATATAAAATTACTTATTTTCTTCTCCCTTTGGATATTTTTTTCTAACCCTGAATTGGTAGCTAAATAGACATTTCCTTGGAGATATAATATTAATGTATCTTGAGGAGGGCAATTTGTAAAACTTTGGGACATACTCACCTAGGGGAACTTTAAAAAATAAGTTAATCATTTCACATTGCTTTTGTTATTTGTTGAAATTGTAAATTAATTTATGATACACAGGAATAAAGGGGGTACAAAAAGGGATAATAAAGAGATTAAGAATAATAATGATAGAACATTTTCTGTCAGCATACTCAAAAGTTATACTGTCTTAGAGTGTTGATGAAAAAGTATTTTCTTTAGAGAGGATCCTTCCGGTCTGTGATAAAAAAATCTGTTTTCCAGAGAAATAAGGCAAATTTTGCTGTCATTTCCCAAATATTATATTATACTGTTTCATAAATGCTTAGTTAGAAAACCAGTTACTACATTAATTTTATTTTTTTTGTTTGATAGAAATGGACGGCCTATGAGAAAGTAAATTTCTTTCTGTCTCCACTCAAGAAATGCAAAACTAAATTTATAAGCATTTATAAATATTACATGTATGAATACACTATAGCTCAGATAAATTGAATTCAGGAAAGTTGAAATTCTTAGCTAACAGAGAATAATATTCTTCAAGTTTACCAGAAGAGGGTGTATTTATATCTTTGTGCATTCTGAGCAAAAGCATCCCATCTTTACAAATATCTGTACTACTACAAAGCCCTTTGAAAGCAGAAAGTGCCTTAGAAACCCGAATTTCACGTAATAAATAAGTATCAGAAGTCAAAAATTTGCAACACAGAATTCCAAAATCTTCTATTACTATCTTTTCTTCCAACACCATAACTTTCTTCCCAAAGATTTTATTCCTCTTATTGCTTTCTAAAAATGGAATTGGACTCACATATGCTTGAGAAAGATACCTGTTTTTTTTAAAAGACCTTTTCCAAGAAGAATTTCTCTTAAAAAATGAAGCTATCAAAGTACAACTGAAGTCTGTAGTCTAATTTCAGATTTATGTCTAATTAATTGAATTTCAACTGTGTGATACTCAAAAGTGTTACTAAAGAAAAAAGAAATCACTAAAAATGAGAACAGCAAGTTATTCAAAAGTGATTCTTCCTTTGTCTTTACAGCTTGAAGGCCCATGTGTTCTACAGATTCAGAAAATCCGCAACGTTGCTGCCCCAAAGGATAATGAAGAATCTCAAGTTGCACCAAGGATGCTGCGCTTGCAGATGACTGATGGCCATATAAGTTGCACAGCAGTAGAATTTAATTATATGTCAAAAATTAGGTGAATGACATTTGTAAATTTGTGTTTTGAGTTTTTAAAGTTGATGTTTGATTTCTGAATTTGAAGGCTTTGGGATTACTCAGCAACCTCATGCCTATATATCATGAATCTTCAAGAAAAGATTGGAATTATTCTCCCCATGCTTGTGGGAAGAATAAATAATATCACCAAAAATCTGAAATTGATAATATCTTGAGAGACAGGAGGATACTGATTAGTTATCTGTTGTTTCTGAATCTTTTGTCTATAGTTAGACTCTTGACTTGGTAGAGAAGAGTTATGTGCAAAATAGGCTGCTTTTGAGGAGTTTTAGAATGTATTTGTTTGAGATTAGCGAATGAGCTTTTGAAAAAATGGAGGACTTTTGCTCCTTTCAGAAGATATTTGTAATTGTGCTAGATATATTGATGTTTATATATAGGAACTAATGGTGATTAAATTTTACTTCAGAATTAATAGTATAAACAAAAAGTTTAGGTTCCCCTGTATGAAAGAGCTAACTCTTTAATGTAATCATAGCTGTTAGACTTCTAGATAGGATTGAATTGCCCCTGCTAGTTGGTATAGTAGATTGGAGACAGCATGACATAGTGGAAAGAGTACTAGTAGACATATTTTCAAGTTCTGGTTCTGTCAGACATGTCACCTTGGTCAAGTCATTTCACTTGAGGATCTAGCTTATTCAATCAATAATTAATAAACATGGGGTGGCTAGGTGGCACAGTGGATAGAGCTCCAGCCTTGGAGTCAGGAGGACCTAAGTTCAAATGCGGCCTTAGACACTTGACACTTACTATCTGTGTGACCCTGGGCAAGTCACTTAACCCCAATTGCTTCACCTAAAGAAAGAAAGAAAGAAACATGAAACACCTATTATGTGCCAGGCACTGTGCTGAGTGTTGACCATACAAAAAGAGGCAAAAGACAGTCCCTACCCTCAAGGAGCTTGCAGTCTCATGTGGGGGACAACAACAAACAAACAAATATATACAAAGCAAGCTATATGGAATAAGTAGGAAATAATTAAAGGAGGAAAAACACTAGAATTAAGGTGGATTAAGGAAGGCCTCCTCAAAAGGGTAGGATTTTAGCTGGGACTTAAAGGAAGCCAGGGAGGTCAATAGTTAGAATGGAGGAGGGAGAGTGTTCTAGGCATGGGGGATGGCCAGAGAAAATTCCCTGAGCCAAGAGATAGAGTGTCTTGTTCATGTAATAGCCAGGAGGCCAATGTCACTGGATCAAAGAGTAAGTGTTAAGGAGGTAAGGTATAAGAAGACTGGAAAGGGGGCTAGGTTATGAAGGGCTTTGCATGTCAAACAAAGCATTTTGTGTTTGCTCCTGGAAGCAATAGGAAGCCATAGGAGTTTCTTGAGTAGGGTGGTGACAAGATTCGACCTACATTTTAGGAAAAACACTTTAGTGACTGAATGGAGAATAGGTTGGAGTAGGGAGAGAGTTGAGTCAGGCTGACCCATCAGTAGGCTATTGCAGTAATCCGGGAGCAAGGTGATGAGGGCCTGCACTGGGGTGATAACCGTGTCAGAGTAGAAAAGGGGACACATTCAAGAGATGTTGTAAAGGTTAAATCAATAGGCTTTGACAATAGTTCAGATATGGGAAGATGAGAGATGGTAAGGAATTCAAAATGACTCCTATCTTGTGAGCCTGAGGGACTGGGATGATGGTGTTGCACTTTACAGAAACAGGGAAAGTAGGAGGCAGGGAGGGTTTAGAGGGAAAGAAAATAAATTCAGTTTTGAACATTTTGAGTTTAAGGTATCTCCTGGATATCCAGTTGAAGATGTCTGAAAGGCAGTTGGTGATGAGAGATTGGTGGTCAGCAGAGACTTTAGGGAAGGATAGGTAGATTTGAGAATCATAGACAAGGAGATGGTCATGAAATCCATGAGAGCTGATGAGATTAACAAGTGAAGTAGCATAGAAGGGGAGGAGAAGAAGGGATACCTGTGGTTAGAGAGTATGATCTGTAGAAGGATCCAGCAAAGGAGAGAGAAAGAATGGTCAGATAGGAGGAGAACCAGGAAAGAATGGTGTCCTGAAAACGTAGAGGGAAGAGAGTATCAAGGAGAAGAGAGTGATCAACAATGTCAAAAGCTGCAGAGAGGTAAGGGAAGACTGAGAAAAGGGAATTGGATTTGGCAGCTAAGAGAGCTTTGGGAGAACCATGTAAGGTTTGAGAAGAGATGAAAAGGTTTGGGAGAGTTACTGTAGAAAATGTGATAGTGAGTGGATATAGGAGGTATAGTGGGACTGTCCATCAGCAATGGGGGTCCAGTTAAGGTTATGTAATTTAAATTTGAAATGGACACAGAGTGGTTGTGTAATTTTCTCCATCTTACTTTCAGCAGTATGTGTGTGGATGTGAATGGTAGGAGTGATCCAAGACTGAGGTTTGGCTGGGTATAATTGGCGAGAGGATAAGGGGGCTTACCAAGGAATTCACCAAGGAATCAAGATGGGGAGAAGAGGAAAGAGTGGCTAATGCAGGGGAGATAGCCTGGGAAAGAGTTGAGGGGTAAAGGGATTGGAAGTCATGGTAAGGATGAAGAGTAGGATTATGAAAGGATAGGCAGAGAGAGAGATGAAATAGATTTATTGGGGAAGGGAGTTTCGGAATTCTTAAACATAAAGATGTTACGTTTGTGGATGTTGGCAAGATCAAGGGTTCTCCTTGTGTGTGGCTCAGGTGGGTTGGAGGAGTAGCTCCTGAGAGATGAGTAGGTTGAGGAACTGAATAGTTAGTGTATTTACCCTATGTGTGTTGACGTCCCTTAGATGATGACAGGAGGTGATGAGAGTAATATTGTAAGCCAGGTATTGAACTCTTTGAGGAAGAAAGGTGAATTACCTGGGAGTCTGTAGACAGCAGCTACTCGGATTTTGATTGGGTGATACATATGAATAACATGAACCTCAAAGGAATGGAGGTTACTGAATGATGGACGAAGGAGGAGAACATGGAAGTGGCAGTTTGAAGCAAAGAGTATTTCAGCTCCCCTGCACTGACCAGTGAGCCAGAGTATTGGTGAAAGTGCAGTCAGCACTGGAAAGGGTGGCCAGTAGTCTTGTCAGTAAGGGAAAGCCAGGTTTCAGTAAGAGCTAGTAGATGGAAAAAGTAGTAGAGGAATAGATTTGATATGAAGCAAAGTTTGTTGCCTATGGAACACACATTCCAGAGGGTACAATGGAAGGTTTAAGTAGAGTTAGCATGAAACTTTGGGGCGGGAGGGTTGGGGGGATGGGAATGAGAAATTAGGTTGTAGGGGGTGTGGAATGAAGTTTGAATAATGATCTACAGTTCAGAGTCACTAGGATGTGATGGGTATGACCAGGTGTGAGAACGTTCATTTTTGAGTGGAGAGCGGTACTGTTGTACTTTCTTTCCTTTTTTTTTTTTTTTAAAGTGAGGCAGTCAGGGTTAAGTGACTTGCGCAAGGTCACACAGCTAGTACGTGTCAAGTGTTTGGTCTGAGGCCGGATTTGAACTCAGGTCCTCTTGACTTCAGGGCCGGTGCTCTAACCACTGGGCAACCTAGCTGCCCCACTGCTGTACTTTCAAAGGACAAGTACAGCAGGATATGGGAGACCTGAAATCGAAGGGAAGGTTGCTCTTCCTTGCACTAAAAGTTCTCCATATCCCACTTGGAAGACGTGCTCGCGGTGGGAAGTGGCAGATGCTGTGTGCTGGTACAGATGGAAGGGGTTGCTTTGAGGCATATGGAAGGGGCTTAGCTGGAGGGGGGAGGAGAGCTTCAGAGGTCTGAGGTGTGAGGTCTTGGCACCTCAGGAGGCTGGCAGAAAGTTGGACTATGGGATCTTTTTATTCTGTTTATCTCTAACATTCTCTGGTTCTATGTACCTAGGGTGCTCTTCAGGATTCAAAAAATTCTTTTGATCTAGTATATTTTCATAGATGATAATGTAATTAGACTCTGGCATGTGAGATTCTAAAATTATTATAAACTCATAGACCATTTTTCTTGTTCCTTTTTCCAACTTAGCTAGAAGCATCCAACTAAGCCAGCTTGGAGCTGAGCCAAGTACCACAGAGTACAGGGAAGATATGATATGAGCATGTCTTTCCTTTGACTAACCCTGTGACCCATCTTTGCAGAGCTGTTTCCCACCTTATTCTGTGGTGTCTAATTGTCCTTTAAGAGATACTGATGAGTGATACCTTAGACCTTTGACCAAGTGCCCTCTGCACTCCTCGATAAGACAGGCGTGTCACTTCTTTAAACAGGTTTCCTAACACCTCAGAACTTGTTTTCCTTTCTTTACAGAGTATCATCCATAACACACATTTATGCTTAGGGTCTAAAAGTTTCTCTCTTAATACTTTTTTTTCTCTTCCTTTTCATTAAGGCTCACAGAATTCTAATTAAAAAAATGTAAGATTTGAAAAGAATCTACAAGTTATCTAGTTCAACCTAGAACTAGATTCTAGGTTGAACAGGAATTTTTTCTGTAGCATCCCCAACAAGTCTCTGCTTGAAGACTGCCAGTGATGGGGGACTCTCCACATCCTGAAGGAGCCTGTTCCACTTTTGGACAGATCTCATTGTTAGAGAGTTTGTTCCTACATCAAGCCTAGTTCTGTCCTTGTAGCTTCCACTTATTTCCCTTATTTTTCCTCCCTTTGCAGTAAGTAAAACAAATTTTTATCTTTCCTTCTCCATGAGACCACTTCAGATACTTGAAGACAGGCATCATGTTTCCTCTAAGTCTTCACTTCTCTGGACTCAAATCTAGCTCCTTCATTTTTTTCTTGTCTTGTTTTAGAGGAAGCAGATGAATCAGGGGGTAGAGAAGTGGACTTGAAATCTGGAAGACCTGAGTTTTAATTTGTTATTGGACACTTACTGGCTGTGTGACCTTACTGTCTGTCTCAGTTTCCTCATCTATAAAATGAGGACAACAATACCTACCTCCTGGGATTGTTGTGAGGATCAAATGAGATAACATTTATAAGGTACTTTTCAAGCCTTAAAGCCTTATATAAATGCTAGTAAGTATATTATTTTTATCCTTTTCTCATTATTGTTGTTATCGTTACATTTTAAGTTCAAAAAAATCTAGATTTCATTCAGTATGTTAGCTATCTGTCTTACTCTCCCACTACATCCAGTTTCTTGCCACTGGACCCAGTTGGCTCCAGAAGAAAAAGTGAGGCAGGTGACTTTGCACAGCCCTCCCTCACTTAAATCTAATTCACTTGCATGTCATCGCATCACCTCCCTGATGTAATGATCCTCTTAGAGAACGAAGGACAAACAACTATAATAGTATCTGTCCTAAATATTGTCATTTGCATATTTGATAAACAAGCCACTTGTGCCTTAATTCAAATATTTGATTGAATTAAGGTCCCTAGAATACTGTACAGGAGACAAGTTGTCATATAATCATTTTTGATTGCACTTTGGGTTCAACCACTCATCCATTTCTTCTGATTCCACCTAATTATGCTGTCATCTAGCCTATATCTTTGCATCTTTTCAGTAATAATAGCATGAGAAATTTTTACCAAACACTTCACTAAAATATAGGCAAACTTTATTTAGGGTTCTTCTAATCTACCAGTTGATATGTTAGTATTGCATTAATTTAAATTTCTAATGTAGGAATTTAGTCCACCAATGCAGATTTCAATTTCTGTATGACTTAGTAAATGAGTCTTAGGGAGATGCCTGAGGCTCACAGTTGTTAAATATTTGGCCAGGGTTTCTACTAAGAGTTAGAAGTAGGTTTTGAACCCAGATCTCCTTAATTCCAAGTCCAGTCTTCTCTAGCCTTGTTGTCTTGGCCATTTTAGTAACCTGGTCAAAAAAGTAAGTAAAGTTTATTTAGCCTGGCCTATTCTTGATGAAATCATGCTAGCTTTTTTTCTGATCAAATCTTCCTTTTCTAGATAGATGCTAATTTTACCTCCAGTAATATGTTTCAGAGTTTTGCTCAGGTCAGGTTCAGTGTTCTGTAGTTGGCAGGCCCTGTTTTCTTGGAAAATTAGCACTTTTTCCCCTTTATCTTGGAGTATGTCTTCTCTTTTCTATGATAGTCTCATACTGGCTCATTAATCACATCTGCCAGTCCTTATCCGCCCCTCCTCCTATTTTAGTTCATTTGAGATTCTAGTCTTGGGTTCATTATGGGAAGCTAAGTGATCTCGTACTGTCATCCTACTTGTCTTGGTTATCTGTTCCTTTTTAGCCATAATTGTTTGGTCCTTTCCAGTCCAAATTGGATGAGTGTTTCTCTTTGGCAGAAAAAACAATTAGAGTAAGAATTAGGCAGCTCTTCTTTGTTTTATCAGGTGTCATTGTCCCATCCACTCTCCTTGTTGGTCTTGTCTCTTAATTGATCTTCCTGTTTTCTTCAAGTTGGCTAAAAAACTCTTGTGTTTAACTTTTCTCATCAGCCTCAAGTCATTGTCAATTTCAACACTCTTGTCATTATTTTTATAGGATTATGTTATGTTCTTTATTCATCTTATATTACCTGTTCTTCCATCTTCTGTGTATGTCTTTTAAAAATCCAAGTCATTTAATGAGTTCCCTTTGTATTACTAAAATTCTCTTTAGACAACTCTTTTTTCTTCATTAGGATTGCTTTTCTTTATTTCCTCAGAGTTTCATTTTTGAGAGCTTCATTGAGCTGACACTCTGTTAAATTTTAGTCCATGGGTCTCTAGCCATCTTTCTTTTGAAATTCTTGTATCATTTATTTGTTAGACCATTTGTATTGTCAGTTAGCATATACTGCCTTGTATTTTAGTTAGTTAGGCATGCCTTATTTCCCATGACCCTGAGCAAGTCACCTTTTGTCTACTTTAGTGTCCTCAACTGTAAAGTGGGAATAATAATTATACCTACCTCTCAGGGTTGTTGTTATGATCAAATAAGATAATATTTGTAAGTTCTTGACACAGTGCCTGGAACATAGTAGGAACTTAATAAATACATGTCCACTTCCCTTCCTTTATAAGCTCATAGAAGTCATTGTGTATGTATAAATATGTTTTTCCCATAAAACCTAGTGTGATACCTTGTACACTGTTTAGCAAATATTTACTGAATGAATAAAGTGATCCTTCCTCCTTATTGTCTCTTGTTCTAAGTGAAGGAGGCAGTGTTCCTATAATTAGGAACACCAGATCTGAAAATTTGGAACAATTTTCATAAAAGTGCTACTAATTATGATGAGCAAATCTTTTCATAGTTCTATGCTGTGTGGACCCAATAAAAAGCCCATTAGAACAGGTGTTTGGTGAGTACAAAAAAGTACCTTTCTCTTTCAACTGTTTGGACTCTCTGAGTTAAATTCAGAATCTTTTCTCTATATTCACCGTCTGGGTAGTCTGATCTGATGTAACCACCCATGTTAGCTCTAGGGATTAAGGGGGGGTGATTTTAGATTCTCTTAGCATTCTGTCTTTTAATTAAGCAGATTTTACATATATGTATGTGTATGTATATGTTTATCCATTCCAGAAAGCAATTTGTAATTATGCTAAAGAAATCCATACCCTTCAAACTAGAGATACCACTGCTAGGCATACTCCAAGGAAGTTAGTGTTAAAAAATAAAGGTCCCCTATACACCAATATATTTATAGAAGCACTTTTCGTTGTTGTGAAGAACTAGAAACAAAGGCAAGGCCTGTTGATTGGGGAATGGCTAAACAAATTGTGATAATGAACGTAGTGGAATATTTCCCTTAAAAAGCAATGGACATGAAAAATACTGCAAAACATGGGAAGACCTGTATGAGCTAATGCAAAGTAAGATAAACAGAACTAGGAAAACTGTGTGCAATAATTACAACATAAATGGCGAAGAGGACTATGCAAAATGATTACAATATAAATGGAAAGAAAAATAACATTAGTAAGAATCAAAACTAAATACTCTGAATTTAATATGACTATACTTAGCCCCAAAGATAAGATATGAAAATACATCTCCTTCCCTACTTTGTAGAGGTAGGAGACCATGGGTTTGCACTGTGCAGTGTTAGATTTGGATGATGTGTTGGTTAGTTTTACTGAACTTTTTTATTTCTTCTTTTTTTTTATTCTTTGTTACAGGGGATAGCTCTCTGGTAGGTAGAGAAGGGAGATTGGGAATTTAAGGTGATATAAAAGCCAAAGGTATCAATAATATTTTTAAAAAGCCATGAACACCTTTCTAGATCTTTTCTGTCTTTCAACTTTTAGTTGCCTTTGTTTCAACTTCATTCTTTAAATCTTCTCAGGATGATATTTAGCCTTTTGCTCTTTTTCAGCAGTTGATGTGGTCCACTGTAGAATATTGCTTATGAAGCCTGCTTATTCCCTACAAATTACCTTTAAGAATGACTTCTATGTGTTTGTGTGTTATTTTAATAAATATTTTTTTAGATGAGAAAGTAGGTCTGTACTTGTTGATGTTCTCTTGTAATTACTTGGGTCTTTTGACAAGCTTTTTTCCAGCATGTTTCTTTCCACATCAAGTTTTCCCTTCCAATCAGGTGTTTGCTGACTAAGTCACTTTTTAGCTACATTTGGTCTCCTTTTTATAGCAATTAATTTATATCACATAAGCTTCTGAATGACTTTTGGAGAGTCAGTATGGTATAATTTCAAAATATTGTTCAAGTATTTAACTATATTTTAGTTACATTTCTAAGGAAGCATGACATAGTGGATTGAGAACTGGCTTCAGAATCAGAAAGACCTGGATCTTTCTAAGTAATACTTGTGACACATACTGGTTGTGTGGCTCTGACCAATTCAGTTAACCTCTCAGTGTCTCCAGCAACTCTTCTAAGACTGTAGGTGCCTGCAAAGAAGGTGCCAAGATGCATTGATAGAGGCTGTTTTCTCACTTGGAGCTCACTATGTGGATGAACTTACAGGGCTAATTTTTTTAAAAAAGTTTGTATAAAATTGTCATAATTAATGTTGTTTTCTATATTTATATTGAAGGTTTCTATATAATTTTCTATGTCTCATTTTTCTTTATTATTAACTCATTTAAACAGATCAAATTTAAGTTTTAATGTTATGTCATTTAAAAAATTTGTATTATGTCTTTTAGTTTTGTATTAAATGTGATCTTGATCTCCAACTAGTCACTGGTATGACTTTGCAGAGATAGCCAATACAAGAATAACTGCCACATGAATGAGTCTGTTATTTTTTATTAGCCTCATACTTTACTGAGAAAATAGAGACCATTGTGAGCTCCTTTTTTCTTTCTGTACATCTCAAAAGCCTTTCGTATCTTTCCTCATTTTTTCTTCCTTTCCTCTTGTCTTTGATAAGACCTGACCCTTCTTCTCACCAGTGCTAATCCTTCTAAAGGTACCCTTGATCCCATCCCCTACTGTATTCTCCTATAGAGAAACCTTACAATTATCCCTTTTCTTTCTCTAATCTTTAATGTTTTTCCAATCTCCTGCCCCTGTTGCCTATAGATACTCCCTTGTCTCTCTGCTCCTGAAAAATCCTTCATTAGACTTTACCATACTATCAGCCTATATTTTCTCACAGCAAAATTCCTAGAAGAAAAAGGTATCTGTACCTCTTGCCTTCACGTCCTCTCTCCTCACATATTTTTTAACTCTTTGAAATCTGTCTTTGCTCTTCACTACTCAACTGATTCACCTTTCTTCAGAATTACCAGTTTTCTTTCAGTTTTCAAATCTGCTGGTCTTTCTCAGTGCCCATTCCTCTCAGTTTTTCCAATTGGATTGGATTGGATTAGATACTAGTTGGCCAGTGGTGTCAAACTTAGATAGAAATGGAGTATCACTAATATCATTGTAGTTACTGAGCATGTTGTTTTCTTGGCTCTGTTTACTTCATTCTGCATCAGTTCATATACATCTTTCCATGCTTTTCTGTATTTGTCACATCATTTCTTATAGCACAGTAATATTCCATTGCTTTCTAGTGTGAAAATTTTTCTAATATTTCAGTGAAAACATTGAGACCATTTGCTGAGTTCTCTGTGTCCTTGCTTCTTCATCTCACATCACTTATATGCTTCTCCAACCCTGTTTCACCTGAAGATGTGACCCCTGTCTTTCCCAAGGCAAACCCTTCTCATCATCCTTACTCTCTCACTTATCTTCAGTTTCTGTCTACTGTTTACTTCCCAACTGTCTACAAAAATGCTCATGTTTTCCTATCCTTAAAAAACCCTCTTTTGAACCAACCACCATCCCCCTTCCTTACCACCCTTCCCCCTATTATTGTCAGCTATATCTCTCCTCCCTTTTCTGGCTAAATTCTTTGAGAACCATTCTGTAATTGATGCCTCCATTTCCTTTCCTCTCACTACCATTTTAACTCTCTACAATATGGCTTCCAATCTCGTCATTTGACTGAAACTACTATCTCCAAAGTTATCAATGATTCCTTAGTTACCAGATCTAATGGCATTAAACCTCTTTTCTTCTTGACCTCTCTTCAGCTTTTGGCATTGTCAATCACCTCTTCTCCTTGGTATTTTCTTCCCTTTAGGTTTTTGTTACACCACTCTACCCTGGTTCTTCTCATACCTGTGTGGTCATCCCTTAGTCTCTTTTGCCGAATCTTCAGGCTATGTCTGCTTATTTTGGGTATCTAAACCTCAAACTTCTATTCCAGGTCTTCTTATCTTTTCAACCATTTTACTTAGTGATCTCATCATCTCTCCTGGCGTCAGTTATCATCTCAGTGCTGATGATTCTCAGATTTACTTATGCAGCCCTAATCTAATAATAGCTAACATTTATATAATTATGTGCAAGGCACTATGCTAAGCTCTTCACAAATACCTCATTTTATCCTCACATCAACCTTGGGAGATAGGTGCTACTATTATGTCCATTTTAAAGTCTAAGAAATTGAAGCAGTGTTAAGTGACTTGCCCAAGGTCACAGAGCTAGTGAGTGTCTAAGGCCAAATTTGAACTCAGGTTTTCCTGACTCTAAACCAAGTCCTCTATTTATTATGCCATCTAAACCTAACCTCTTTCCTAACCTCCAGCTGGACATCCTGAACTGACTTTTTTTTTTTGGCCATCTTAAACTTCACATATCCAAAACTGAACTCATTATATTCCCCAGCACCTACCCATCATGCCCCCCTCTCTCCCTCCAATCCTCTATTCTTCCAACTTTCCTATAACTGTCAAGGGCACCACCATCTGCACAGTCACATAGACTTACAACATAGATGTCATATTCAACTCCTCATTCTCTCTCCCAGTCTCTTGCCAGGCCTTGTTAATTTTCACCTTCCTAACATCTCTTGTATGTGCTGCCTTCACTGCCAACACCCTGATTTAGACCCGCACCATCTCATACTTAGACTATTTCAGTAGCCTTCTGGTTGGTCTCCCTGACTCAAGTCTTTTCCCTTGCTAGGCCATCTTCCATTCAGCTTTCTAATTGATTTTCCTAAAGTGCAGGTCTAAAAATGCAAGCCGCCTTTACTCTCCCCCCACCCCAATTCAATAAACTCTAGTGACTCCCTGTTGCTTCTTGGGTCAAATGTACAATCCTTTATTTGGCATTTAAAATCTTCATAACCTACTCTCCTCTGTGCTTCCCATCCTCCCCTCCAGT
>NW_020954867.1:5529037-5649248 GCF_900497805.2 Vombatus ursinus
ACTGGAGGGGACACAATTGAGAGGCCACGGATTGATAGTTATTTTAAGGATATAGTAACAGTATCTCATACAAACAGCGGTGAAAGAAATGTTTAGTGTTTGTGAGAAGGTAGCAACATAACCAATGAGGAACTCTAAAGAGGCACAGGAGTAAATGATGTCATTAAAGAAATGTGTGGTAAAAAGAAAAGATGGTCTGGTCACATAGGGAAGGTGAGTGGATGAGTAGTGGAAAGAACCGGAGTGTTCCATCGGAACTTGCATGATGTAAGTAGGAAGCAAAGAGAACTTCGGCTATGTTGGGTGGACCTCTTCTAGCAAACTTAAGGGAGCAAGTGAGCATCCATGAATGAGTTGTTATCTTTATTGTTTTTATTACTGAAGGGAACTTCTCAATTGATGAGATAACATATCTATTTGAATATATTTTATGTATGTTGTTCAGTCATTTATGACTCTTTGTGATCCCACTGGGGGTTTTTTTGACAAAGTTATTGGAGTAGTTTGCCATTTCCATCTCCAGCCCATTTTATAGATGAGGGAACTGAGGGAAACAGGGCTAAGTGACTTGTCCAGGGTCACACAACTTGAAAGTGTCCGAAGCCAGATTTGAACTCAGGAAGATGAGTCTTCCTAACTTCAGGTCCAGTACTCTATCCAATGCTCCACCTAGTTGCCCCATATATTTTATGTATACTTAGATGTTTTCCTCCAAAGAATAGAGTTCTTTGAAGACAGCGATATTTCATTTTTGTCTTTGTATTACCAGTGCCTGAAATAGTTCCTTGTATATAAAAATAGGTACTTAAATATTTGTTGGTTTATTGATTTATATTTTTTCAGTATTCTTTGTGGATGATTATGGCTCATGTATATTAAATTACCTTGGATTATTAATAATTGGATATCTCCTAGCATTTAATCTATATTGCAATCAAATTTTGACAGGTATAATCTGTATTATGATTAGTAGAAAAATTAGTAGGTGAAAATTGAAATAATCAAATAGATGAAAAAATGGCTTTACACTGTGATTAACTTTTATGAAATTTGATTTTCAAAGTATGAGACAGAATTTCAGCTTTGGAAGGGAATTTTCAAAAAAAATTTTGTCTTTATTTGTCTCTCACTTTAGCCTGAACACACCACCTGGAACCAAAGTTAAACTCTTGGGCATTATTGATATAAAAAATGGATTCCTGCTTTTGAATGACTCAAACACTGTTGTCCTTGGAGGTGAAGTAGAACACCTTATTGAAAAATGGGAGTTACAGAGAGTAAGTATCTGCTGTAGGATGTTTTATGTTGTTAAAGCAAATTGAGCAGGTTTACATAGGACATTTGAAATAGAACCCAAATATGAAAATAAAGTTTTATCTATATATAATATATTTCTAATATTATTGCCCTCTTTAGTCATTATTTAAGAATATTCTCCTTTAATAAAGATCTAAAGTTCTCAGATAAATTGTTTCTGTGTACTATAGATGAACAAAAAGTAACATTGTAGACTGATCAAGACCTTATATCTATCTTTTTTTTTTTTTTTAAGACTCAAAATGTCTTTCGAGTAGATGTAAGCTTCTCAGTATTGGGTCATCTCATGATTATCGTGAAATTGTCCTGTCTGGTTATTGATGGGATGGGAATATATCAATAATGTTGTGTGTCTGTGCACTTTTTCTTTTTGTAACTTGTAATATTCAAGGGGGAGGGGGTGACTGAAGCTCTGCCAGTGGGAAGTAACTAAAACACAAGGCTTGTGTCTTTAAGATAGGAAGTGATCAGAACCCTAGTTGAAGACTATGGAAAGGTGTCCACTTTATTTTGGCTTTTGGGTACATCTGTCATCTCAGTTAGAAGGCAGAAATCCAGGGCAAGGCTGTTGGAGAGTATGGGTTCATCATGAGAGATCAAGTTTGTCAGGGGAAGGAGCCATCAAAGGAAGAGGGACAAGCAGTATCTAGTGTGGGTGTAAGGGAAAACAATTTTCTCAAGGTTTGAATCAAGCGAATTCCTCCCCTACCGAATCTCTTTTACGGTAGGTCAAAACAAGGGTGAGATCTGGAGTATAAGAAGTTTCTAATTGGACTCGCTTATCTAGACTTTCAAGAGAGTGTGACAAATTCAAAAAAGCAATAGCCATTCCCTCCTGAAACCCTAGGGGATGGATCTTTGGGACCCAGATGAAGAAGAGGTGTTGCATTGTTTTGTTCAGGTGATTGGGTAAAGCTTAGAATAGCCTTGGCCAGTGGGTTGAAGGCAAAGTACTTTTACAAAGTGACTGACTTGGAGAGCAGTGGGATGAAATTCCTTGCCTAAGGCCAAACTCATATAGGCCCAAACTAGTTCTGGGGGAGGAAGTAGATTTCAGCGGGCTGAGTAGGTTTGCTTCTGTAAACTGTTAGAGGAGACTTATAAACTGTGAGGTAAAATACTTTTTTTTATAACTCTCTTCTCTTGTTCCCATCCACTGCCTTCTAGGTTCCCCGCAGCATTTGTCCTTGCTGCTACCACTCTCCAAGTTATGGAGAGTATGGTGCTTGATTTGTAACTCTCTAATGAACTAAACTACATTTTACTTTGTATTATATGTATTTGTGTGCATAGATCTTCTATTGGATTTTAAGCTTCTTGGGGCAAGGACTGTCTTATTCATCTTTGTATATTCCTCAACCCTTCATACTGTGTCTTGAACATCAGTAAACATTGGCTGAACATTGACTTTCTGGATATTTAATAATGGGAGTCTTAGAGCCAAGACTTATGTTTTTGAACCACCCCCAATGCAGTAAAGTAGGCTAAAGTGTCTAGGAGTTTTTCAGGCATACTCTTTTTAAAAATCTGTTTTGAGAATGATTGCTTTTAGAATAGTTCCTTTTGGATAAAAGAAGATAGGATTTGAGTATGTTATTAATGCTAAAGATTGACTTGCTTATGATCCTGATAATGATATAATTTAACATTTTGCAATATGTGGTATTTTATAACTTCTTTTAATTGTATTGGTTTAAATAAAGCATAAAACATCTTAACTCAGAACTGGCTTCACATTAGTTTTAGATAAAAAGAATATGTCACAGTATAAAAATGAATTCAGAGAAAATATATTGTTTGCTGTTGTTAATCTTTTTTTTTTTAATATGGAACAAACTATGCAAAATAGAATATTTTACTATCTCTTGACTGCAACATATCCTTATGATCCCAGCCCATTAACTGGTATTTGTACAATAAATCAAGGTAAAATTCACTTCCAACTTCATTCTTTGCTATGTTACTTTTAGACATTGCTATTTGGAATATTATTTCATACATCTGCATTTCCCTTGTCAAACCATGTAGGGTTTTCTTCTTAGGGGATATATGAAGTGCTCTTGCAATAGATTTTTAAATATATACCTTAATGTCATTATGGTTTTCTGCAGCTTTTACAGGCTTTCTGGTCTGGTAACCATAGCAATAAAGGAGCCATAGAGAGGCTCAGTTACTCAAGCAGCTGGCAGGTGGGTTATCAGTACATGGGAATTGTGCAGATAGAAATCATAGCTGTAATGTTAATTTTACAAGTTAGGAGTTCTAAGCATTAAAATAAAATAAACAGGGAAGGGAAAGCATTAGAAGCCATTTAAACACAATGCTGGCAGGTAACTATGGGCAGGTGTTGTAGCTATACCAAAATGACAGCAAAACGGTAAAGAAAAGAGGTCAGGACTAGGTATTTGAAATGTTAAATACAAACAGACTCCAGACAGCTTGTATCAAATATAATTTGCCAAATTAATGTAATTCTCAAGCATTTTAATTCTAGAAATAACATGTCTTTCTTGCTTCATTTACATTTTATATTTGCTTTTTTATATTGGTTTAGTTACTCTGAATACTTCTTATATTGTCTAATACTTAGCATGATTTACCTTTAGCCCTTCATGATTTGGATAGATTAGCTTGGCATTTTTCTTTTGACTGGTTTCTCTCCTTTAGTATTATACTGCTTTATGAATTTGTGATTTAATCTATGTGGATATTTTCACCACAATCACTTCCTCCTTCCTTTCTCCTATCAATTTCACACTTAGACCATAGCAGATGCTTTCATATGTTGCTGTGGTTCCCAATGTAGGAACTCCTTGCATCAACGCACTAATACACCTCTTCTCTGTCTGTGACAACCAAGGAGTTGTCTGAGCATTTAGAGGTCATGAAGATAGTAAAGACCAAAGGAAAGGAATCCAGGTCTTCCTGACTTTACACCACGTTATCTCATTTTCTATTCATAGTAATATTATAATTCATTTTAGTGTTGTCACCATAGCCCCCCACATCAGGAGTATATTATATAATATTTATTTTAATAATTATATTTGCTTTTTTCTTTACCTCATTTTTGTATACATAAATCTGTAGATTTAAAAAAAAGTTTGCTTTTTATACACTGTCTCTTGCTTCTTAGTATGTTAATATGTATTTCACATAAGGGCAGCTAAGTAGTGAGTGGTTAGAGTGCTGGGCCTGGAGTCAGGAAGACTTATCTTTGTGAGTTTAAATCTGGCCTCACACACCAGCTCCGTGACCTTGGGCAAGTCACTTAACCCTATTTGCCTCAGTTTCCTCATCTGTAAAATGAGCTAGAGAAGGAAATGTCAAACCATTACAGTATCTTTACTAAGAAAACCCAAAAAGACTGAAACAACTAAACAAAAATGTCAATATTTAATATATGTATGGTGTATTTAATATATAAAATTTAATATCTATACTTATCTCTTTATATATATGTATATCTAATATATATGCATATGTTCATGTAAGTATATGTAGATATATGTATATCTGTGTGTATATTCTTGGATATAGATATAGATATCATGACCCAGGCTCCTGGTGTTTCTTTTTTCATCCACTGTTATATGTTGGCCAAATCTATTGAACTTACTGTTTTCAAGGCTTTCTTTTTTTTAGATGTGGCTAGAAATAGCAATGTATTTTTCAGTATTTTTACTCTATCTTTAGTCCTTCAATCTTATTTGGGAGTTAGAACCAATTGTCATGACAAAAGTGCTTTTTTCTGAAGCCTGTACCTGGGAAGCTACTATGTTGAGCCTTGAGACTTGAATGTTCTCTTCTGCTTTAAGTAAAACAAAACATGAATTTAATTTAAAAATATTTGTAAGGCGGTGAATAAGGTTGTCTTTTTATTCTAAAATTCTTCATTTTCATTTTCTATAGTTCTGCTAACAGAGCTGATTGCTGTGAGTGATTTCAAAGAATTCAACATGAGCTCTTTTAGGAGAAAGGGTAGAGAAAGGGTATTCCTGATATCTTTAGCTTGTCTTCTCTAGACCCTTCTAAAATCTGTTGAAGAAGTGCTAGAGACATTTTTTTTATCTCAAGTAGTAATCAAAGAAAAATTATTATTACAATAATCTACTTGTTTAGAATCCATTAAGAAATATTTAAGTACCTAGGTATTGAAATATAAGACAGCTTAAAAATACGTATTTACTTATTTAAATTGTTATTGGTTTAAAATGATTTACATTCAAAACTTTAGCTCTATGTACAAGAAATATTTGTATTTCACTAGTCTATAACAGTAAAGATTGAATCATCAGATTATATTCTGTCATGAGCATTTTTTTAGACCACTCAGTAGATAGTTTGAGATTGGAGAGAAATTAGATTGTGGCATGCATCAAAAATGGATGAATTTTTCTCAGCTGTTGGAAACTTGAGTTTCAAGTTATATAGTCCTGGGAAAAATGCTATTTCACCTACCCATGTTGGGCAGGTGACAGTTTCTTAGGAGTTCATTTAAGTTCTTGCCCAAGGAGAGGATTCTGGGAAGATGACAGAGTAGGTCAGAAAACTTTTGGTACTCCAGATTTTCTCCACAAAAAAAGAACATTGCTTCAGGAGCCGAAGAAATAAATATAAGTCTGGGTAAAGCAGTTGTCCTCCTAAAACAACTTAAGAAGACTCCAGGAAAGACCCAACCTCAATTTTTTTTTTTTTGGTGAGGCAATCAGGGTTAACTGACTTGCCTAGGGTCACACAGCTAGTAAGTATTGTATCTGAGGCCAGATTTGAACTCAGGTCTTCCTGACTCCAGGCCCGGTGCTGTATCCCCTGTGCCACTTAGCTGCCCCTAAGACCCAAACTCAATGGGTAGAGGTTCTGCCTGAATGAAGTGCAAAGACCTCTACCTAAGTCGGTGGAATCAATAAACAATAATAAGCCCTGGGGGCAGCTGGGTTGAAGGCCAGCCTCAGCTTCAGGAGCTTTCATCTCTGGAACATGAAGGCTGAGTAGGAGAAGATTGAAGGGGCCTTCTACTGTCAAGGGATGGCAAGTACAGCTTTGCTGATCAGATGAGTCCTGGGCTGTGGCTGTGGGGGAGAAGGAGCTAGTACTCTCCTGGTGAGTGCAGTAGCAGAGGGATGGGGACCCTGCTGCTGTGGGCACTTGTAGGAGACCAGAGTCCTTGTTTCAATTACAGGGCAGAGAGGCAACTGTAGTCTACAGCCACCCAAGAGACCACTGGGAGCAAAATCATTTGAGGGATAGTGTGGCTGGGGGTCTTTGCTGTGGATTAGGAGTGGAGAGCAGAGCCCAAGGTTGGGAAAGACCTCAGAAAATAATAGTAAAAAGGACCTGAGACTTGGTGTATCATTCCCCATACCTTGGGACTAGAATTTGATTAAACTAATAGCTGCTAAAAATAAATTAAATAAAAATAAAAGTGAGTAAGCAAAGGAAAAAGAAGCTAACCATAGATAGTTAGTATAGGGATAGAGAAGATTTGGGGTCATATTCAGAGGAAGATAATGGAGCTAAAAAAGCCTCTCCTTTTTCAATGAGAAACATCAGGTGGTCCCAAGGACAAAAAGAGTTCTTGGAAGAATTTAAAAAGAACTTTAAAAATCAAGTAAGAGAGATCAAGGAAAAAATTAGAAAAAAAAGAGCTATCCAAGAAAATCAAGAAATTTAAGAAAAGAAAGTCAACCAACTTGAAATAGAGAATTAAAAACTTAAGGAGGAAAATAATTTCTTGAAAACTAGAATTGGGCAAGGAGAAGCTAATGATGTTCTAAGACACCAAGAAATAATAAAACAAAATCAAAAGAATGAAATAAGAGAGGAGAATATGAAGCATCTTATTAAAAAAACAACTGATCTGGAGAACAATTTGAGGAAAATAATATAAGAATAGTTGAAATACCTGAAAATTATGACAAAAAAAAGAATCTTGATAGAATATTATAGGAAATTATCAAGGAAAATTGCCCTGAAGTTCTAGAACAAGAAGGCAAAGCAAAAATAGGAAAAAAAAATCCATCCATCACCACCTGAAAGACATCCCAGGAGGAAAACTTACAGGAATATCATAGTCAATTTTCAAAGCTCTCAGGTTAAGGAGAAAATATTGGAAGCAACAAGAAAAAAATTTAAATGTCATGGAGCTACCATAAGATTACATAAGACTTAGCAGCTACTATGTTGAAGGATTGTAGGCCTTGAAGTACTGTATTTTGTAGAGCAAAAGAACTGGGGTTACAAACAAAGGTAACTTACCCAGCAAACTTAAGTATAATCTTGAATGGAAAAAAAAAAAATGGCCATTTAACAAACTGAAAGACTTTGAGATGTTTGTGACAAAAACAACAAAACTTAAGGGAAAATCCAACATGTAAGATCCAGGAGAAATATAAGGTGAACATTAAAGACCAATTATAAAGAGACTCAATAGGGTTAAATTGTTTACTTTTTATATGTGAAAAAGTTACCAATACTCTTATGACTGTCATAATTATTTGGGTGGTTTGAAAGAAAGACTGGGTTGAGCTGTGTATGATGGAGTGATTAGAAAAACTGTAGGGAGAGATAAAAAGTAGTAATTATTTCATACAAATGAAGCATAAAAGGAAGAACTGATACAGAAGAAGCTAGTAGGGGGAGAGGTTGGGTAGTGATGGAACCTTACTCTCATCGGGAATGGATTAAAAAGGAAAGAGCATATATATATCTAGAAGGGTATAAAAGTCTTCTAAATTCAGAAAAAAATAAGTGAACAAGGGGAGAAGGTGAAGGGAGAGGATAAGGGAGGGATTTTTGGGGGAGATGTGGGCAGATTATGAAACAGGAGAGCAAGGTAGGGGGTAGAAGTAAAGCAGACAAGTGAAGAGGGATAAGGTAAATAGGGTGAGAAGGATAATGAGCAAAAATAGAAAGGAGGAAAATACAGAACAAGTAATTATAGCTTAGAATGTAAATGGGATGAATTTACCCGTTAAGCGGAAGTGAATAGCAGATTAAAAATTTGAATTCAACAATGTATTACTTTCAAGAAACACTATAAAAATGAGAGATAGACACATAAAATAAAGGATAGAATTTATTATGTAAAAAAAAGGATAATAGTCATGATTTCAGACAAAGGTAAAGCTAAAATAGATTTAATCAAAAGAGAGAAATAGGGAAACTATACTGTGTGTCAGCAATATTATTTAATATTGTTTTAGATCATTTAAAATTATTAAACAGTATAAAATACTTGAGAGTATAACTTCCCAGGCACAGGAACTATATGACCATAAACAAAACGTTTTTTATACAAATAAGGTTAGATTGAGATAATTGGAATAGTATTTGTTGTTCGTGGATAAGTAAAGCCAATATATTTTTAAAATGACAATTTTACCTAATTTATTTATTCAATACCATCCCAATTAAATTGCTAAAAATTATCTTACTGAGTTGGAAAAAATAAAAACAAAGTTCATCTGGAAGGACAAAAGGTCAGGAATTTCAAGGAAACCAGGAAAAAAAAAGGTATAAAGGAATCAGATTCAGTAGTTATTTGACCTTAAACTATATTATAAGGTGAGAGCATTGTTGAAATGTAAAATGGATAATTTCAATTATTTTAAATGAAGATTTTCTTGTATAAATAAAACCAATATAGCCAGCAATGAGGGAATGCAGAAAATTGGGGAAAAAAACTTTAGACAATCTTTCAGATTATTGCTATGGTGTAGGAAATTATGAGCTGGTTGATTTAGAAAAACATGGAAAGACTTGGATTTATGAAGGTAAATGTGCTGCCCAGTTTCAGAGAAAGAGATGACAAGGGGAAATATGCATAGTATGGTCTTGCGTATATGTATATGAATGTGTATGTGTATATATGTGTATATAGATATAAATTTATAGATATCCATTTATATGTATATATACATATATCTGAGTTTAATTGGTGTCTCCTTTAGGGTGTGGGGGGAAGGGAAAAAAGTAAAGAGTGTATCAGAGAACAAATGAAAAGGAAGCAAAGAGAAGCTGGGTAGCTTTGAAAACAGTATTTATTATGTAGATTTTCTTGAAATGAAAATTTATTGTTTTATATTGAATCCTGTCTTATGTTCTGTTGTCTATGTACCAATGTTCTTTTTCTTTTTTGTTGTTTTGTATTTAAGTTTAAAATGAATTAAAAAAAAGGAGGGTGGAGAGTTCTTGCCCAGTTTGTACAGCTCCTAACAAAATAAATCTGGGATACAATATAGTCAGCCTTTTCTCATAGATGTTTTTACTTGATGAGTAAATATGGAAATGAGTGAGTATATATGGAAATTTCAGAGACTGTCGTCTTAGAAGCCTAGATACTGTGGGACAGTAATAAATGACTGTTACTGGTATTTATTAAATAATTGAGTTATTATTCAGACAGTGGATAGGACATAAATGACCTAGTAATTATCCTTGATGGAATTACTATTTTAAAAAAAGTGCCATTTGACTGTTACTGTAAATAAAGGAAGAAATTAATGTAAATTGTAGGAATAAAAAAAAAAAGGAACCATTTTGGTAGATAAATGTTTCACAGAGTTGTAATAGAAATCTTTGTTGGCCAAAATTCATTGGCTGAACATTCTTAAGGAATTAGATTCCTTAAGTCTCTTCTAGATCCTCTGCCGATTTCATGTACACATATAACTAATATATTTTTTGCTCTTCCCTGTAGGGCAATATATTGGGAATGGAATTCTCCTGATAGTAACCAAACTGTGATACCACTATTAAAATTTTGTTCCCCTACTAATACTTTTAGCTCATCCTTTGGCACTTTTACAAATTTCCCAGTTCTGCTTTTTTGGGGCTTTTAATTACTCAGAGTAAAATGAGCCAAACAGATTACTCTGGGCTCAAAGTAATGACAATCTGCTTATGAATATATTTATACCCTCTTCTTTTGCAAAGGAAATTCCTTATTGAGAGTGATTTAGGTTTCTCCCTCCAGTTACTGAAATTAAATTTTAAAAATTGTAAAATAACTCTTTGCATGCAATATAAGTATACATGCAACTATCACCTTAGTAGAGCTATCAGTTCCTTTAAAATTTGGTCCTGACTGGACTTTGCTTTTTTTTTTTTTTGCTTTATGGTGAGGCAGTCGGGGTTAAGTGACTTGCCCAGGGTCACACAGCTAGTAAGTGTTAAGTGTCTGAGGCTGGTGGACTTTGCTTTTTTAGAGCTTCCTTTTCGTTCTTACTAGACAGAAACCCAGTACTGTGAATTAGGAGTAGGTTCTTTTATTAACTGGTTATGTGACCTTGGGCAAACCACTTCTCTTGGTCTTCACTTTCTTCTTTTGTAGAGTACAGGGATTGGACTAGACAATTTAGTTTCTAAGATTTTAAAGCCAGAATTGAAACCTCCAGATTTTTAATGTTTAAATTGCCTTCTATTTATGAATCCCTTATCATCTCCCCTCCCCCTGCCTTCCAGTTACCTTTTGTACTGTCACTTATCTTTGAGGAATTATGTTGTGAACTTTCAGCCAGAAATGCCAATTTTTTTCTTCTACAAGATTTGAATTTGAATTAATTAAATCTTGCTAGCAAAACCTCAGCTCTTCTTAGTTCCATAACTCCTTTTGATCTAATTTCTGTCTTTTGAGGTGCTCTTTCATCTTCATTCACCTCATCCCTACTTCTTTTTAGTACTTAAAAGCCTGTGACTTCTGTTTTCTACCATGCCCTTAGGAATCCCATTCTAACATTAACAAACTCCTCATCTTAGACTTCTTCTTCTCATGATTTCTGCCTTTTTGTGGTAGTGGAATTTTGTTTCCTTTTGACATCTACTATTTTACTGGGTATTCTCTTCAGTACAGGATATTTGTCTCATGCTTTCAGACATATTGGGCTGGGAGGAGGAGTAAGCATATTTTTTGTTCCCTCTGCCACTTGATGACATTTCCTTTTCTGTGTATTTATTGATGCCCCTTCCAACATCCTCAAATAGACTCAAATTTCATCAGTCTTCTGAATTTCCATGGCATTTATCTTTATTCTCTCTTAGCTATTCCCAGGGATGATAATTCCTTGGGTTTTACCATCATCTATAACTGCAGTCTCCATGTTTCTGAACTCTAAAATTCACTTTTCTGATTGTAACTTTTTTTTCTCATTCCTTTTAAAAATTTTAATATTTTATTTCCACCCACATACACATAAAAGCAATTTTAACATTCATTTTTTAAAATTTTGAAGTGCAAATTCTTCTCCTTCCCTACTCTCCCCCCTTCATTGAGAAGGCAAGCAATTTGATATAGATTATATATGTGCAGTCATTTAAAGCACATTTACTTATTAGTCATGTTATGAAAGAAAACACAGATCAAAAATACCCCAGGGAAAAAAAAGTAAAAAAAAAAAAGCTTTGATTTGTATTCAGACTCCATCAGTTCTTTTTCTGGAGATAGATAGCATTTTTTCATCATAAGTCCTTCAGAATTGTCTTGGATTATGGTATTGCTGAGAATAGCTATGACATTCACAGCTGATCATTGGACAATATTCCCGTTACTGTATATGCTTTTTGGCTAGTTCTGCTCATTTCGCTTTGCATCATTTCATATAAATCTTTCCAGGTTTTTCTGAGAACATACTGCTCATCATTTCTTATGATAGCACAATAGTATTACATCATAATCATTTACCATAACTTGGTCAGCCATTCTACAATTGATGGGCACCCCCTAAATTTCCAACTTTTTGCCACCACTAAAGGACCTGCTGTAAATATATTTGTACATATAGGTCCTTTTCCTTTTTTTTCCTCCATCTTTTTGAGATAGAGATCTAGTAGTGGTCTGAGTCAAAGGTTCTGTGTGGTTTTATAGCCCTTTGGGTATAGTTCCAAATTGCTCTACAGAATAGTTGAATCTGTTCACAACTCTACCAACAGTGCACTAGTGTCTCAGTTTCCCCATAGCCCCTCCAACATTTGTCATTTTCCTTTTCTATAATATTAGCCAATCTGATAGATGAGGGGTAGTACTTCAAAGTTGTTTTAATTTGCATTTCTCTAATCAGTAGTAATTTACAGCATTATTTCATACGATTATAGATAGCTTTGATTTCTTTTGTCAGAAAACAGCCTGTTCATATCTTTTGACCATTTATCAATTAGAAAATGGCTCTAATTTTTACAAATTTGACTTAGTTCTCTATATATTTCAGAAATGAGGCCATTATCAGAGATACTTGTTATAAATTTTTTTCATAGTTATGATTATTAATTGTCTTATTTCACTCCATCCTATTTTTGCCCATTTATCCTATTCTCTCTCTCCTTTCACCCTATCCATCCTCAAAAATTTTGACTACTGCCTCCTTGAATCTGCCCTTCCTTCTCTCAGCTCCTCTCCCTTTCTCTTATCCCCCTCTTTTTCTACTTTCCTGTAGGGGAAGATAGATTTCTTTATCCAGATGAGTGTGTAAATTATTCTCTCTTTGAGCCAGTACTGATAAAAGTAAGGTTCAAAGGCATCCGCTCACTTCCCCTGTCTTTCCCTCCACTGTAAAAGCTCTTTCTTGTCACTTTTACCCCCTTCTACCTTTCCCTTCTTCTTCCTCCCAGGGCATTCCTCTTTTTCCCCCCTTAATATTATTGTTTTAGAGATTATATCATCATATTCAACTTATACTCATGCCCTCTGTGTAGTTATACTCCTTCTAGCTGCCCTATTAATGAGAAAGTTCTTAGGAATTACAAGTATCATCTTCCCATGTAGAAATGTAAATAGTTTAACCTTATTGAATTCTTATGATTTCTCTACCTTTTTGTGTTTCTCTTGAGTTTTGTATTTGAAAGTCAAATGTTTTATTCAGCTCTGATCTTTTCATCAGGAATGCTTTAAAGTCCTCTGTTTCATTGAATGTCCATCCCCTTCCCCCCAACGGATTATGCTCTGTTTTGTTGGGCAGGTGGTTCTTGGTTGTAATTCTAGCTCCTTTGCCTTCCAGAATATCGTATGTCTAGCCTTCCAGTCCTTTAATGTAGAAGTTCCTAAATCTTGTGTTATCCTAACTGTCACTCCACAACACTTGAATTGTTTCTGCTTTCAATATTTTCTCCTTGACCTGGGAATTTGATTTATAATATTCCTGAGAGTTTTCATTGTGGGATCTCTTTCAGGAGATGATTGGTGGATTTTTTCAGTTTCTGTATTATCACCTGGTTCTAGAATAACAGGGCAGTTTTCCTTGATAATTTTTTGAAATATCATGTCTAGGCTCTTTTTTTTTTTTTTTTGATCATGGCTTTCAGGTAGCCCAGTAATTTCTAAATGATCTGTCTTTGATCTGTTTTCTTATCAGTTGTTTTTCAAGTGAAATATTTCATGTTTTCTTCTATTTTTCCATTCTTTTGATTTTGTTTTATTGCTTCATGATGTCCCGTGGAGTCATTAACTTCCACTTGTTTACTTCTAAATTTTAAGTAATTATTGAGTATTTGTACCTCCTTTTTTATTTGGCCAACTCTACTTTTTAAGGAATTCTTTCTTCAGTGATTTTTTTGTACTTTTCTTCTCCATTTGGCCAATTCTGCTTTTTATTGGGTTCTTCTCTTCAGTGGATTTTTGTGCCTCTTTTTACTATTTGGCCTATTCTATTTTTTAAGGTGCTATTTTCTTTAGTATTTTCTGTGCCTCCTTTGCCAAGCTGTTGACTCTTTTCATGATTTTCTTTTATCACTGTCATTTCTTTTCCCAACTTTTCCTCTGCCTCACTGATTTTTAAAACCCTTTTTGAGCTCTTCCAGGAATTCTTTTCTTGGACCTGATTGCAGTTCACATATATCTTTCAGGCTTTGGGTGTAACAGTTTTGACTTTGTTGTCTTCTTCTGAGTTTGTGTTTTGATCATTCCCTGTTACCATAGTAATTTTCTCTGGTCTGGATCTTTTTTGTTGTTTGCTCATTTTTCTAGCCTATTTCTTAACTTTTACCTTTATATTAAAGCTTTTCTTGGGGTGAAGGTGGCACTGTCCCAAGCTTTAGGTTTTTTCTGTAGTTGTTTTCAGAGGTAGTTCTGGGGGTATATAAGCTTTCAGTTCTTTCAAGGTGGTGTGATCTAAGGAGATGTGTGTTTACTATTCTCCTGGCCTGTGCTCTGGTCTGTGGATGATGAGCACAAACACTCTTTTTTTGCCCTAGAACTGTGACCAGGGTCCACACTCCTCTACAGCCACAAGCTCTTGTGTGCTAGTTTTCCTCCTTGCACTAGGACTGCAACCTGGATCCAAGTATGGGTAATGCAACAGATTCTTTACACCCAGTGCCAGCAACGGGATCATTGTAATCTCCTTCTGACAAGTTGTCTGGTGACCTTACTATCTGTGGGTTGAGAGCTCCAGAAGCAGCCACTGCTGCCACTGATTTAGTTGACCCCAAGGCCTGCTGCTGGTTTGCTAGGGCGAGGCCTGTGCTGGGGCAGCCTGCACTAGAGTTGCTTCACTGTCATCTCAGTATGATAGACCTTTCCTGCTGACTTTCTAAGTTGTCTTGGGCTGGAAAATTGTTTCAACCCTTCCTTTTGTGGATTCTGCTTCTCTAGAATTTGTTTTGAGTTGTTATTTAAAGTTATTTGGAGGGGAATTTGGGAGAGCTTAGGCAAGTCCCTGACTTTTTTGTACTATCTTGGCTCCATCTTTCATTCGTTCTTCTAAACCTATTATGTCTCCTCACAACATCCTATCCCTTTGCCTTTCTTTTCCTACTTGGTCGGCATTGCTCTCACCTCACTTTTCTTGACAGTATTAATCTTTAAATTGACCTGTTTTACCTATATACTTATCCACTACCTTTGAATCTCTCCCCTATTGCTCCTTTTATGTTGCCCACCTTCAACCCTGGATTGTACTTAAAATTAACTTCCTTTGTACCTATTCCTCCTCTGCTGGAGAAAGTTATGCAATTATGCTTACTGGATCTTCCACAGACTCATTTAATCTTATCTCAAATGGGTCCTCACTGTTGCACTATAGTCCTTTTCTTTTTTTTAGATTGTATCTCTGTTCTCTCCATCTTCTCTTAGCTTCTTTGTTGTATCTGTGTCCTCTTCCATTCTTCCCTTAGATTCTATGTTGCTGCCTTCTCAGTCAATTAGTAAGCATTTGTAAGCATCTCTTGTATACCAGTCACTGTGCTAGTTGCTTGAGGAGTATGACCAATAGCAAATATTATGAAAAATGTGCTAGAGAAATTACTCCCTCTCTGTCCTTACACACCCACACACACACACACACCCACACACACACACACACACACACACACACACAGGTTAAAGATACAACAAACAAGTAAAATATCCATATTTTAGTACAAAAGTCAAAGCTCATTGACAATATATTGAGTTTCTTACTGATGGAGGATGCATTTAGGTGCTAGGAATATTGTAGTAATTGTCAGTATTTGAAAGTTAAGTATTAACCTTTTCCCACCATGGAGAGGGTTGATAGAGATTATACATTGCCTTATAAAACAGTAAGAAGTAATGGAGGTGAAAAATAACTCTGTAGAAAATTTGGTGTGAGAAAGAACCAAGATCATCTCAGAAGTATTTATATAGATTAAACTGTTAGGAATACTGCAAATAGATGCAAAATGTGGCATGTAATTTTGTCAACTTTTCTATAGCAATCTATTTTCATCATCATAGAGTAAAACTAGTGCACTTGGACACTTGTACCTGTCTTCAGCATGCTTTACTAGAAGACTTGATGCAGAAGTTGGATGACCAGTTTTTAGCAGTGTTGTAGAGGGGATTTTTTGTCACGTATGATTTAGAGAAGGTAACCTGTGAGGTCCCTTACAATTCTAAAATCCTTTTGTTATTTAATAATTAATTTGGTCAGGGGACATAGAATATAAGTCTACTTCTATACTTAAACCTGTCAAAGAGGAAAAATAATTAATTTAATTTAATTTTTACCACATATTAACTGAAAGAATATTTTGTCCTTGCTAATAGATAAGGAAATATGGACACTTTAATTATTATCTGTACAAGGCATGCTACTGTAGTACAGCTTTTATTTCTGAATAGTTTATAGACAAAATACATTTCTGTTTGAAAGATTTCTCTTTTTTGTGCTTCTTTTTAAAAATTTATTTATTGATTCAGCAGCTATTTATTTAAATGTCAGTAAGTGCAAAGTAACATAGAGGCATTGTTGAGATACCAAGATTCTTAAGATATGATTCCTCTCATCACCTACTTGAGTCTGTGTGTGTAGAAAATAACAGTAGACAGACATTCATAACTATTAATTATACAGTAAAGGTAACTACAGTGGAGGATAAAATAGAATTAATATTTCAAAATTTGCTGAATTATCAACTTGTTGGAGCAAACACAAAAGTCAGAGCCATTAAAAGTATAAAGATGAGAGTATATGGTATATAATTGTTAACAATGACCTGACCTGTTTGAACAGTCATTTTTAGAAAATGGGGAATGAATAAAGGAACAGTTGTTAATATGGAATAGCACCATTTCCTATGGAAATTTGAGTGATATAAAGTAGCTGTTGCAACAGGGAAGCTTAGAATTGGCTCACCCATCAAATACTTGATTTCATTGCCAAGATTTGAAACATGACAGACCAGGGTTTAAAATACAGACTCTAGACTTATTTTGTAAGATGGCAGAAGAAGATAATGATAAGAATTCCTTTATAAAAAGAATGAGAAAATGTTTAGAGAAACCATTGTGTGAGACCCAAATAAGCTTGATTGTTCTAAGAACACTTAAAAATTAAACTAAAAGGTGGACACCAACCTAGAAAATTGGAAAAGATCAACATTTCTGTAGCAAACGAATTTTTTGTACTTAAATTACATTTTCTTTTTATTATGAACTTAATCCTCATCAAATAAGTATATAGTATATGAAATAAACAAGATTGTGAAACTATAAATTTCTCTTAACATATTTTTAAAGTGAATATTAAATTTAACAAGGTAATAAGAGAATTATCTTGTTCATGTCTCTCTGATTTTTTTTTTGTTTTCTTTAACAAATATGGATACTCTTTTTCTTTTTTGTTCTCTCCCATGTCTCACTAACTCATTTTTTAATTAACTAATGACAACCAACAGGACATCAATAACTATTGATGATTATTTTTTTTGATTCTTAAAATTCTTTTGAGTGTGATCTGTGTAATCACTTGAAAGATGCAGAGACTAATAAGGATAGATAATAGGATCAATGTACAGCCATTCATTGATCACTACTCTTTAGTTCTGTTCATTCAGTCACAAATGGTGGTTAAGTTTTTTTTATTGTTCTGATAATTTAGCTGTCCCTTAAGAATTGTAAGGATAATTCAACAGTGGGAAACCTTAGGAATGGTTTGCAACTGGCAGTAGTGAATCTAGTAGAAAAAAATTGGATGTTGGAAGGAATATGTAGGGGACTAGATGTGGAATGGAGAGAGATTGAGTTGACAAACAGTTTAAAAGATTGAGTGTAGAAAATGGGTCAAAACATGTCTAGTCTGCTCTATCAATTAACAGTGCCCCTGATAGAAATAAAAAGAATTGTTGTAGAGACATTTTAAAAATAGAAGAAAACAGAAGTAAGTTCATGAGAGGACACAGACAAGCAGGATAGTGTTGTTTTAATGTGTTAAATTTAACATATACTTTAAAAAGAAGCAAACTGTGTTTAATAGTAATTCCCAGTTTCATATAAATTCCTTTTTTTCCTGTTCTTTGTATATGGAGATAATCATGTGTATTGATTTTTATCAACTTGACAGCAAAAGGAAATTGGAAAAAAAAGTTTCTTCTGTTAAAGTTTCATAGAAATCACAGAATATCAAAGTTGGGAGGAACACATGAGACCATATAGTCTGAGAGTTCTTAACCTTGGGTCCATTAACTTGTTTTAAAAAATATTTTGATAACTATATTTCAAATGCAATTGGTTCTCTTAGGATTTTAGTATTATGTATTATTTTTTATGTACTTAAAAATATTATTTTGAGAAAAGGTCCATAATCGTTACCAGACTGCCAAAGGGAGTCCATAATACAAAATACCTTGACCTAGTCTAACACATATAAGAATTTCCTCTACAACATCTCTAGCAAGTGCTTATCCAGCCTTCACTTGAAGATATATAATAACCTCAAGTTGATGCATTATGCATTTAGTTAGCTCTAATTTGTTAGGAAGATTCTTCTCACATAAAGCCTAGATATGCCTCTGTAACTGACCTATTTCTGTGATCTGGACCCAAGCAAAATAAATCTAATTTTTCTTCTGCAGAATAGCCTTTCAAATACTTGAAGCCTATTGTCAGACCCCCTTTAAAATTTTTCTCTTTGTCAAGTAATGGATGAAAGTTGTGGAGAGGCAGATTTCAGGATAATGTGAGAAAAAAACTTTCTAAGAATTGAACCTGTCTCACACTGAATTAAGCTGTCTTAGGAAGTAATGAGCTTTCCTTCACTGGAGATTTTTAAAAAAAGCTGGATATCCTTCTGTTGAAGAAATAATAAAGGATATACTTGTTAAGGAACAGGTTAGGTTCTGAGGTACCTTTCAGCTTTGAGATGCTGTGATGGTGAGAAAATCAGCAATAAATATTTATTAAAATCTTGTTTGAAAAAAAGTTTATTTTCTTCATTTTAGTAAATATTTAATTGTTGGTGACAATGAAATATTGTAGTTTTCTGATGACAGTCCATATGAGCTAAGTAATGAAATTAGGATATGCATTTCAGGAGTTTAAAAAAAAAACCGTAAGCACATTTTTGCAAATTTGAAAATAATATATTGCTTAGTCGTTTCATTTTCATGAAAAAACTCAATTTTTTCTCCATAGAGCTTGTCAAAACACAATAGAAGCAACATTGGAACAGAAGGTGGACCACCTCCTTTTGTACCTTTTGGACAGGTAATTAAACTTGTACCTTAAAAGATGAATTTTAATCTGGGAAAATTATTTTTATTGTTCAAACTATATATTTATGAAATTGTCACAGAAACTGTTCATTAATGAAATTATTAAGCAGGCAGAAGAATTTAATAATTGTTCCTTATTTCTTTGCAAAAATAGCATCATGGAGGAGGAAGCTATTTGTGTTGCTGTATGTCACTGACATACAGATAAATTGTCTTGGTAAAGGTCCACAAATAAAAATCAACTTATAGTCAATTTAGTTAATTTTCAGAGAAGCAACACTTTAAAAATTAAGAGTAGGAAGCAAATTTTCATAATAAATGACCGCCCAAAATTCAATATGATTGAATAAATTGTGACATTAGTGTAATAGTATGTTATTCCTTAAAAATGAAACATGAAGAATACAGGGAAATATGGAAAGACAGAACGACATGGTCTGAAAAAGGCAGAATGTAGGACAATACCTTCATTGGTTATGGCTATATTAAAAAACAAACAAATACTCCCTCATTCTTCCTCACCCCCCCCAAAAAAAACAACAACCCACTTTATAAGTTAATCAGTTGTTTCAGTTGTGTCCAACTCTGTGACTCCATTTGGATTTTTCTTGGCAAAGATACTAGAGTGGTTTACCATTTCCTTCCCCAGCTCATTTTACAGATGAATAAACTAAGGCAAACAAAGTTAAGTGACTTACCTAGGGTCATACAGCTAGTAAATGTCTGAGGCCAGATTTGAACTTGAGAAGATGAATTTTCCTGATTCCAAGCCCAGTGCTCTATCCACTGTGCCACCTAACTGCCCTACTTTATAAGTACCTTGATAGAAAAGATATTTAAAGATGAGAGCACCAAAAAGATTGTAATATTTTAAAAAAGTTTATGCATGTCAATGAAAATGCTTTTTAAAGTTTTGTTTAGGGTTTTCTCTAATTTTAAAATTTAAAACTTATTTTAAAAATATGTCATCTAAATTATTATCATTTATAATAAAAACCATTTTTTAGAAAAGGACATTTATAAAGAAGAATACTCTTCCAGGTATACCCATAAGTCCTTATTTTTACATCTTCCACATCTTTCCATCCTGACCCCCTTGTACATTTGATATGAAATTTGAAGTTTCTTTCCTCCTATTTTCCTAATTGACTGAAACTGCTGCTCTGCTGTCCCATGTATAATATCATAATTTATCATAAATTAAGTCTCATCACAACTGACTTCAACAGTGTTGGACAAACTTAGCACTGAACAAGCCTCATAGGTTCAGCCGCTTTCCCCTGACCTCTTTGGTGCCCTGCGTATCATTTCCACTGTCATTCTCCTTCCCCCTCTCCCTCAATTTAATTCTGGGAAATCTGTCCAGCATCTGATCTTCCTTCTCAAAAGGAAATCCAGACAAGGTTATGAGGATCTTTATTTTGCTATCAGAAGTCTCTTTCAGATATCTGTACATATGGCTCTTAACTTTTGTGGAGTAGGACAGTCACCCAATTATATGAAACTTAGACTAGCATGGGAGGAAATAAAATTAAGACCAAATGTTTCTTATCTTGGAATTAAAGCTATGCATTAAGTATTACTATTTGGATAAAGTTAAGAACTATAATTATTGTTAAATTTATTTTCAACAGTGATAAACACTAATAAACTAAAAGGGATATAGTGGAATTTTATAATGCATGTTCAGAAATTCTGACTTTTTATGAGTTATAGGAAAGCAAAAAGATTGGCCAAATGGGTAGTCAGTTGCTGTTGTGCAAAACCTAAACAGCTATTCCAAATGTGCATTACTACTTTTGTAATCACTTCAAATTAGGAAAAGGATTTTTTTCTTATTTTTTTTAATGATTAAAACAATGTGAACAAATCTAATAATTCATATTTTTAAATGGCAATAATCTGTTTGAAAATCCTCCTCCCAATATTATCACGAGTCCTCATGTAAATTACTTTTTATTTATAATCAACAATTGTCTTTATTCAAATTTTAAAAATTCTGACATTTGTGTTTGACTTTTTTTGGATTATGAAGTATAATAAAATAATAACCTAAATAAAAATGAAATAATATTGAAAGTGCATTCTTATTGTTGTATTTCAGCTTAATAAACTTTGCTTAAATAATTTGAAAAAAGATATTCATATATGATGCTTGTGTAACTGGAATATGTTTACTTCCTTAGAAATATGCTATATTTTGTGGCTTTTGTCTTTGAGAGACTTGAAACTTTTTATTTAGGGCAGTAGATTTTATTATTCCTGTTTTGCAGGTAATTTATAGTTGATGTACTACAAAATATCGTGAAATTTTTATTTCCTTTAGGAGTGCTTGTTATATATACTAGTCTCTGTTGTATGGAACTATTTAACAGAAGCTTACCAGTTAGGGGTGGAATTTAACATTTTAACTTACAATTCTTTTGTTATACTGGGAATCGTTTACAGAGGAGTTATGGAAGAATATGTCAGTCAGTTCATCAGCAAGTATTTATTAAGTTCCTGCTATGTGCCAGGTGCTGAGGATGCAACTACAAAGAATAAAAAATCCCTACTTAAGGAGCTTGCATTCTAATGTGGGAGATAACAAGTACGTGTGTGAACACACACACACACACACACACACACACACACACACACAGCATAAATATAAAGTGAATATATACAAACATATACAAATTATTTAAATACTAGATAATTTGAGAGAAAGGACACTAACAGTTGAGGATATCAGGAAAGCTTCATGCAGAAAATGGTGCTTTAGAGCTGTGTGTTAAAGGAACAGATAGATAAATATTACACAGGAAGACAAGACGTGAATGAATTTTGATCTCCACCTGTTGGTGGAAGGAAATATCCACACAAGGAAGATAACAGATCCATCGAAGGGTTGAAAATAACTGTCAGTGTAATGTTGCAGTGAAACTTTTTGCAAATCTTTTTCTCTTAGTTGTACAATGCATTCACTAATTATTCTTGAATAATAATTTCTTTGAAATCTAGAACTTTGTCAGATAATTACCCTAAATAAAATTAGGCACCTTAACAGAGTGACTTTATAAATATTTCCATTATTAACTGAAAGTGATTTTGCTGTTCAATGGCATGATTCATCAAGTGTATTTTGACTTAATAGGATCATAGGAACATTGATTTAGAGATAAAAGGGACCATAGAAGTTATCAAGTTCAACCTTCTCATTTTATATGTAAGGAAACTAAAGCCGGGAGAAGTTATGACTTGCCCAGTTATATAGCTAATAATATCATTTTATCTTATTATCAGTTTAATCTCTTTTTAAAAAAATTGTCCAATTTTAAGTTCATGAGGTAGAGCTGCCATTTTGTGGGTTCTGTTATTAGAAGTTAAGCTGATATTTCTTTAAGAATGAAAATATGAAAGAAACTGTAATATAAATTGGACATCTTGTGTTAAACAATAATTTGGTTTTATATATGTTCCATATCAATAGAAGTGTGTGTCTCATGTCCAAGTGGATAGCAGAGAACTTGATCGGAGAAAAACATTGCAAGTGACAGCTCCTGCCAAACCTCCAGGTGATAATGATGAATTTGAAAAGCAGAGAACAGCTGCTATTGCAGAAGTTTCAAAGAGCAAAGAGGTAGGAAACAGTAATTTAAATATTTGTGTGTGTATTACATATACATGTGAATATATATGTATCCATGCCTTCTTATGTGCATGTATATGTGTTCATAATGTGTATAAACATTATGTATATATAATGTGTGTATAACATGTTTACATATTAAACATACACAATGCATATAATGTATATACACATATACATATACACACTCTTAATTATATTTTTTTTTACCGTATAGTCTAATTCTCATCCCATAAAGTTAAAATACAGTGATTGGGGAAAGAGGTCAATCATTATCCATTAGATACTTTACGTACAACAAATGCTCTTTTGCTTCATGTCCACTTGATTCAAAGGCTAAGGAAACTAGGGGGTAAGAAGTGAAAATTATAAGTAGATAACATCTGTAAAATGGGGATAGTAATAGATCCTCCCTCACAGGATTATTGTGAGGATCAAATGAGTTAACATATGTAAAGCCATCTGCCAATTTAAAGCACTATATAAATGCTAACTATTATTATTAATATAATATTAGTTGTCTATGGCTATGTAAGGCTACTATAATACCTTAACCCCTACTGAAAGATAACCAGAGCTAGTCACAGTTTTTACTCCAAGCAGATAATGGAGTTATGTTGATACAGGAAATGAAAACGTTGTTGGCAAAAATGGTTATCTCAGCGCCTTACAACTTTAAAGTAGAGTTAGTACTATCAATGACAAGAGAACATAAGGAAATGACTTCTTGTGTTTATGCTTCCCTTCTTCTACCACACATACTTGGCCCTTTGCATTTTCAGCTTCAACATTCTAGTAAAAATAACTACAGGTACAATTTATTTAGTATTTCTGTTTATTGTATGTAGTTCTAAGGTTTACCAAGCACTCTAAGACAACAGCCCCAGGAGGTCTAGATAGGAAGCATGTTATCCCTATTTCACATAAAAGCTATCTGACACTGGTAGTAAAAATAAAAGCAAATCATACAAGCATCCTATCTGCCTGAAATAGGTCAGTTTGACTATGCTAGATTCTGAGATTTGGACATGGTTAGGTAGACAGGAAGTGGTAATGGATATTCAGAAGTATAGCTAAGATCTGGGCCTGAGATTTACTCTGGCCATATTGAAGTTCATGTCTTCCTGAGAAGGGAAGAGGTAATCATGTATTCTTTCTTTTGACAGACATTTATTAAATACATACTCTGTTCCAGGCAGTGTTAGACACTTGGTATTCAAAGACAAAAACAAAATACTTCCTGCTGCTGAGAAGCTGATGTTCTATTGGGGAAACAACGTGCACATGCAAAACCAAAAACAAAAAAACAGAAAAAGTAATTTCTGGAGTACGGGCACTAATAGCTGGGGGATGGGAGGGAGATGAGGACAAATTTCCTGTAGGAGGTAATACTTGAGCTCATCTTTGAAAGAAACTAGAGATTTTAAGAGGCAGAGGCAGGAGGCCTATTTAGAGTAGTAGAGGCTTTGCCTATCTCTTTCCAAGTTTTTTTCATTTTGGAATCAAGTGACAGTGCAATCATTCTGAGGTATGGCAGGGAATTCTGTATACTCCCTCCTCTAAACACTTGGGATGCTTACTCTCAGATTTGTCTCTTGGAGATGGGTCTAGAAGGCTTCTGGTAATAGGATTTTGATCTGGGAACCTGAAAACCTATCCTTTATCAATGGTATCCAATCCTTTATCAGTAGTAACAATTGTTAACTTTTATTGTTAAAGCCCTTAACTTCCAAAATCCATCCCAGTGGAAAGGCATTTCCCTTGACAAAGGTTGAGGAACAACTATTCATTGAAATTTTCTCTATAGTCTTGCTTTTTAGTAGTTAATTTAGCAATATTTATTCAACATTTATTGTGTGCAACAAATGAAGAGAAGACCATAATACTGGTAATGACTTAGTATTTAAGTTGACTTTTTTTCATTGCTGAATTGAATAGTGTTGGAAAAACTATTTGATTTTGAAATCTGTGAAATTAAAATGATTTGTGTTTAAAATGAGATGTTTCATAAATATTGCTGCATTTAATACAAAGAAGAAATTATTTTCTAGTCTTAGCTCACTAAGAATAGAAATTCCTGTAACTTATAATTGATTGTTTACATCTTGATCAGAAGAATGTTGATATCGACATATGTTGGTTAATCTTGACTTTAACTTGTAAAATTCAAGGTTTCATTTTTAATAAGTCCTAATTACCTGTAATGAAACTTAATCCATCTGGCATAATTAACAGTTAACTTTCCTTTTGAAATTGAATTGTAAACAGAGGATAATTCTTGAATTTATTTCTTCCCAATTGCTTGGCTTTCTGTCTTTAGCTATGAAAATATATGCATTATAGTATCTCAGTGATCAGAAAACTGTTCTTTATTTCTCACTTCCTTCTAAAAAGTTTAGTCCCATGGACCTTGCTTCCTCTTAAGTAACCCTATCCAAGCATATGGTTAATCTACAAAAAATATTATGTTGGGTTTTTTCTGTCATGAATAATCATATTACTTTTCCTAAGTAAAGTGACCTTGATTATTAGTTTTAATGCATTTAATTTACTGTCACATGGGTTTTAATTAGAGAACTTTCTTGGAGGTTTTAATATTTTTGCTTAAATTTTGTGAGCTAGCAATTCTATTAAAAATTGTGGGCTTTTGATTTTAGCAGTTAAAAGTTTATTCTGATCTGGAATAAAATTTTAAGTTGTGGGTTTTTAAAAATTACATAGAGCATTATCCACCTATTTCTACATCATCTGCTCCTACCTCTTTTATGACCATTATCTATGCTTTAGTATTATCTTTAAATTTTTTTCTTTCTTTGCTCCATCTGATTAAAAATAATTATCTCTATTGTTTTCTGCTCCCAGATCTGTTGGATATTTTCTTATTGGGGGACAAAAGGGAATTTAAAATTAAGGAGTAATTTTAAAAATGTATATAAATTATTTACTTGGAAATGTAAACTGATTACAGTATATAGAGTATAAAATATTAGACATGTAATAGATATGTATACTATTCTTGGGTACGTATCATTCATTTTTTAACTAATGCTTTTTATATTCCATAATATCTCAATGTTTTTGATTACATAAACAATGAAATAAGATATACAAGGTTAAATAAGAACATATTTCTTGAGTAAAACTAATGAAATTAGAATGCATTTGTGTACTGCCCATATGAATTTATTCAGCTATTGAAGTTCAGTTTATATACACTATAAAATTTAAAACTTGGCATTATTTGTAAATGTTAAAATGTTTAAGAAATTTTTTCTTAAAGTACCTAATCTGCATAATTTATGGGTTATTTTATTTTTTCTTCTTTATTGTTTTGCATTTACATTTCTTTTAGTGATTTGCCTGAGAGTAGCACATAAAAGTTAAAATTATATAACATCAAAAAAAATAACTCTAATGTGGATTTAAGAAGAGAAAGACTTTTGCCTAGTTAATTACTTTTTTAAAATAGACATTAACATTTTACTTCTCTGTGTAAAATAGAACCATAGAAATTTACCTACTACAGATTTATTGAATTCTTTATAATATAATTACTTAATCTTTAGAGCCATTTTCATAAAATGTTCACTTACATCTCATTTGTTTCCTTTTTTTTCCCCCCTTATCTACAGACCAAGACATTTGGAGGAGGTGGTGGTAATGCTAGAAGTAATCTCAACATAAGTACGGGAGGGAGTCGAAACAGGGAAGTTTTCCAGAAAGAAAAGATAACAAAACCTGAAGGAAAATATGAAGGTGTCTATCGAGAGCTGGTAAGGCAGAAGAAACAAAAAACTTGAATGTCTTTTGCTTTACAGGTAGATAAGAGCATTAAAAAATAAGTTTCATGTAATTTTCTAAATGATTTTTTTCTCTTTATACACACCTGTAATTACTTTATTAATGGCAGTATTCAGAACATAATGGTCATATACTGCTATAACTCCCAAAAATTTTATTAAAAGATTACTGAAAATTTAACAAATACAAGTTAATCAGTTTCTTTGAAAAATAATTTATTAGATATCTTTTTTTAAGTAGCATTTCTTTTGTCTCAGTAATATAATTGTGAAACTAATTGATAAAGTATTTTTCAAGTTCTTGTACTTCTAAGTACAGCAGGACAGGAACTGTATCAGCAATTTTATTGTTATAGGGAACACCTAAGTAAGAAAATCCCCTCTACTAATGCAGGTTGGTACCATAAGTAGAACTGCAAAACTATTCTTGTAGAATGTGGGACTTCAGTTGACAGTTGAAAAATGTCAGGGAAGTAAGAGGTAGAGATGAGGTGAGGGAGAATTCCAGACATAAGGGACAGCATGGCATTCCTGGGAGTTTACATTGTGAATCTCCTTCAGGCAGTGATTAGTGGATTCTTTCAGTTTCTATTTTGCCCTCTGGTTCTAGAGTATCAGGGCAGTTTTCCTTGATAATTTTTTGAAGTATGATGTCTAGGCTGTTTTTGATCATGGATTTCAGGTAGTCTAATAATTTTTTTTATTAATTTATTTTGATTTATCAGCAATCACTTCCATAAGCTTTTGAGTTTTAAATTTTTCTCCCCCTTCCTTCTCACTTCCCTTCCCAAAACAGCACACAATCTGATATAGGCTGTACATATACATTCCTATTAAACATATTTTCACATTAGTCATGTTGTAAGGAAGAATTAGAACCAATAAAAGGAACCACAAGAAAGAGGAAACAAAACAAAACAGAAGAAAAAGAGCAAATAGTATGCTTAGATGTGCGTTCAAACTCAATAGTTCTTTCTTTGGATGTGGATATCATTTTCCATCTTGAGACTCTTGATGTCTTAGATCCTTGCATTGCTGAGAAGGGCTAAATCTATTAAAGACAGTTGTCCTATAATGTGGCTAATACTGTGTATAACATTCTCTTGATTCTGCTCACTTCACTTGGCATAAGTCCATACAAGTCTTTCCAGGTTTTTCTGAAATCTGCCTGCTCATCATTTCTTATAGCACAATAGTATTCCATTACATTCATATACTACAACTTGTTCAGCCATTCCCCAATTGATGGGCGTCCCCTCAATTTCCAGTTTTTGGCCACCACAAAAAGAGCTGCTATAAATATTTTTGTACATGTGGGTCTTTTTCCCATTTGTATGATCTCTTTGTCAATATAGCCCTAGAAGTGCTATTGCTGGGTCAAAGGGTATGCACATTTTCATAGCTCTTTGGGGATAGTTCCAAATTGCTCTCCAAAATGGTTGGATCATTTCACAGCTCCACCAACAATGATTAGTGTTCCAACTTTCCCACATCTTCTCTAACATTTATCATTTTCCTGTTTTGTCATGTTGGCCAATCTGATAGGTGTGAATGTGGTACCTCAGAGTTGTTTTGATTTGCATTTCTCTAATCAATAGTGATTTAGAGCATTTTTAGAGTGATTATAGATAGCTTTAGCTTATTCATCTGAGAGTACCTGTTCATATCCTCTGACCATTTGTCAATTGGGGAATGACTTGTATTCTTATAAATTTGACTTAGTTCCCTATATATTTTAGAAATGAGGACCTTATCAGAGACACTGGTTGTAAAAATTCTTTCCCAGTTTTCTGCTTCCATCCTAATAATTGGTTGCATTGGCTTTGTTTGTGCAAAAACTTTTCGATTTAATGTAATCAAAATTGTCCATTTTGCATTTCATAATGTTCTCTGTCCTGCTTGGTCATGAATTCTTCTTTTCTCCATAGATCTGACAGGTACACTATTCCTTGCTCTACCAGTTTGCTTATAGTATCAGCCTTTATATCTAAATCATGAACCCATTTTGACTTTATTTTGATATATGGTATGAGATTTTGGTCTGTGCCTAGTTTCTGCCATACTCTTTTATAGTTTTCCCAGCAGTTTTTGTCAAATAGTGAGTTCTTATCCCAGAAGCTGGGGTCTTTGGGTTTATCAAATAGTAGATTACTATAGTCATTGACTACTGTGTCTTGCATACCTAACATAGTCCCTGATCCACCACTCTATTTCTATTTCCAGTAGTTTTGATGATTACTGCTTTATAATAAAATTGAAGATCTGGAATGGCTAGGCCACCTTCCCCTGCATTTCTTTTTATTAGTTCCCTTAATATTCTGGACTTTTTGTTATTCCAAATGAATCTTGTTATTATTCTAGCTCTATAAAATAATTTTTTGGTAGATTGATTGACATGGAATTGAATAAATTAGCTTAGGTAAAATTGGCATTTCTATGTCTAGATGTCTAGGCTGTTTTTGGTCATGGATTTCAGGTAGTCCAATAATTCGTAAATGATCTCTCCTCCATCTGTTTTCCAGGTCAATTGTTTTTCCAATGAAATATTTTACATTTTCTTCAACTTTTTCATTATTTTGATTTTGTTTTATTGTTTTTTGGTGTCTGATGGAGTCATCAGCTTTCATTTGCCTGATTCTAATTTTTAAGGTATTACTTTCTTCAGTGAGTTTTTGTAACTTGTTTTCTATTTGGTCAGTTCTATTTCTTAAGGAGTTCTTATCTTGAGTGAATTTTTCTACCTCTTGTCATTTATCCAATTCTGCTTTTGAAAGTGTTCTTATCTTCAGTTGATTTTTGTTCCTCTTTTACCATTTGGTCAATTCTTTTTTTAAAAGGTGTTATTTCCTTCAGTATTTTTTTGTCTTCTTTTACCAAGACTATCTTTTCATAATTTTCCTTCAACGCAGTCATTTCTTTTTCCAATTTTTCTTTTATCTTTCTTAATTGATTTAAAAAATCCTTTTTAAGATACTATACAGTATTGCACATGTATAACCTATATCTGGTTGCTTACCTCATAAGGAAGCAGGGAGGAGGGGGATAGAATTTGGAGCTCAAAACATTAAAAAAAGTTAAAAATTATTTTAACATGTAATTTGAGAAAACTAAAATGTATTTTTTAAAAATCCTTTTTGTGTTCTGGGAATTCTTTTGGGGCCTGTGACCAATTCACATTTTTCTTTGAAGCTTTGCATGTAGCTACTTTGGCATTTTTGGTCTTCTGGGTTTGTGTCTTGGTCTTTCCTGTCTTCGTAGTACTTTCTATGGTCAGATTCTTTTTTGTTGTTTGTTCATTTTTCCAGCCTATTTCTTGACTCTTAAATTTATTTTACAATTGGGCTCTGCTCTCAAGTTAGAGGGGCCACTGTCATAAGTTTCAGGCTTTTCTTCCTGTTATTTTCAGAGCTATTTCTGGAGATCTGTAGGTTTTCTGTTCTTCTAATGTGGTTATAATCACTGCTCTCCTGGCTCTCTCTGGTCTTTACCCAGGAAGGAACCTTGTTCCTCTGTAGCCACTAGCACTAGCACTCCTTCTGACCCTGGGACTGGACCAGCTTCCCTCACTCCTACAGTCACAATTGTTATTGCTCAACTCTCTCGGAATTGAGATTAGGATCCCTACTCTTCTGTCGGTGACCACAAGCATTCCTCTTCTCCCTGGAACTAATCTAAGCCCTTGTTCCTCTCCAGCTGCAAATATTATCATGCTTTTTGTTCCTGGGACTGTGACCTGGAACTGTGTATGGGCAGTGCTACAGGGTCCTGAATACAGTGCCAGCAAAGGATCCCCTGCAATTTCCTTTCAACCATTTGTCTGCTACCACCACGGACTATGGGCTGAGATTTCCAGAACCTGCTTCTGTGGCCAATGCAGCCACCCCCAAGGCTTGGAGTTGCCTGCATTGTGCATCTGTGGCCCGCCACCACACTGGTGAGATAGGCCTTTCCTGCTGACCTCCAGGTTGTCTTGGGTGGAACCTTTTGTTGGTTCTGCAGCTCCAGAAATTGATTTGAGGCATTATTTTAGGGTTGTTTAGCGGGGAATTTGAGAGGGCTTGGCTCTTGGTTTTGTACTGTACTATCTTAGCTTCACCTCCTTCCTTAAAGACATTCTTTAGGAATATTTATCTAAAAACACAAACAAAAAAATCCCAGTTTGAATTGAAAAAAAAAAACTTATTTGGAATTTTAATGTTATTTTTAGGGTATTACCTTCCTAATTTATGGGAAAGTAGCTAATACTCAATGCTGTAATGATTAAGAACATAGCTTTCTACACACTTCTCTTTTGATAAGATAATTTTTCTTAGGCTTTGAGCCTACTATGTAAACATGTAAAACTATGGAAACAGGTAGAAATAATTTAAATTTAAGCATTGAATGGATACAGCCTTCATTTATCTTTACCTGTAAATACAAAGTTTACCACTGACCATTCAGATAGCAAGTCTGCTGCCCTACACCATTAGTAAAAAAAACACCTAATTTATCAAAAAAATTTTTTTTTAGTGGAAATGTAGGTATCTTAATTATCTGGGAAATCACTCCTTTTTTTCTTTCAAAAAAATTGAAGACTTTTTTTTTTTAAGTTTATGTAAGCTATACAATGTGTTACTGTAAGAACTCATTTCAATCCAGTGAACATTAAGCATTGTGTTATGTGGTAGGGTCCAAAGTTAGACATGATATAGATTACAATATGATATGTGATATATAGGTATGATGTAGATCAGATACGATTTAGAACCTGCTATCAAGAAGCTGTATTCTTTTAAAGTACTATTACAAAATAATTCATAAGTGTATTAGTTGGATAAAAATATTGTTTTCTGTGGTTTGAGAATGGAAATGTAATTGATGACTGACAAAGTAAAGAAGGCTTATTGAAGGAGGTGGTAATTTAGATTTTAAAGAATAGGTAAGAATTCATCAGGCAAAAAACCATAGTGGGGGAGGTGGAAATAGGGAATCACATAAATTGTATCAATAAAAAGATAGCAGTCCAATTCATCTGGAGCATAGATCGTGTGGAGGGGAATAATATGAAATAAGACTACAGAGTTAAAAGTATTACCTGATCATGGAGTGCCTTTGAATTCTAGACATAGAAGTTTGACCTTTACCCAGCGTGCAGTAGGGAGATATTGAAGAATTTTGAATGGAAGTGACTTGATTAGATCTGTGCATGAAGAAGATGAATTTTACAAAAGTGTGAAGGACATTTTAGACTGAGGCAAGCAGAAGTAGGGATATACATTAGGATGATTTTGTAATAATTCAGGTGAATACTAATGAATTTCTGTGCTGAGGTAGTGACTATGGAAGGAGGGAAATGTGAAGGATATTGTGGAGGTATAATTGATAGGACTTAGAACTGAGTATATATAAGCAGTGGAGAGAGAAGAATCACTAATACACCAAGATTTAAAATATGGAGATAGGAAAAATGGAGGTGTTACCAGCAGAAAATCAAGTCAGAGGGGGTGAATCTTTTGGAGATAAGGTCATAAACTCCATTTTGGATTTATTTTATGTTACAGTTAATGTTGCTTAGTCAATTACTGGAGTATTCATCTTGCTTTAAAATGTGAAAGATGTGAATAATTTCATATTTAAAAATTATTTTCTAAGTATATTTCAAACTATTACTTTTTTTTGTAGAACTTCCAACAGTATTACTATCAGAAATGACAACAATTTAAAATAATTTGAGTAACATAGCATGTGTAAAAAAAAAACAAACTTAAAATTTTAAGTTTTCTTTTTGCATATTTCATATAGTATTTATGGTGACAAGTTATTCCTGATTTTTAGTTATTAGACTTAATGAAATATTTGTAGCTTTTACATTTACCAAAGATAGAATTTACTATCGGGTAAGGTTCTTTTGTAATATTCAAGAATTGCAGAGTGAATTTGTATTATAGTTCGTACCTAATTTATTTCACTGATCCAGGTATTCTTTTGAGGCCCTGTAAGGTCTCTCTGTACTTCAGAGATTGTTTAATAGAAGTGCCTACTTGAACTGTTATCAATTAATATTAGTAAGTATTCATGGCACTCAAGAGTCTGGTGAGTTCTAGTCATAAGTGGATTAGGACAACCTTACAAAGCAGCATTAACCTATGGGCCTAGAATCTACAACAGTTAGGCCTAAGAGAAGTCAGTTTGTGGAACTCTTAACATTTTTCTGGAGAAGAAAACAGGAGGCATGTTTTGGGAACATTTTGGGGCATGTGTTATGAGAAGCATTGGAAGTGGTAGTATAAAAGATGAGGGCAGCAAGGTGGTGCAGTGGATAGAGTGCCAGGCCTGGAGTAAAGAAGACTCATCTTCCTGACTTAAAATCTGACCTCAGACACTTACTAGCTGTGTCACCCTAGGCAAATCACTTAACTCCGTTTGCCTCAGTTTCCTCATTTGTTAAATGAGGTGGAGAAAGAAATGGCAAACCACTCCAGTATCTTTACCAAGAAAACCCCAAATAGGGTCAAGAAGAGTCACACATGACTGAAAACAACTACTGAACATCAACAACATAAAAGATGGAACTAATGTTGACTTGGAGGTGTATTTTAGTAGGAGGTGTATCAGGAGCCAGCAAATAACTCCTTTCTTTTCCCTTTTGGGAATGGAGAAGAAAGAGAGAAGAAGACTAAAAATGAGGAGGCGATGCTCCTGTTGTCATTGTTGTAATTTAAGTGTTTGCCAAGTAGAACTCAGGTTATTTGAGCACAGTGAGTAGATAAAAGTAAACTCATGCTGTGAACAAACCTGACTGCTGTTGGTCATTGGTCCCTGTTGTACCTGCTTCATAAAATTAGGATATTATAACATCTATTGGAGGTGTTTTGGAACTAGTTTGTCAGTTGTTGGGTGTGGTGATATCTGAGTGAAATTTCTAACCTGTTTGGGGACAAAAGAAATTCTAAATGATTTATTCTTTGAAACTCCTTAGCTTGAGTGCTTGTATCAAGCTATATATGTCTTGTTTCTTCTATCCTTGTTTTCCCACCTAACTCCCAATCAAAAGCTTCCAGTCCCATTACAGCATTTATTTTCTCCTCAACCTCATCCCTGCTTCATGTTGTGAATAGATAGTGAATTGAACTGATTATACTTAGGGAAATTTCTGTGTAGTCACCATCTGGAGCAACCTTTATGAATTGTTCTTCTTTTGCTCCAGAAATTTTGGAATGACTGTAATAGAGGAATGTGCAATGTGAATCCATAATACAGACTTGAGAAAAATGTCAGAGATTCAGGTGGAATTGATTGCAAGCAAATGTGAAGAAGGACAGAAGAATACAGAACAAAGGAATAATAAAATTTGTTGAGTTATTGCTTCCATATTGCTATGATTGATACACCTCTGTTTCCTGGTGGTATGCTACTATCTATAGGATTATTTCCTTCTTAGGCTGGATGAAGAAGTATAAATGATGGCACATAGATTGTTCATTAAGTAACGTTCTACTCGTTGTCTAAAATATTTTCAAATTAGACATGCTGTCATTTAACATTTACTTTTTTTGTATGAAATTTTTGTTTAGAAAGTTAAGGAAAAAATACCATCTCTCTCTCTCTCTCTCTCTCTCTCTCTCTCTCTCTCTCTCTCTCCTTTTGGTCTTTTGCTTACTATTACGTGAGAGCAAATATTTTATAAATTATTTTCTGTGAATATTTTTTCAGCCTGAAATAGAATTTTTCATTAGATATCAGTGTTAAAGTCATGCCATGCTTTTTTATGGAATTGCAATTCTAATTTATTATTACTTCTTTGTATGTTTTTTTTCATTCTAGGTTGATGAAAAGGCTCTGAAGCACATAACAGAAATGGGTTTCAGTAAAGAAGCGTCCAGGCAGGCCCTTATGGATAATGGCAATAACTTAGAAGCAGCATTAAATGTTCTTCTCAATAGCAATAAGCAGAAACCTGTTTTGGGTCCGCCAATGAGAGGTATTATTTTTATAAAGCAATTTATCAGATCATGCTATTTATTTTTCAGAAGAATATACTGTATTTAAGAAGTTAGAAATTTACTTTTCCTTTCAGTGTCAGAGGATATGTCTTCTTCCTCTTTATCAGTACCCTTGATTTGATCTGTTGGACTGAAATCATCTAATCCTCCTATTAGACTATTTCTCAGGCTTGTAGAACCTCTACAAGAACCCCCTGAGATCAGTAATATGTGAGAGTGATGACTTATTGACCAATTCTACCCAATGGTTTAACAACAACACTACCAGCTACTGTGATAAGTGGTAACTCAATAGGAGGGACTTTCTTGGCCCCAAACTCCCATCATCTGAAGAGGTCATGTGGGTTATTGGCAAGCATTCTAGATTTGAACTTTGGGTTTCAGAATCATTGGCTCTGTGCCTTCACCTCTTTGGGCCCATTGTTCAGTTTGTAAAGAGATGGGATTGGACCTGATGCTCTGAAGGGTCTCTTCCAGCTCTGACTCTATAGCCCGTACATCTTGTGGCCACTAGTAGAAAAGGAATAAAAGGAGAGAGATATATTGGGAAGTAGCAAGGTAAGAACAGAAGAAGAAAAACCCAACAACAATAGAAGATGTAACTTGTTCTCGAGCTTTATCTTTAGCCTTTCCAAGAAAAAAGGCATTGGAAAGAGATCATGATTCTAGGGTCATAGATTCAGAGCTGGAATGGACCTTAGAGGCCAGGTACTTCAACCCCTCCACATCATGATTTACAAGTGAAGAATAGTCCAAGAGTTTAAGTGACTACCCATAGTCACTTAGGTAAGTTGAGAATTGAATCCTGGGTGTTTGACTCTAAAGCTAATATTCTTTCCACTGTACTGTTCTGCCTCTCTTAAGACAGTCTGCCAATCATATGCTTCCCTTTTTATCCTTTTTACTTGTTAGTTATTATCTTCTTTATAACATTAAAAGTTTATACTGAAATTGACCATTTGACTTTATTCATACTTTATTCATCTCTATGGATAGGCTTGAGAAGAAGGGCCACTACTTGACTCACCTTTATTTCACATACTTTCTTGTAATGAGACATTATCCTAACCCACTAGATCCCATCAGCTTTTTCCACAGCCTTTGTCTTATGCGTTATATCCAAATAGGTTAAGTTCCTTTTTTAAAAATAATAATGCACCATCACTTCTCAACTCCTGAAATATCTTGTTCTTAATTTTACTCCATCTCTCATTTAACATCTTAAGTATATTCTTCTTAACTCCTCCCGTCTGCCGTCAAACATACCCACGTTTCTCTTATGGAAAAAAAAAATTGCTCATCCATGCTGCCCATTATAGCTACTGTCTGCTTTCTCTCTTTCCTTTGACTGCCATACTTCTTAAAAGGATTGATCTGCAGTCTCTGTCTTTATTTCCTCCTTACTCATTCCCTTCTTAGTCACTTGTAAATGCTTTCACTTCATTCCATTGAAATCTATCTCTTAAAGCTTCTCAATGACCTTAGATAAGTATATGTTTAGATCTTTTCTCAGTCTTTATTTTTCTTGCTCTCTTTGCAAAACTGACACTTGAGCACTCCCATCATTCTTAAAACTTGCTCTTTCCTTGCCTGACTTCATCTTATTCTATACAAATTTTTCTTTTGTCTCTCTTACTGCTCTTTTTCTGCATCTTCCTCTCTGTTCTTTTCCTCACCCAATCTATGGGATGTCCAGTGGATTTAGTCTTCTTCCTCTTTCTCCTAGCTTTTCTCCTTTAGAAAACTCACCTTGTCTCACCTCAACTTACACAGTCTCAAAAAGGTAAGTTATTTCAGTGTCTGTATGTAATCAGTTGAGTTGACCATGGAAACATTATCAGAACTGGCTTGGGGATGTAAAGACTTTTCTTTGGTATAGGAAATTTCCAGTGAGGAGATTTTCTCTATCAATGCAGATCTGGAGCTGTTCTACAACTTCTAATTTTAGCAGATTGCCTAGGATAATGAGAGAGATTGTATGTGTTAGCTCAGGGTTATAGCCAATTTGGAATAGAAGTCTTTCAGATTTTGAGAGTAGCTCTTTTTCTACTATCCCTCCTCTCAATATGTATTGATGAGGTAAGGGATGTCCTAAAAGCTGATAAGACTGTTGTGACTGCAAAATACCTGGATGTTGATATATTCTTCCATCTTCAGTTTAATGGCAGATTTGTTATTGATGATAATGACTTAACTAGATGAATATATATGATGCTTGGGGAGCCTATGAAGGAGATCTTTTCTCAGGAAAAGATTATACCACAGTGGACTATTCAGCTGTTTATGTTGCCTGTTATTGACAAAATCTTTAGTTTAAGAAGGTCTAAGAGTACTTGTTCAGGTTTTTTATGTAATAGTTTCTCACTCATTGGCCATATCAATTTTCTTTATGGCATCTCTCAGAAGAATGAGAGAAGAATCTCCTGGATATTTTGAAGAACTCTAGCATCTGCTCTGGGTTCATTTTCAGGGATCTGGAGCCAAATAAGCCCACTTATTAAAGGACCAAAGCCTGTGAACACTTTGGCAAAGGCAGCTCCCTGTGGCAGATACCTAGAAAACTTAATGAAAGGCTTTCCCGCTGAATTTATTGGTTTAGGTTACAAAATAGATTTTAAAACTCTGAGGGAAAGGGCCCTTATCCTAATGCCTATTGTCTTCTTTCATATTTTGGTTAGGTATAGATACTCTTGCCTAATGATCTGATTTTAGTTTGGAATGATCATATCTAATGATCTGATTTTTAGTTTAGTTTAGAACAGCAAATTGCACTTTATTCTCTTTCTGTTGTTGCGGTCATCATTATGATGGATATAGTGAGCACAGGTTATTCCTGTAATTGCCTAGAGTTGAGTAGACAGCACTATCCATTAAATGATGCTTTAAGATTAAACATATGTGTCCTACCACCCATCCTCAAATTCTTAACTGCACCATTGACTTTCCCATTAAAAAGAAACATAAAGATGGGGAGAAAAAGATTTTTTTTAAAAATATAAGTAGAGAAGAGCACTGTTTTTCTAAATATCATCTGTGGGGAAAATGTTCCTAGGGAAAAAATGCCTTTCTCAGATACTGAGAATATACTAGATATACTATCTTGCTTATAGACAGCTATCTTGTTTGTAGACTATAGTGGAAGTGATACATTCTCTTAAAACAGTTCAATCTCCTTGACTTTTATATATTTTTCATGATTTAAAAACCATCTTTTTAAAATCTGTAGGCAAAGGAAAAGGCAGGGGACGAGGAAGATGTGAAGATGAAGAGGAATTAGGAAATTCCAGGCCATCTGCACCCAGCACGTTATTTGATTTCTTGGAGTCGAAAATGGGGTCTTTAAACATGGAAGGTAGGTATAATTTAAAATAAAAAATTTCAAAACCATACCTTTTGGGGGATTATTCAAACAAAGATAGTTTAAAGAAATTGATTATATATAATCCATATTCCAGCAGTTTTCATGGATATGTGTGGCCACCCTGCTAGTGAATGATTATTTCTGTACTTTGTTAGGTTGTTCTCCAGAAAGCAAATATAGCCTGTCACTGGGACTCTTGGTCCTTTGTGCTGTTCCAACATGGTAAAACTAAAACCTTTTAGACTTGGCGTCATATTTCACAGAAATAAATTGAGGACATTCCCTGAGTTTTTTCTTCTTCCTTCCTCATCTCACATCACTCAGATATTTTCCCTAATTATCTTCTTCCAACTCCTATCTCACATGAAGAGGTGGCCCTTCTCTTTGTCAAGACAATCCCCTCTATGCCTCCCCTTGCTCTCATCCCCTACCATCTTCCCCAACAGACTACCTCCACTTACTGCCTTCACCCTGTCTCTAATTTTTCAATCTTTTTTTACTGATTCCTTTCCTTCTGCCCATGAACTTCTAGGTCTCCCTCATCCCAAACCTTCACTTGTTTCTACCGTTGTTTCTAGCTGTCACTCTATATCTCTACTTCCCTTTAGCTAAACCCCTTGGGAGGCCCATCTACATGGGTACTTCTGCTTCTCCTTTTGTCACTTCTAAACTCTGCAATTTGGCTTCAAACTTCATCATTCAACTGAAATTTCTTTCTTTAAAGTTATCAGTGATCTCTTAGTTACTTAGTTTGAATGATCATTTCTCATCTTTTTCTATCTCTCTTTAGTCTTTGACACTATTTCCAGATGTTCTCCTCTTTCTAGGTTTTCATGACAGTTTTCTCCCCTGTTTTTCCTACCTGTCTTACTGCTCCTTCTCTGTCTTCTTTGTTTTATCCTCATCCAGGTCACTCCCACTACCTATAGATGTTCCTCATGGCTCCAGAAGAACATTGGTAATATGGAGGTCATCTGCATAGAAATGATAACTGAATCCTTTGTTTAATGATCTCATCAGCTCCAAAGGATTTAGTTATCATCTCTATGTGGATGATTTTCAGATTGCCTGTGCTTCTCCTGTACTTCATTCATACATTCCCAAATGCCTTTTGAACATCTTCAAATGGTTATTCAGTAGGAATTCCAGAGTCAGCATATATCCAAAGCAAAACTCATTAACTACCTCCTGCCCCATCTTCCCTCCCCCAACATACCCCTCTTTTGAAACTTTCTTACTGAAAAAGTCATCACCATCCTCCCATTCTTACAGTCTCACAACCTCAGTGTCATACTCACCTCCTCCTTTAAACTCACCCTACGTATCCAATTTGTTGCCAGATCTGATTTCTGTCTTCACAGAGTCTCTCATATGTACCCTTTACTTACAGAGCACCACCCTAGTATAGGCCCTCATCATCTCAACTGTTGCTCCCCCACCCTTAAATTTCTCTATTTCAGTCCATCTTCCACTCAGCTGCCAAAGTGATTTTTACAAAGCACAAATCTGTCCATGACACAACCCCATCCCCCTCCACCTCACTACCCCACCAAAATCCAGTTGCTCCCTATTACCTCCAGGATCAAGTATAAAGTCATCTGTTTGGCATTGTGTTGTTCCGGGCACATGATGTTCTCCTAACCCCATTAAGGGGCAATCTCCCATGCTTGGAATTCTGTCCTTCCTCTTCCCTTCCTGGCATCTTTCAAGATTCAGCTCCAATTCCACCTTCTGCAGGAATCATTCCTTGGTTATTGTCTTATTGTCCTTTTCTTCCCTCCTTCCCCCCCACCCCCCAACTTCTAATACCTTTCCTCTGAGATTACCTTCCATTTACACTGTATGTATCTTATATGTAGTTATAGTGTCTCCTCCATTAAGAATATAAACTCCTTGAAGGCAGGAGCAATGCTTTTGCCTTTCTTTGTCTCCCCAGCACTTAGCACAGTGCTTGGTACATAGTAAGTATTTAATAAATACTTGTGTGTGTGTGTGTGTGTGTATACACACATACATACATACATATATATATACACCTATATATATGTATGTACCTATGTGTATATATGTATGTATATACCTATGTATATATGTGTATGAATGTATGTCTATACCTGTGTGTGTGTGTGTATATGTATATACCTATGTATGTGTATTAAGTCTTTGAGAATTCAAAATCACCTTCATGACTGTGCATGCTCTTCAAACAAAATTTTTCATTACATAACATAGAAGGATTCTGAAAATTTTATTATCGAGATGCTTTTCTTCATGTGTGGATATTATAAAAATATTTGATTCAACCCCACCCACAGGATGAATTTAGTAAGAAAAAAGGGAGATATTCGTTTACTGTCATTTAAATAAAGTATTAGCTAGATCTTGTTGAAATCACTCTTGTTTAGGGGTTCTTAGGTTTTTTGGGTTATGGTCCCCCTGGTAATTTGGTAAAGCCCATGAACCCCTTCTCATAATAGTATTTTTAAGTTCACAAAATAAAATACATAGAGATTACAAACTATATAAATGACATTGAAAGACAGTTATTAGAATGTTAAAAAAAAATCAGCCAATTTACAGTAATGCATGTGCTTCTTAATTTGAAAAAAATTTGAAAAAAAATTCCCATTGATTTTGTTGGAAATTTTTTTCTCTATGTGGTACACAGAAAATTCTTTTAAAACTTTTACACTTAAACATGTATAATGTTCCTTAGCTCTTCTCCTGGGTGGAGCCAAGGATAGAATTTGCCTAAACTGGGATCTCTTGTAGTACCAGGTAGGACTTCTCAAACTGAGTAGCAGAATGACAAATTGTGGTTGTTTAGTTCTCACTCAGGGAAGAACCAGATCATCAAGTTCGTCGTTGTGGAATGTGGACTCAGTTACCAAGGATACAGGTTTCTGAGGCGATAATGCAGAAAAAACATGAAGCATTTAAATCAAAAGTGGAACCTAGCATCAAAGTTCAATATTTAAGAAAATATTGTGGCCTTGAGAAAGTCAGGAGGGTAGAGTACTAGACTCTTTTCATTAATAATATGTAATCATTCAAGCAAGCTGACTTATTGCACTTTGAACACTTGTCTTATCTCCAGAAACTAAACTCCTCTAGGATTTCTAGCTTCTTAGAAGTTTCTTCTCCCTCTTCCCACCTGTAGTCTCATCTCAGCACTACCTCCACAGCTATAGCCAGGGGGCACTAAGTCCTCCTATACTCTTTAATAACATATGAATAAGACGAATAATACATTTAAAATATAGGTGAATTAAAGTTTTTAAAGAACTTCAATTGTGAAAAGAACTATCAATGTGAAGGTTGTTGCTTAAGGTAGCCTTTGAGAAGGCAACATGCATGTCATGTTGGACATCTAATACACTTTGATTGTTTTGGGGTTTTTTGGGGGATTATTTTTATTTTTTTATTTTATTTTATTTTATTTTATTTTATTTTTGGTGAGGCAATCAGGGTCACACAGCTAGGAAGTTTCAAGTATCTGAGGCCGGATTTGAACTCAGGTCCTCCTGACTCCAGGGCCAGTGCTCTATCCACTGTACCACCTAGTCGCCTCTTATTTTGATATTTGATTATGGTTGTTGAAAATCATGATTTGTAAAGATAGGTTGTTGCAAATGTAGTTAAATTATCTCTAATTTGCTTTACAAGGCAATGATGGGGACTTTTTCCTAGTTTTTTTTTAGTTGAGTGCCAATTGTTTTTGTAAGTAAAACAGTTCCTGAGATCACATGATCTAGTAGCAGGTCTGATAACTACATGAATTTTGAAATAGTGATGAATCTGAACAATATTTCAAGGTATCTGCAACATCCATAACGTGATATGAAAATAGTTGTGATTTTTGTTGGTGACAAAGTCACAATTGTTGCTAAAACTGCTGTGCTTTGTTGCCTATCTTCATAATTTTAAAAAAATGGTAAATTTCATTTATGGGTTAGTGAAAACAAAAATGTCATTTTCTTCTTGCCCAAGTTCATGTATCCTCTGAAATCTATCCATAGATGCTTGGAGAGTCCGTAGATACTAAGTTAAGAATCCCTGTTCCTGGCATCATTGGCTTTTCTCAAGAAATTGCCTGGCCTTATTCAAGCTTACTTATGATCTGAAACTAAGGCCTAGTTGGGGCAGTGGCTTATCATACCATAAAATCATTTTTCTAATCTTGTGACTCTTTTCAAAGAGATCTAATAGCTTTACTGTTCCATTATTCCTCAGAGTAGATTGGGATTTCAAAAGGGTGTGTCAATAGATCTTGTTCTTTGGTTTTAGTAGGCAGGCATGAATTCTGGCTGAATTGTTTCCACTCTACTCATCCCTTTTTTTACTAGCTAGTAATCCATTCATTCCCGCCCATGGTCAACTGATAGGCTGATAGGCATAAAAATAATAGGCTATTGAAATGTTAGACCACCTCAGTGGTCCAGCTACACCAGTCTGTCAGGAAGGTGGAGGCTAGTAGGAAGTATAAATATAGTTTCAGCATTTCATTTCATCCTTTTATTAAACCCTGTTGTTGTTTTAGTTATGTCAGACTCTTTGTGACCCTATTTAGGCTTTTCTTGGCAAAGATAGTGGGGGGGTTTGCCATTTCCTTCTCCAATTCATTTTACAGATGAGGAACTGAGGCAAACAGGGTTAAGTGACTTGCCCAGGGTCACATAGCTAGTAAGTGTGTGAGGTCAGATTTGAACACAGAAAAATGAGTCTATTTGACTTCAGGCCTGGCATTCTATCCACTGTGCCACCTAGGTGTCCCCTTTTATTAAACCTTTCTCTAGATAAAAGGGAATGTGATATACCTTACTAATTCCGAAGTCTGTGGGTCTAGATTCCCAGTGCCTTAGTTGGAAGGGTTGATTAGACACAAATAACCAAAAGAGAAAAAAAAAATCCAATTTGTATTCAAGGCTCTTCTTAAAGGTAGGGGTTGGATCAGGCAGATCCACAGCTAATATAAACTAATCTAGCTAATATTGTCTATTAGGACATATGTCCTGCTCTGAGAAAGGAAGTGGCTTATAGTCAGCCTGACATGAGGTAAAAAGATGTCACTTTCTTCTCTTCCCTACTCAGGTATAATTCCCAGTGGGATATGAGTGGGATCTGTATAGTTTGGCATATGGGTATCTTTATCTAACTATGTTCCTTGGTGTTAGAGGCTGTTGCCACCCTTTCATGACACCTTGGTCGGCTAGTAATGTCTGAGATTTCAAGGAGCAGAGATATATTTACTTCTAAATTCATTATAAAATTCTTAGTAATATGCAAACCACCTGAGGAAAACACAAATCATACAGAGAGGTGTGTGCTGTTGCTATATTTCAACCTTTGGGTCCTATTCTTGGTGTGGCCCTTGGAAGTGAAGCTGCTTGATTTTCAGAGGGTGGAGGATGAGGGCATGCACTTTAGGTTCTGTGGATTTTATAGAGAGGTAAACAAGAAAGAGGGATTTTTTTTATTAATTTATTTTAAACTTAAATACTAAAACTTAATTACACAATAATAAAATAAAAGGAAACATATTATAAACTTAAATACAAAATTTTTAAAAATTGCCACATGCACAGCAGAATGTAAGAGAGGATTCAAAATATACAGCAATAAATTTCCATTTCAAGAAAGCCTGTATAATAAATACTACACATTGCTTTCCAAGCTGTACATCTTTTCTTTGCTTTTTTGTAGGTTTTCTTTTGTTCTCTGCTATGCACTTTTTACCTTGTTTTTCCTCCTTCCTCCCTCTCTTCCCCAAGCAGGCTATGATTAAGCACAGATATATTTTATATACATACACTCATACACACACACACACACACACACACACACACACACACACACGAGCACACAAACACACCTGCTCCCACATGTATTTTTAACTTTCTCTTGAGTTTTGAGTTCTACTTCTACCCTGTTTCTCCAAGTTTGTCCCAACCAAGATTTCTCTGATATTTGTTCTATTTCATAACCTCACTTCAGTTTCTTTAGAAGTTTGTATATTATTAAGGGACTATATCACATTAAAATAGTGTTTTTTTGTTAAATCTTTGATTCCTTCTTCTTATTTATTTCTCCTTTCCTCACTCTTCCCCCTCCCACCCCCATCTCCCATTCATTCATTTAATTCTTGCTTCTGCCCCAGTGGTAGCTACATAGTTATTTATAGAGTCCATATAACATATGGTCTCTGGACATCATAGTTGTTAGTCTTTAGTTTCTTCAGTTTTATTCCCACAAAAATCTCTGACTCTGAACTTCCTCTTCTTTTTCCCCATGAAGAAATCTCAGTTCTATTACCAGGACTCTCTTTGTTCAAGTTTGATGTTGGGGTGACATAAGGCACTTGCATGTCATTGAACAGTAGCGAAAGGAGATTGCCCTTACAAAGTAAGGATATGCAACAAGCGTACACTGATATTTAGCCTCTCTAGCTATGGCCTCCCACATCTCCATATGGAAACACGTTTGGTTTTCAGGGAAGGTTATAGGGAAGGACATGGTGACTTGTGTAATGTCCAGAAATCTACCAAGTCAGAGGACTCTAATAGCTGACACTTTTTATGCCTTTTGGTGACTAGAAAGCTGAGTCAGGGAAGTTTTGTAAGCCATAGACAACTTTTCTTCTTTTTGGCCATTGTGGTCCTATCACATCCCACTTCATGTTGCTAATTGTTTTGGTTATCTTACTATTTTTTATGACCTTGAACTTGCCTAATCCCCTAGCCCACTTGATCAAATAGTGTTGAGATCGAAGCTAAGAATAGGGGCTGTGTTACAACTTCTGTACTAGCAGCACTCTGATTTCTACAAGAAGCCCTTGTTCATAGAATTGAGTAATCTAAAAAACACCAGCACATTGAAAATAGTGTCAAAGTTTATTAAAACTACTTATGATTATAGATGTATTTCAATCTAGTTGCTTTATAGAAATACCATAATCCTAAGCTAACATCTTTATTAGATAGATTGACTTCTAAATAGGTAGGAAGTTGTGATCACATTTGTTATATAGAACTTTTGTTTTAATAAAATTTTTATTTCTAAAATAGCAGCCTATATTACTGTATAGGCTTTTATCTGAAACAGGACAAAATCTTGTCATATAACTTAGGACATTACTGATACTTGCTCAAAGTAAGATTTAATATGTGAATGTTAAACATATTTCTTGCACCAATTTGTTGAATGAATTCACTTGATGAATGAATAACCTGACCAGGTTATTTTAATTTGTAATATTAAATCAGGTTTTAGACAGTTGTATATTTCTTAGTAACATTTCTACAATTAGTATGGCAACTGACACCATAAATTCTGAAACTGACTCTTCTTAGTACTTTTTACCACTTCTAAAGTTTTAATTTACTACAAAAACCCATGAAAAATGCATGTTGTATGGATAAAAAAGAACCAATAATTGTGTAAGCACTTAATGCGCTCATCTCTACTGCATGTTTTGGCAAGTTTTATTCTGTGTTTGCTTTGTTGGTGGAAAGGCATCATTTGTGGTCAGCAGAGTGGAACCCTGCCATTCTGGGAGCTATTTTTTGTTATCAGCCACAAAAATCACTCATGGTAAGAGTGTTGTCTGTCACCTGTTATACTGTGTTTAGTTTTTTCTAGAAATAAACACTTTAGATCATCAACAGCACACAATTATTAATACTTGTTGGTTCATGAATGAGGGAAAAAGGTAATGTTCTAATCATTTTACCATAACTTTGGATACCTGTTATCTACCTGTAGAGCCTTCCATTCACTGTCTTTATTGGCAGTCATTTATGTCCTTGGAGGATCTGCTAAAATTATCTAAAGGGTATAGAAATGAATGTCCTTAGAGTGAGAACTTTTGTTTTTGAAACCATTAAATTTGTATGTTTTTAAAACTTGAGTGGTATAGACATTTTTGGCCCTCAGTTCTTTCAGTAAGGAAGGTAAAATCATTGTTTTTTAGGGACAGCCATCTTTGTTGCTAAGATTAGTGGAGTTTCACTGTCTTGTTCTGTGCCATCCTCACAGTTATTCTCTGAATGGGCATACTGGGCCTAGTTTTTCTTTTAAGTATATAGTGAATATGAAAGGTTTTGGTACTGATTTGGGAAATGTAAATTATTGTAGTAGGGTGAAACAGAATTACATCAAAGAAGTATTAATGAACATTTAATTGCATGTCAAGGCTGAACACTAAACAGAATACATGGTTTGTTCAGGATGTGCTTGCGTGGAAACAAATCCAAAGAATAAGAGGAACAAAGTTTTACATTTATTTTCTTTTGATAGTCGGCAACACTGATTAACCTTATGTGCAGAACAGTATATTCAGTGTAATGGGGAAAGGGAGAGGCAGAATCATAGACCTTACCTTAAAGAAGTTTTCAGTGCAGTTGACTTGATAGGGCAAAGACATTAAAAAGGCAGAAGAATGCATACTCATAAACTGCCTTTTCCTATTAAGTGTAAACATGTCTGTGTTATCTAAATAAAAGTAGATGTTCAGTGGAATCTAGATCAGAATGTGATGGCGTTAGTCAGGTAAGTACTGACATGGAGCATGACCAATATAAAAACTTACACAAGATCATTTCATTTAGTGGTTTTGAAAGTTTGCTACACTCAGCAACCAAAATATAGATTGTTCTTTGATCTTTGGCTTGCCATTTTACAGTGTTACAATTCCAAGGACTAAACTCCATGAAGAAGTAAATGCTTTATGATCCTAACCTTCCATCTCCATGTAGTTAAACTGACTTATGTTGACATATGAATAATATTTTTTAAAAAAAGGCACGGAGAGCCAAACTTTGAAATAGATTTACACGTATTATGATTACAAATCAGCTTCTTTATTTCTCCTTGGCACATTCTCTATCGAAAGGGTAGAAGGTTACTCTATGGCTCCCAGATACATTGTGCTTTTGTCATTATTTTGCCCTTCTTTTGTTAGTCCCAGCAATGCTCTGTATTGCCTGAATAGTTTGTTAGGCTGGTTGTAATGAGGAGAGAATAACTAACTGATTTACAGTATCATAGGATTGTAAATTTAGAGCTCATGGGACTTTGGCTGTTTGATATCAATGCAGTTTGTTCTTTTGGAGCTATATTTTCATTTAATCAGAATTTGGAAGCAGTGAAAATAATAACTATCTTTTTGCTTATGTTCAGTCACATTTTATTTTGTCACTGTTGCAAGACTTTTATGCTTATTGCAGAGAACTTAGACTCTAAAAATAACTTACTGAGTGGCACAAAAAAGTATGACTTCTTTTCCAACAGAATTCCAGAAAGCTTTTGAGGTTGGTCTACTATAATGTTACTATTAACTACCTTCTGGCCAACGAAGGGAACTGAAAGTCTTCCTTTCCATTTGGCAAATGCTAAATTATCATAAGTTGTATTCTTATTTATAAAATCTCCTCCCTTATTTGCAATCTCTTATGGTATTGTTGATATTAGAAGTGATTCTGAACCAGTCATGTGATGGGGCTGGGGTTGAAAATTTTGTTTCTCAAGTCTTATATTTGAAACATAAATGATACGAGGAGAAAATTGTGCTATTGACTTTATTCATTTTAAAAAAGAGCTACTGAATTGTCAGATTTTATCTGAGTTAATGCAGCCCTGAATAGGTCATTTAATGACTTCAGAATTTATGGGCTAAGACAGACTTGCTGGAAAAAAAAAATCTCTTGAGGCTGAATTTCTTTATGGCAACTAAGTGGCATCCTGGAGTGAGCACTGTGTCTGGAGTCAGGGAGACCTGAGTTCAGATTTACTTCAAATTTCTCAACTATAATATGGGGATAATAATAACACCTACCTTCTACAATTGTTGTAATAATCAAAAAAGATAATTTTTGTAAAGCATTTAGCATAGTTCCTGTTATGTAGTAGGTACTTGGTAAATTCTTATTTCCTTTTTCTCTTCTCTTTCCTAACTAGTTGGAGCATTGTACTACTAACCAATTTGGTTTCAGAACAAATGGTTTTATTCTATCAGAATTAATGATATTTTATCAATTTATTTTTGCAAAAATTTTTTTTAACATTTTGGTCAAAGCCAACTATTCTCATCTACTTTTCTTCAAGTCTTTAATATCTAATTTTTGCTACCCTTTTTCATATTTAACTTTAAATGTATTGCCATTTTCATCTGAATTTCTAAAAATAGAGCTTGGACCACAGAATTGTACAATCTTGCAGTTGGAAGGGACTTGAGAAGCTTTGCACTCCCTTTATGGCATGATATATAACTGTTTAGTCTTTGCCTGAGGACCTCTAGGGACAGGGAACCTGCTCCTTTTTGCAGCTGACTATTCCACTTTGGATAGATCTTATTCTTAGGAAGATTTTCCTTACATCATGGCCAAATATCTATGTTTAAAACTTCTGCGTATTGTCTCTAGTTCTTTCTTCTGGGGCCAAGCAGAAAAAGTCTTACCTCTCTTTTCACATGAGAACCCTTCTGATGCTTAATGAAAGTGTTTATGTCTGTGGCTAATTCTTCTCTTTCCTGGGTTGGCTACTCCTAGTCCCTTCAGTCACACCTTATTTGACATGAACTTAAGGCCTTTAATGTCCTCACTGCCTTATTTTGGATATTCTCCAACTTTATTTTAAAATGTGATGCCAAAAATTGAACACAGTATTCCAGGTAGGAACTGACCTTGAAAGAGCACATCAGGGCTAATTACTTCCCTAATTTTGGATGTTATGCTTCTTGTAATGCAACCTGATATTATACATTAGCTTCTTTGGCAAGTATATCATACTATTTACTCATTGAGGTTAGAATCTACTAAAATACTCAGATCTCTTTTATATGAGCTGATATCCAAGACATACTTCTCCCTTCTTATACTTGGGAAGATGATTTTTTTAACTCAGATGTAGTATTTTACATTTAGTCTTGTTAGATTTTCTCTTGATTTGATTGAAGCCAACATTCTAGCTTATGAAAGGCCTTTTGTATGTTTACTCTTTCATCCAGCATGATAACTATCTTTTCTACTTTGTTATTTGCAAATTTGATAAGCATGTTACTTATGTCTTTATCTGAGTCATTAATAAAAATGTTAAATCACATAAGGACAGATTCCTAGCACATTCAACTAGAGGCTAGAAGTTGACATTGGACCATAAAAGTTTACATTAGGTTAAGATGTTTGCCTAATAAAGTCAGTGAAGACTTCTTGAAGGAGGTGGCACGTGAGCTGGGCCTTGAAGAATGGAGAGAATTTCAGCCTGTGGAAATGGGGCCTGGTGGGGAGATAAGAAGGTGGACAGTATTGAAAACAGGGTCAGAGGGGATTCAAACTATTTATCATTATAGATTTATTTAGATATAGTTACTGTACATAAACATCAGACTCTAATACCAACATCTTTGGTTAGTTGGGTAGATTAACTTCCAAACAGGCAGGAAGTTGACAACATTTGTTATATAGAACTTTTGATTTAATCATATTTTTGTATCTACAATAGCAAATACATGTCACTGTATGGGCTTTTATCTGAGACATGACAAAAATATGTTATATAAATTAAGATATTAACATGGCTGTTGTTCCAAATAAGGTTTAAGGTGGGTACATTAAACATTTCTTGCACTGCTATTTGTCAGATAAATTCATTTAATGAATGAGTCTCTCAGACTATTTTAATATGTAATATTAAATCAATATGTAATATTAAATCATTTTTAGTAACATTTTTATAATTGGAATAGCAGCCAAAACTGTAAGTTCTGACACTAACTCTTTCTAGTACTTTTTGTCCCCTGCTGGGGCTTTAATTTATAACTAAATCCATCAAAAATGCATGAAGATTTCATCAAGGAACACTGAGGAGGAGTGGTCTGCTAGGTAGGATAACCAGGAAATGGCAGTGTCACAAAAACCTGTAAGTGAAAAGGAATATGGTAGAAAAAGTCATGTCAAATCAGATTCTGCAGAAAAGTTGAAGGATAGATAAGGCTTGAGAAAAGGCTATTAGATCTGGCTGTTTTTAACTTTATTGGCATTTTGTTTTTGCATTACAAACATTTATAGATTACTCCAACTCCATGAGAATTTTTTTGTGACAAAGTAAAACAATTAAGCTAAACTAGCAATATATTGACCTCATCTAAAAGTACATGCAACATTCCATATCAGTACCACACACACCCCTCAATAAAGCAACAAAAAAACGAATTAATGGAAATCTATTTTCTACCAACTCTCATTAAAAAAGGAAAAAAATAGATTGCTTGTGACAAATATGCAGAGTTAAGCAAAACAGATTCTCTCAGACTGTATACAAAAGTACATATCTCATTCTATACTCTGAATATATCACTTCCATGTCAGAAGACAGTCTTTGGTCCTCTGGAATATTGCATAGTCATTGTATTGATTAGAGTTTTTATAGCTTTCAAAGTTATTTATAATAATGATAATGGTGGCTAGATTTATGTACTCTTTGTGGTTTGCAAAGCGTTTTACAAATAACATTTCACTTGATCATCACAACCACCTTGGGAGGTGTGTGCTGTTATTATCCCCATTTATAGTTGAGAAAACTGAGGCAGACAGCAGTTAAGTGATTTGCCCAGAGTCACAAAACTAGTAAGTATCTTAGGCTGATTTTGAACTCTGGTCTTCCTAACTCCAGGTCTACCATTCTATCCGGTATGCCACCTAGTTGCCTACTCTTCAGTGGTGTTACTTTCTAAATTGTTCTTTGGATTCTACTCATTTCTTTCTTTATCAGTTTATAAATGTCTTCAGCATTATTTATTTTTAGAATATAATTATAAAATAATTTATAATTATGATAACATATGTAATATAATATAAATTGTTGTTCTACTTATTTCCCTTTGCATCAGTTCATATTAGTTTTTCCATATCTCCTTGAGATCATCTATTTTCCCATTTCTTATAGAGTTATTCCATCATATTCATATACCACAACTTACTTTTCAGTTGATTGATTCTCCTTTGGTTTCTAGGCTTCTGCCATAGCAAAAAGAGCTGCTATATTTTTCTACCTATGGAATCTTATCTTCTTTCTTTGATCTCTTTTTGGTATAGTACTAGCTATTGTATAGCTGTATCACACAAAGGGATCATACTGTTGAGTAAGTAGCTTTTTGTGTATAACTCCAAATTGATTCCATAATGATTGTGTCCATTCACAAGTCCAGCAACAGGCCAGCAATATGCCTGTTTTCTCATAGTCCTTGTAACATTATTATTTTCTTTTGTCATCTTTGCCAGTCTGATAAACATGAGGTAGAATTTCAGTTGCTTTAATTTGAATTTCTCTAATCAGTGATTAGATTTGGAGTTGGGTTTTTTTTGTGTGTGTGTGACTTTTGATAGTTGGATTTCTTCCTCTGAATACTGCCTGGATATCTACCAACACTTACTTTAAATTGTCTCTTATAGTGTTAAATACAGTTGTTCAATACGTGGGATAGTTTTACTGATTATTCTAAGAATCATCAGTATTGACAAAATTTATACAAAAATTCTTTAACTTCTGTGCTTGATAAGCTTAGGTTCCAATGCTCTGATGGTTCTAATTAAAGGAAAATTTTAATTATTTGCTTTTCTGTGGTTTCATGTGTGAAACTGAGACTGGGTCAGTTCTTTCACAAGTAATTAATAAATTTTGTCTAGTCAAATAAAAAAAACATTTATAAAGGGCCTATTGTATGAAGTGCAAAGGATTAAAGAAAGGCAAATGACAGTTGCTATTTTCAAGGAGCTCACAGTCTAATGGAGGAAACAACATATAAGCAAGTGAAATAGTATAGACTAGAGTGAAAAGAAAACAGGCCACAGGACAGGGCCTTGGACATGATTAATGAGCATGACTTCTATCAATATCTGAAAAAGAAGACTGAGATGCTTTCAGAAAAGTAGGTAGGAGAACCAGGAGAGCACAGTGTCATGGAAACCTAGGGAGAAGAGGGTAATGGACACATCAAAGGTAACAAGGTTAAGAAGAATATGGGTTAAGAAAAGGGCAGTAGACATGACAGTTAAGAGTTGCTTAGTTAAGTTTGTTGAATAAAGAAATTCAATGTAAGAGTTATTTTTGTTAAGAGTTTTGAGCATTTATTAAATGATTCTGCAAAGTCTATAGCCAGGTGACTATTAATTCTTTAAAGCAGAAATTTATAATCTTATATGTCCCAGAAATCTTTGGCACTTTATTTCAGTCTATGCACCCTTTCTCATAATGATGCTTTAAAATTCATAAAATAAAATTCATAGAATTACAAATATTACAAAGAAAATGTTAGTGAAAAAGTTACCAGAATATATTTTTTTAAAAAGTCGATGGACCTTAGCTTACAAAACTTTGCTTTAAAGTGTGTGTGTGTGTGTGTGTGTGTGTGTATAAAACATTCAAAAGTGGAGTTTTTTAAGACTTCATTGCTTATGTGTTATAATAAGGGTTTCTTCTGAAAGGAAAAACTCATTTGGATTTTCCTTCAGAGTTTAAAGTTAATTCTATCCTGTCCAGGTATGCTCCTGGATAATGTAGTCCGAAATTCATTAGGAGGTTTTAATGGTATATTGAACCATTGGCAGCTTCAAAAAAGAAATAAAGACAATTATTAACATTTTAAAAAGAATTTTGTATTGAAGACATAATTTTGTTCAAATGAAGCTTTTCTTTCTTTTGGCTATCTGATTATTTCCCTTATTCTAATACTTAATACCCTACTATGTTAGAATTCAGTTCTTTTGCTGTTTGGGTCATGTTTTGATTTGATTGGAGTAGGTAGTATGCATATATTAAAAACCACTTGAGTTGTGACAGATATCAATTTCTGCATCAAACTTGAGCATATTACAGAGAACAATTTCCATTAGCACAACAGTCACTCAGTTTAAGAGCCTGTTCTTCATTATTTTTATTTTGCTTTATGGCAAACTTTATAGAAACTACGTTCACAACCATCAGGTATTTTTTTACAGGCATTAATACTTAAATATGGCTAAATACTGTTTAGTTGGAACCAAGAGTATTGTAAGGAGTGTAAGAGTATTGGATTTTAGAGGAGTTAGATGTTTATGGAGCTCAGTTCAAGGGAAACCAGTACTAACCAAGGTATAGAAATTCAACCCAAGAATCAAGTTGGTTCTAGGAGGATGGCTTTTGTTTCAGTACTGTGTTGATAGCAACTGAAGATTTATATATTGGGTCCTAAGACTAGTGACATCCCCTTTCTACTTTAGGATATCCAGTATTTCAAGGATTGTTAAATTTCACTTTCATGCAAAGGCTGTGAGATTCAAGACTAAAGTTCAAGTATCATAGTATTATATTAATATTTGAAGAAAAGTTACTTACACTCAAAGGGATATCCATTGATGCCTGTGCATTCAATTTTTTGAGATTTTTTTTGGGGGGGGCCTAGGCAATGGAATTAGGTGACTTTGCCCAGGATCACATAGCTAGTAAGTGTTATGTGTCTGAGGTCGGATTTGAACTCAGGTCCACCTGAATTCAGGGCCAATGCTTTATCCCCTGTACCACCTAGCTGCCCTGAGATTTCTTAATAGTATAGTATTATTTTCTTTGGGTCAGTTCCTAGTTCTCTTTGGTTCCAACTGGACACGTAATAAATACTTCTATCTATTCCTTTTGTAGATATTCTTAAGTCTTTCTCATTTAAAAAATGATTGTATTGTCTCATTTTTGTTAATCAGACTTTTAAAAATTGGAATTATATTTTACTAAAAATAGTAAGTTGAAGAAAGTCAAGTAAATCTAATAGTTTGTGGGAATTAACCTAATTTATGTAAAATATAGCAAAATAATACTAACGGATAATAATCTAGTATTACGTTTTCCTAAAAAAGAAATTAACTAAAAGACTTTTCAATATAGAGTTTGCATTCTAGGAGAAAACTACTTCATTAACTTAGTAGTCCCTTAATTGTATTCATTAATTAGTGAATACAATTGATCATTGTATTTGTTTTTGAGTGCTTACCCTTTTTAACTGTGAAAAGGGAAAGAGGTCCCATTTCATGGAAGAAAATTAGGCAAGGGAAAGTAAATAATTTGTTGACAATCACAGAGCCTTGGTGGAGGGTCTAACAACTCCTAATTGATTGTTGTCTTTGATGATAGTTTTATCTTGATAGAAACACACAGGCAGTTGTTTGTCAAGGACATAAAAGAGCTGAAATGCCTTTTCCAAAGATATAAGAGGCATTATGGCATTGTGAATAGAATGCTAGATTTAAAGTTATGAAAACTTGGGTTAAAATCCCAGCTCAGACACTTACTAATTATGTGACTAGCTAAATTTCTTAATCTCTTTTGGCCACAATTCCTCTTCTGGAAAGGGAAGGAGTTGAACTCATTGGTTTCTACAGTTTCTTCAAGCCCTAACTGCATGATTCTGTGATATATGTGTAACTTTGAAAGACCAGATTCTGTGCAACATTTTCTCATCCTGTCATTGTTGTTGATAATTTTTTCTTCATGTTTTTATTGTTAATATTTCTTAATGTCTTTACTCCTATTAACTCCACCCACTCATTCATTCATGAATTCATAAATAAGGTAAAAAAAATTGAATGAATATTAAATTCCAGACATGCAGTCAATAGTTCAAGTAGGTTCTTTTTAATGTAATTTTAAATTTAGATTTGTTTTAACATTCATTTTATAAAAATGTTGAGTTTCAAATTGCCCCTTCTGTTTAGACCATCCTCCACTGATTGAGAAGGTAAGCAATGTGATACCCATTATACATGTGAAATCATGCAAAACATATTTCTATCTTAGCCATTTTGCAAAAAAAAAAAAAAAAAGGCAAGAAAAATAAAGTAAAAAACAATGTGCTTCTGCACTCAGAATTCATCAGGTCTCTCTGTGGAGGTGGATGACATTTTTCATCATAAGTCATGGGTCATTGAATTGTCATGGATCATTGTATTGATAAGAATAGCTAAGTTTTTCACAATTAATTATCATTACAATATTACTGTTACTGTGTACAATGTTCTCCTCTTTCTGCTCACTTCACTTTGCATCAGTTCATATAATTTCTTATAGGAGAATAGTATTTCACCACAATCTTATACCACAACTTGTTCAGCCATTTTCCAATTGATAGGCATCCCATCAATGTCCAGTTATTTGCCAAAATAACAAAATAACAAAAAGAGCTGCTATAAATATTTCTGTACACAAGGGTCCTTTTTTTTTAATCTCTTTGAGGTTATAGACCTTGTAGTGGTGTTGCTGGGTCGAAGGATATGCACAGTTTTCTAGCCCTTTGGACACAGTTCCAAATTGTTCTCCAGAATGGTTAAAGCAGTTCACAACTCCACCAACAATGCATTAGTATCCCTATTTTTCCACATCTCTTCCAATATTTATCATTTTTCAATCTGATAGATGTAAGATGGTACCTCAGAGTTGTTTTAATTTGTATTTCTCTAATCAGTAGTGATTTAGAGTGTTTTTGTATGACTATTAATAGCTTTGATTTCTTTTTCTGAAAACTGCCTCTTCATATCCTTTGACCATTTATTTATCAGTTGGGGAACAGCTCTTATTTTTATGAATTTGGCAAGAAACGAAGCCTTTATCAGTGAAACTTACTGTACTTCATTGTTTGTGGTACTTTTTAACATAATGTCGTTTCCCTGATTATCTCTTTTAATTAGGTCTATTTTTGTTTGTGCTTTGTCTGAGATCATGATTGCTAGCCCTGCCCTTTTTTTTTTTAACTTCAGCTGAAACAAAATAGATTCTGCTCTAGCCCCTTATTTTAACTCTGTGTGTGTGTCACTTTATTTCAAATGTGTTTCTTATAAACAACATATTGTTGTGGTCTAGTTTCTCATCCATTCTGCTATCCACTTCCATTTTACGGGTGAGTTTATTACCATCCACACTCACATTTATGATTACCAATTATGTACTTCCCTCCATCCTGTTTTCTTTTGTTTATCCTTTCTCTCCCTTTTTTATCCTGTTTCTCCTCAAAAGTTTTTGTGTTTTTGTTTTTGTTTTTGCTTTGACCACTGCCTCCCTTAATTCTCCCTTCCTCTTCTCATTCCCCATTCCCTTTCTCTTGCCCCCTTCCCTTCCTACTTCCCTGTTTGGCAAGATAGATTTCTATATCCAACTAAGAGTGTGTATGTGTTTATGTATGTATGCATGTATGTATGTGTGTGTGTGTTTATGTATATATTATATATATGTGTGTGTATATATGTGTGTGTGTATGGGTATTATGTTTATATTCTCTCATCTCCCATTTTGCCTTCCACTGTAAAAACTCTGCACATCTCTTTTATGTGAGATAATTTTCCCCATTCTTCTTCTCCCTTTCCAGTTTTCCCACTGTGAATTTCTTTCTCACCCTTCCATTTTTTTTTTTTTTTGAAGATCATCCCAACAGAATTGACTCACTACCATGCTCTCTGTCTATTTATACTCCTTCTAACTGGCCTAATAATGATAAAGTTCTTAGAAGTTACATGTATCATCTTTTCATATAGGAATGTAAACAGTTTAACCTTATTGAATTCCTTATGATTTTTATTTCCTGTTTACCTTTTCATGCTTCTCTTGAGTCTTGTATTTGAATGTCAGATTTTCTATTCAGCTCTGGATTTTTCATCAAGAATGCTCAAAAATTCTCTATTTCATTAAATGTCCATTTTCCCCCTTGAAGAATTATACTCAGATTTGCTGGATATGTTATCTTGTTTGTAATTCTAGCTCCTTTGCCTTCTGAAATGTCATATTCTATGCCCTCTGCTCTTTTAAAGTGGTAGCTGCTAAGTCTTATGTGATTTTGACTGTGTCTCTATAGTATTTGAGTAGTTTCTTTCTGGATGCTTTTGTTATTTTCTCCTTGACCTGGGAGCTCTGGAATTTGACTGTAATATTCCTGGGAGTTTTCATTTTGGGATCTCTTTCAGTCAGTAGTCAGTGGATTCTTTAAATTTCTATGCTATTCTCTGATTTTCCTTTATAATTTCTTGAAATATGATTTCTAAGCTCTCTTTTAACATTCATGCCTTTTAGGTAGTCCAATAATTCTTCAATGATCTTTCCTCAAACTATTTTATAATTCAGTTGTTTTTCCCATGTGATACTTCACATTTTCTTCAATTTTTTTCATTCTTTTCATTTTGTTTTATTTGTTTCTTGAAGTCTTATGGAGTCATTAGCTTCCACTTCCCCAATTCTAATGTTTAAGGAATTATTTTCTTTGGTGAGCTTTTATATCTCCTTTTCTGTTTGACCAATTCTGTTTTTTAAGGTGTTTTGTTTTTTTTAATTCTTATTTTCAGTTCCAAGTTTTCTCTCTTCTTCCCATTGAGAAGGCAAGAAATACAATACCCATTAGACGTATGAAGTCATGCAAAACATAATTCCATATTAGCCATGTTTCCAAAAAACAAAACAAGAAAATAGGTTCAATCAGAGCCTAGACTCTTTCCAGAGATGGATGGTATATTTCATATTGAGTACTTCAGAATTGTCATGGATCATTGTATTGATCACAGTTGCTAAATCTTTCACAGTTGATTATCATTAATTAAACTGTTGCTGCTACTGTGTATGTTATTCTCTTGGTTCTGCTCTTTATATCAGATCATGTAAGACTTCCCAGGTTTTTCTGAAAACATGCCCTGTGTAGTTTCTTTTTTTTCTTTTTAAAAAATAGTTATTTATTCATTTTTAGTTTTTGACATTCACTTCCACAGGATTTTGAGTTCCACATTTCCTTCCCTTCTCTCCCCTCCCACTACCCCATGAATGCATGCATTTTGATTATCCCTTCCGCCAGGCTACCCTGCCTTATATCGCACCTCCCTCCGCCCTATCCCCCCCCCCCCGCCCCTGCTTTCTCTTATCCCCTTCCCCTTCTATTTTCCTGTAGGGTAAGACAGATTTCTATACCCCGTTGCCTATGTATCTTATTTCCTAGTTGCATGTAAAAACAATTTTTAACATTAATTTTTAACTTTGAGTTCTATACCTATTCACTGCCATACCTGTTAAACTACCAAAAAGTTATTTTATAGAGCTCAAAGAAACAATAACAAAATTCATCTGGAAGAAAACAAAGTCCAGAATATCAAAGGAACTAATAAAAAGAAATGCAAGTGAAGGTGGCCTAGCTGTACCTGATCTTAAATTGTATTATAAAGCAGCAATCATCAAAATTACTTGGTACTGGCTAAGAAATAGAGTGGTGGATCAGTGAAATAGGTTAGGTATGCGAGACACAAAAGTCAATGACTATACTAATCACTATTTAGCAAAAAGTGCTGGGAAAAACGGAAAAATGTATAGCAGAAACTGGACATAGACCAACATCTTACACCCTATACCAAGATAAAGTCAAAGTGGATACACCATTTAGATATAAAGGCTGATTCTATAAGCAAACTAGAAGAGCAAGGAATAGTTTACCTTTCAGATCTCTGGAGAAGGGAAGAATTTATGACCAAACAAGAGAAAGAACATTATGAAATGCAAAATGGACAATTTTGATGACATTAAATTGAAAAGTTTTTATACAAATAAAACCATTACATACAAGATTAGGAGAGAAGCAGAAAACTAGGAAAGAATTTTTGCAACCAGTGTCTCTGATAAGGGCCTCATTTCTAAAATACATAGAGAACTAAGTCAAATTTATAAGATACAAGTCATTCCCCAAATGATAAATGGTCAAAGGATATAAACAGGCAGTTCTCAGAGGAAGAAACTAAAGTTATCTATAGTCATATGGAAAAATGTTCTAAATCACTATTGATTAGAGAAATGTAAATCAAAATGACTCTGAGGTAGCACATCACACCTATCAGATTGGTTACCATGACAAAACAGGACAATAATAAATGTTGAAGAAGGTGTGGGGAAATTGGGACACTAATACATTGTTGGTGGAGTTATAAAATGATCCAACCGTTTTGGAAAGCAATTTGGAACTATGCCCAAAGGTCTATAAAATTGTGCATAAAATTGTGCAGCAATCCCACTTTTAGGTTTGTATCCCAAAGAGATCATAAAGATGAGAAAAGGACCCACATGTACAAAAATATTTATAGCAGCTCTTTTTGTTGTGACCAAGAATTGGAAATTGAGGGGATGCCCATCAGTTGGGGAATGACTGAACAAGTCGTGGTATATGAATGTAATGGAATACTATTGTGTTATAAGAAATGATGAGCAGGCAGACTTCAAAAAAAAAAACTTGGAAAAACTTACATGAACTGATGCAGAGTGAAATAAGCAAAACCAGGAGGACGTTGTACACAGTAACAGCCACATTATGGGATGACTGTCTTTAATTGACTTGACTCTTCATGGCAATGCAGACAACTCCACAAGATTTATGATGGAAAATGCTATCCACACCCAGAGAAAGAACTGTGGAGTCTGACTGCAGATGAAAGCATGCTGTTTGCTCTCCTTTTCCTTTGTTGTTTTGCTTTATTCTCAAGGTTCTTCCCATTAGTTCTGATTGTTTTTTACATCATGACTAATGGGAAAATATGCTTAACATGAATGTATATGTAGAGTCTATATTGGATTGAATGCAGTTGGGGTGGGGAGGGGAAGTAGCAGGGGGAGAAAATTTTAAACTCATAATGTTATGAATGTGGAAAACTGAAAATAAATAAATTAAATTAAAACAAAACAAAACAAAACAAAAAACCCCACAAAACTTTGCATTCCAAATTCTCTGCCTTCCTCCCTCCCCACCCTCATTGAGAAGGTAAGCAATTCCATATAGGTTATATATGTGTAGTCATACAAAACATTTCCACAATAGTCATGTTGTAAAAGACTAACTATATTTCTCTCTGTACTATCCCACCTCCCTCCCACCCCTGCTTATACAGTTCTGTCCTTTGACCCTGTCCTTCCTCAAAACTGTTTGCTTCTAATTACCCCCACTCCCAATATTCCCTCCCTCTTATCCCCTTCCCCCTTACTTTCCTGCAGGGTAAGATAGATTTCCATACCCAATTGAGTGTGTATGTTATTCCCTCCTTAAGCCAAATCTGATGACAATAAAGCTCACTCATTCCCTCTCACCTCCTCACTCTTCCCCTCCACTGTAAAAGCTTTTTCTTACCTCTTTTATGTGAAATAATTTACCCTATTTTGCCTTTCCCTTTCTCCTTCTCCCATTACTTTCCTCTCTCACCCCTTAATTTTATTTTTTAAATATCATCCCTTCATATTCAATTCACCCTGTGCCCTGTGTCTATATATATTCCCTCCAGCTACCCTAGTAATGAGAAAGGTCTAATGAGTTACAAATATCATCTTTCCAAGTAGGAATATAAACAGTTCAATCTTAATAAGTCCCTTATGATTTCTCTTTCCTGTTTACCTTTTCATGCTTCTCTTGAGTCTTGTATTTGAAAGTCAGTTTTTCTATTTAGCTCTGCTTTCTCAAGAATGCGTTAAATTCTTCTATCTCATTGAATGACAATTTTCCCCGTCATAGATTTTACTCAATTTTGTAGGGTAAGTGATTCTTGGTTGTAATCTTAGTTCCTTTGACCTCTGGAATAGCATATTCCATGTTTTCCAGTCCCTTAATGTAGAAGCTGGTAAATCTTGTGTTATCCTGGTTGTGTTTCCACAATACTTGAATTGTTTCTTTTTGGCTGCTTGCAATATTTTCTCCTTGACCTGGGAAGCCTGGAACTTGGCTATAATATTCCTGAGAGTTTTCCTTTTGGGATCTCTTTCAGGAGGTGATCAGTGAATTCTTTCAATTTCTGTTTTCCCCTCTGGTTCTAGAATGTCAGGGCAGTTTTCCTGAATAATTTCTTGAAAGATGATGTGTAGGCTCTTTTTTTGATCATGGTTTTCAGGTAATTCAGTAATTTTATATTATTTTCTTTAGTATTTTTGGTACCTCCTTTACCAACCTGTTAATTATCTTTTCATAATTTTCTTTCATTGCTCATTTCATTCCCCAGTTTTTCCTCTACCACTCTGATTTTTAATATCACTTTTTCTTCTTTTAAAAAAGTACTCTTAGAATGTTGTACACAATAACAGCCATGTTGTGTGATGACTAATATTGATAAACTTAACCCTTTCTGGCAATACAAGGATCTAAGACATTTCCAGAGGCCTTGTGATGGAAAATGCTGTCCACATCCAAAGAAAGAACCATAGAAGTTGAATTGCTGTTTTTTTTCCTCTTCTGTTGAGTTTTGTTTCCTCTTTCTGATGGTTCCTCCTATTGGTTTTAATTTTTACTTACAACATCACTAATGTGAAAATATGTTTAATAGGAATGTAAATGTATAGCCTGTATCAGATTGTGCACTGTCTTTGGGAGGGTGGTGGGGAGGAAAGGGGATAAAAATTTTAAACTCAAAAGCAAATGGAAGTGATTATTGATAAATCAAAATAAATTAGTAAAAAAAAAATAAAAAAGTTCTCTTGGTGGCACAGTGGATAGAGCACTGGCCCTGGAGTCAGGCAGACCTGAGTTCAAATGTGGCCTCAGACATATAACACTCACTAGCTGTGTGACTTTGGGCAAGTCACTTAACTCTAATTGCCTCACCAAAAAACAAAAACAAAAGAATCTTTCTTTAGCTCTTCCAGGAATTCTTGTTAGCCTTGTGTCCAATCTGAATTTATTCCTTTAAGGCTTTGCTTTTAGCTCTTTTAACATTATTGTATACTGAGTTTGTATCTTTTTTTTTTTTTGGTGAGGCAGTGGGGTTAAGGGCCTTGCCCAGGGTCACACAGCTAGTAAGTGTCAAGAGTCTGAGGCCGCATTTGAACTCAGGTCCTCCTGACTCTAGGGCCGGTACTCTATCCACTGCGCCACCTAGCAACCCCTTGAGTTTATATCTTGAGCTTCTCTGTAATATCGAAGCTTTTTATGGTCAGATTCTTTTTGTTGTTTGCTCATCTTTCTAAGGTTTTTCTTGACTTTGATGAGGGAATTGGGTCACTGTCCCAAGCTTCAGGCTTTTTTGTTTTGTTGTTTTCATGGCTAGTTCTGGGGATCTGTAAATCCTCTGTGCATCCAAGGTGGTATGATCTTGGGAGAGTTGTGGTCTCAGCTCTCCTAGTCTGGACTCTGGTCCTTATGCAGATAGGAGCCCTGCTTCCTTTCAACCAGAAACATTAGTGCTCCTTTCTACCCTTGAACTGTGAATAGGAACTATGTAATAGGTAATGGAGATACCAGACAGCTCCCAGTCCTATGCCCAGTGCTAGTACAGGGATCCCCTGTAATTTATTTCTGCCGAGTTATCTAGTACCCTTACCATCTCTGGATGGTAAGTGCTATCAAAACTGCTGCTGCAGCTGATGTTGTGGCTGTACTGTGCTCTCTACCAGGCCCCATTCCCATGTCACAGACTTCTTGTTCTAACCTCCTAAGTTGTTTTGGGCTGGAAAAAATGTCTCCCCCTGACTTTTTCTTGGCTATGCTGTTCCTGAAATTGATTTGACACATTAATTAAATTTTTTTGGAGGGGAATGTTGGGAGAGTTTTGTTTGAATGCGCCTTCTAGTCTACCTTCTTGGCTTCACTCCCCCCCTCCCAACCTTCCAAGCAATCACTTACCAAAAGTTACATACCACTTATGTAGCACTATTACTTTAAAAAATTTGTAGCAGTTAAAGTATCCCTTATGCAAAAACAAAGACATAAGAAGAAACCCAACAAATTAATATCTTCATTTAAAGTTACCTTGAATGTCTACCATAATTTTTTTTTTGGGGGGCGAGGCAATAGGAGTTAAGTGACTTGCCCTGGGTCACACAGCTAGTGAGTATCGTATGTCTGAGTCTGAATTTCAACTCAGGTCCTCCTGACTCCAGGGCCAGTCCTCTATCCACTGTGCCCTCTAATTGTCCCCTAATGTCTACCATAATTAACAGTAACATAACATTAGTATTGTTGAATTCAGAATACTAGTAACATAATTTATAATACAGATTCTAAAATAGCTTTACATTGTAGTGAACAATTTAACGAACTTGTATAGTGATTTAAAACAAAAAGGACCCAGAATTTGAACATTAATTTAAAATTGTATAGAGACTGATTTCCTAAACTATTTATTCCCCAAGTGTTTATCTCAAATTTGAGAGACTGTATAGTACCTTGCTTATTCACTTTCTTCATAGTCCCCTTTCTTACACTGTTAGCATTTACACTACTTAATTCCTTGCTTTGTTGACCTATCATATGCACACCATCTTTTGGCTTATTAGAAATAGTCTTTTACAAACTAAACATTTAGAATCATAGAATTTTAGAGTTAAGTGAGACCTTTCAAAATTATTTAGTCTAGCACCTCAATTGAGAACCAATAGCTTTATATACCATTATGTTTTTATTCATCTAAGAGAGGCTTTTTGCAGCATGAAAGTGATTTTTGGAAATAGGTGAGCAGGGGTCAAAACAGGAAAAAAACTGGACAGCTTCATAGCAACACATGAGTTAACTATTCATAATATGATTTCATTAATTGTTTCTTTTTTAAGTGAGTTCCCAGAGCAGCAGAGTTGCCTGTATTCAAATGTAAGTATTAAAACAAAGCCAAATATAAATGACTTTTTGATTATCCACTGTTTTGCATGGTCCATGCTTTTGTTCATCTTTGTTCACCTGTGGTTAATTATAAGTCAACTCTAAATTTAAAACATTGTTCTTATTTTTTAGGAGTGTAAGACATAGAGAGATTAATCATAATTCATATTCACTAATGTATGGGCTATTCAGTCCAAAGGCGTACCAAATATGTAATAGTGTCCATACTAACCAAGAATGTATACCTTAGTATGATATTAATATAATGCCCTTTTACTTTTTAGAATCCAAATCACAGCCTCAGCCGCTCCATCAGGGACAACACAGACTGTTGAATAATGAACAAAATGGAGTAAAAGACTATAATCAACCAAGACACCTTCCTCGAAATGATACCAGACAACCAAGGAATGAAAAACCTCCTCGTTTTCAACGGGACACTCAAAATTCAAGACAAATTTTAGAAAACAGTGGGTTACCTAGGAGCAGAGGTCCCGAAAGACAGAGCTCTTCTGTGGTACATGAGGCATGGACAGAAGAGAGAATTAAGAGTGATAGACCTTATACTAGAAATGACAGAATTAAGGATATTGCATATCCTTCAACCTCTCACCAGAATGATGGTGCTTTTAAAAAAAGAGATAACTCTATGCAAAATAGACCAGTCAAAGGTCCATCTTACTTGGAGGTAAAAGAAAGTCCACTTCCTCAAGAAACCATAGACCATAGTAATCAAAAGCGTGGGAAAAGAGAAAATCAAATATCAAACCCTGATCACTTATATGAAAGGAGAACAAGAACAATAAGTAATGAAGCCTTTAGTGGTATGAAAAATGAGAAACATTTTAGTATGAATACCGATTACCCCAATTCTGTTAGAACTGATGGCTTCAGTGGTATACCAAATGGAGAGGTTGAAGTTTCAATGAAAGGAAGACGAGTTGGACCTATTAAGTCTGCAGGATCCACTGGGGCTCCAGCTTTTGATGATAAAATGTTATTTTATAATAGTGGGCCCAAAAGGAGGTCTGGGCCAATCAAACCAGAAAAAGTATTGGAATCTTCTCTTCCTGTGGAATGTGGTAGAATGTGGAAACCAGGAGATGAATGTTTTGCACTTTATTGGGAAGACAACAAGGTATGGTAGCTCTAAGTGAAGTATATGGTACTTTTAATAGTACAAAATTCAAGTGAAACTTTATAGAAGTCAGCAAATGGAGGCTAAGCACCTGAGGCTTATAATTGGAACTTGTTTAAAATGTCAGAACCATGCAGTGTAAGCTATCCATTCTCTTTTGCTGAATATTTATAAAAAATGACAATAAAGGAAAAATAATCAGCCTCTCTGAGTGGACAAAAAAGGTTATGTATTATGAGAACTGTCAAAAATAATTATAAAAGTAGAGTGATTAAACTTGTCTTTCAGATATATTAAAGTTTTTGTATACTTTTCTTATTTGGAAAGTTATACTTTCTAAAACTGGCTTGGATAGGAAATTTTCTGTTGGAGACCTTTGAACCATAGGGGAAAAATTGAGACCATCCAAGTAACAAACAACTTGTAGATTTTAAAAAAGTTAAATAGATAATCAATATTCCACACGCTTGATTTTTAATTTAATAACAAGAAGCATAAAACTTTGTTCAATAACTTTAATAAATGCTTTATGTATATATTATAAATTAGTTCTGAATTATGTTCATTTGCTAGTGGGGAGAAAAAGATGGATATGGAAAAAGAAAGAGATAAGACAGTGAAAAGAAGAAAAACTGAGTATGTACTAAGGTGAGCTATCAGTCTTGGTAAAATGTTCTTGCAACAGCTAGCAAAATAGCTTTAATGGGTTTTAGAGTAAGTTATCCCTTGTTATGTTAACAAAGAGACTGACTACTGCTCACAGGTTTTTGACTGCTTCTTTAAAACTTAAAAGTTTTACCATGGCATCTCATTCTCTAAGTTAGTTACAGTGGCATTAATCAGAGCAGTTTGTTTAAGGTCAGAGTATGGTCAGTCCTCATCTAAAACTTTTTAAAAGTGTTTTTGTTGTTATGGTTGTGTAAAATTGGAATTGTTTGGGGGGGAATTGTGCTGGTGAATTTTTAGTTAAAAATACTTAAAATTCAATTGCTATGGATATGTAATTTAGTTATTACACATTTTTGTGTGATTTGATTATTTAATTTCCACATAGTTTAGCAATAAAAATAAGTTTTATAAAGAAGTCAACAAAAATGTCTAATGTTATAGAAAGTATTTTGTTTTTATTTGATATAAACTTCTATCAATGAATTGCTTAAAACTTTAGCTCTCAATCTAAGATTTTTAAAAATTTTAATTGTAACTTAGAGTTTTCTGATTATTTACAATATTTACTACTGTCAGTGGCAGTGAAATAAGCCATTTATGATTACCATCCAGTCGTTAAGCCTATGCCCAACTTGTATTGACACTGAGCCTGACTGGCTGTAATATCTAGTTCTCTAAATATATCTTCCAACCCAGAGAATCTTATGAAATCACAAAAATGTAGCATAATAAAATTATGTGTGAGACTGGGAGAGATGGTTTGTCTCTGTTTCTTGCCTTCTTAGTCAGGACAGACAGCTCTATTGGTCATCTGATTTGTTATAGAAAAAGCCTTTGAGCAAGGAACATGCTCATAAGTTCATAGACAATTTATTAGAAAGACCATAAACCACAGTAATTTAAAAAAGAGAAAAGAGAAAACTAAATGTAAAATCTTGTTTAGTTTTATGACCACATAGTCTAGCCCAGCACTTCTTAAACTGTGGGTGACATCTCCATATGGAATCATGAAAAATTCGGCAACAGTAAAAGGTTTCTGAACGCACAATGACCAAAAATTAATTAAAAATCAAATGCGTAATGAATCTGAGGTGTTTTCTGGCAGCACTTGCCTGTGCTTCATCTCCACTGCTGCCTTGATTCTGAACACAAAGTATGTACACTTTGTGTTGTGCATGCCCTCAGGCCATTCAGTGCCAACAAATGCTGCTGAAACTCAAAGAGGGGTGGCGAGTGGAAAAAGTTTAAGAAGCCCTGGTATGGCTTACTCATGTTATAGATAAAGAGGTCTAGAAAAGTAAAGATACCTTTCCCAGTTCCTTCAGCTATAAATCACATAGCTGGAACTTGAACACAGGTTTCCTGCTCTTCCAAATGAATTCAGCAAGTATCCATGAATTGCTTCCTATATGCCAGGCACTGTGCTAGAAAAATAAAAATAGCCTGTGCCCTTACAGAGCTTACTTCTTCATGCTGGTCAATACAAAATATCTGGCATGGCCTTGTGTAGGAAGTGGCATCAGAATGGAACCAGACCATATTGAAGAGGATAGTGTTCTAGGCATGGGAGCAGCCTCTACAAAGGAGGCAGAGATGGAGAAGAAAATGTTGTGCACAGGAATAGCAGCAAGTAGTTCATGTTAGCCAGAATGAAGGCTGCTGGAGGAGGGAGCAATGGGAATCAATTCTGGAAATATGTCAGAGCCAGACTGTAAAGGATTTTCAACGGTTAAACAGAAGGGTTTGTACTTTATCTTATAAGCAGTAGAGGAGCCATTGAAGCTTTTCGAACAAGGAGTTGACAGGAGCAGACTACAATTAAGCAGCTATGTTGAGGATGAATTGGAGAAGAAAAGCTTTTCTAGTAGTCCAGGGTGAGGTAATGAGATCCTAAAATAGAATGGTGGCTCTGTGAGCGGAGAGAAGAGATAGCTTTGAGAGATATTGTGGAGGGTGGATCTACAAGATTCAGCAACTGGTTGGATGTGAGAAATGAGAGAAAGGGAAGAATTAAGGATGACTTTGAAATTGTTAATCTGGATGACTGGAAAAATGGTGCCCTCAAGAGAGGGGTAAAAGATAATTTGTTTGAGAATGCTTTTGGAACATCCAGGTGGAGGTGGTAAGTAAGCGTTGTAATTTGGGTAGAAGCACAGGAGAGCAGTGAAAGCTAGATAAATAGTTTCAGGAATCATTTACATAGAGGTGATATTTGAACCTATGGGAAATGATGAGGTCACCAAGAGACAAAAGTATAAAGAGACGAGAGGCACCTTGATAGAACCATGGTTTAATCAGGGTGTCCTAAAAGTCTTAGTGCAATTTTAAACTTTAATAGCATACACATAAAGGGCAGGATGTGGATTATGTTTCATCAGTAGAATTTGAGGTCAGATAGGATAAACACAGCATTTTCATCTGTGTAATGAAAATCCCCAGGGAGCTTGTGGTCACCAGTGTCAGATGATACAGAGAGGTCAAGAAGCATAAGGACAGTGAAAAAGGCCAGTGGATTTGACAATTGAAATTATTGGTAAACTTTGTGAGAGTAATTTTGGTTGTGTAGTTGTATTGGAAGCTAGATTGTAAGTGATTGAAATGTGAGCGGGAGGTGAAGTAGTGGCAATGAATGTAGATCACTTTTTCTGGTAGTTTTGTCTGTAAAACGGAGATGTGTGGGATAATTTACTTGGAAGATAGTGTTAAGTGAAAGTTTTTTTTTTTTTAAGATGGAATGTAGTCATTAAAAAAGAAATAATCTGTCCAGAAATTAAAGATTAGAAGAGGAAGGGGAGTGATTAAAAGGACACGTTTTTGCATGAGATGAAATGGAAGGCACAATTAGAGGTGGGAGGTTGAGAAGGTTGATCTTTGTCAAGAGGAAGGGGCCACCTCTTCCTTTGAGATGGCTACTATAGCTATATCTAAAGCTGCTACTGGGCCAAATTCATTTTCCTTAGGTAAAACGATTAAGTTTTATGTTTCAGAGAATAGAACCAGGACCTTTGAATGGGTAGAAGTTACAGTGTTGTAGGCTTTTGTTTTTGCTCTTGCTCAACCTAAGAGTATCTTTCCTAACAATCGAAGTTGTCTGAAAATGCAGTGAGTTCTTAATTGGTGTGTTCCTCATCACTGGAGGTGTTTAGTGTCATACAGGAATGTTGTTATTTGCATAATTATCATTTAAGTACCTTGAAACTGCTAGATGAGAAAGTCCATAAAAATATTAAATACTATACTGTTCATAGAATCTTAGTGTTTGAAGGGAGCTTAGAGGTCAACTGTCCCAGTGCATACAGCGCCAGTATTCTGTTGTCTATTAACGTTTTATTAATTCATAGAAATGAGAGCTGGAAAAGACCAGTTAGGCCTACTGGTTTATTCCCCTTCTGAAGGAAGATATTTCTCAAAGCATATTTTTTATTGTTTTGTCTGATATGATTCTGTATGACTAGAATGACAAGGCATCCTGAACTTCTTTACAATGAATGTACCATAATCTGAACAAATAGATCATACTGTTTTTGATATAAATTCCTTTTCTCATCATAACTGTTTTGATTTTTAAAAACTTTTTTCTTTGTGGATATTTTAGTTACTAATATAATTTTAGTTGCCAATATAATTTTTATGTCTGTGGTTTCTTGGCTCATTTGTTTAGAGGACTCTGCTGAAACTATGGTCACTGTTTTACTGTCTGTTTGATTAAATTAGTTTAACTTTGTACCGGCTACTGTGTGGACCCCTTCTATCTATTGTGCAAATGCATGCAGTTGATCACAGGAGGCAAGCCAGTTGGTTTAGCAGACAAATTCATTATGGGAAAAGCATATCAAAGCATAATACACATTAAATTTCAGTTCAGTTTAGCATTAATTAACTGATTAGTTACCTAGTAAAGCACTATGCTGGGCACTGAGGAAGGGTGAGTTTTAGATTTAGATGTTATTCTTGTCCTTATGAAACTTACAGGTTAGTAGAGACAGAAGTAGATTCATAAACAGATATAATATAAAATATTGCCTGATAAATACTGTAGAGAGAACTCAATAGGTAGAAAAGGAGCTAAACTCTTCTAAAAGACCTTCTGCAATAGGTGTCTCTACTTTCTTGCCTCCCATTCTTCATAACCTCTTATAATCCTTATCATTCCACTGAAACTGTTCTCTCCAAAATTATTAATATAGTAATTAGAGCAACAGATAGTTGCCATATCCAGTGGTCTTTTCTCAGTCCTCATTCTTCTTGATCTCTCTGCAGCCTTTGACACACACTTTTGATCATTCTTTCTCCTCCTTGATACTCACTTATTTCTAGGTTTTTGGGATACCAGGCTTTCCTGGTTTTACCATCTGTCATTTTACATTACCATTAGTCATCTGACCAATCCTTTTCTGTCTCCATTGCTGGAGACATGCCCAGATCATGCCCTCTTAAAATATCACTGTTAAGTTCTGGGCCCTCTTCTCTTCTCCATCTATACTTCTTCACTTGGTGATTTCATCTGTTCCCATGGATTTAATTATCATTTCTATGCTGATGACTCTCAGATCTGCCTGTCTTGCCCTAAACTCTTTGCTGACCTGTAAATATTGATTGATTATCACATTCATGGAAGAAAACATTGAGAATGAGGCTGTAAAAGAAAAGTGACAATGAATTGTTGAAGACTTTCTAGTAATTTTAAACTTATTTACTAGGTAATAGGGAGCCACTGAAGGTGCGCAAAGAAATGATACAGCCAGATCTATGTATAAGGAAGATTAATTTAGCAACAGAATATAAAATTGACTTGAATAGGGAGAAAATGAGATGGGAAGATCCATGAAAAGTCATTATCAATTGTTTTGGTAGGTGGCAATGAGAGCCTGTGGTATTAGAGTGATGGCAGCAGCAGTACAAAGGAGGGGACAGTTATAAGAAATGTTACAGAGCCTAGTCGTTAGCTCCAATAGCTGCAACATATATCCTTAGCAGTCCATTTATTTAATAGCTGTTTTATTCCTCCCACATTATCTTTTGGTTGAACTGCAATATATTTTTTACTTATTTAATATATTTTAGTTGGAAAAACATCCCCACACCACTCCACTTAAGTAATTGTTCCATTGTTATTCTTCATTTTCCAAGCTTCCCTTTGAAACTACTGAAATAGTCTTATGTTAAGATACTTATATGTACAAAAAATTGTGTGTGTGTGTGAGAGAAAGAGAGAGACACAGAGTGAGAGAGAGTATTTTTAGCACTAGACTGTGATTAAATCAATATATAGAAATTTGGTGAACTTCTGGTGTATCCATAGATACAGATTGACATCTTAGTCTTAGAGCTGCCCAAGTCACACAGCTAGTGTGTACAGGAGGTGCCACAATAACTCAAGTCTTCCTGACTCCAGGCTTGGCCCTGTATATACTGCTTCATGCTGCCTTTCCTTCTCCCTTTCTTCAACCCCAGTGTGTTTTTGTTTTATGTCTCTCTGCTATATATATTCATAAGATAAGCTTTCCCCCCAAAATTACCAAATTTAAGAATTGTGATTTTTGGTTTTCTTTCGAGTATATGTGTGTGTATGTATGTATGTATGTATGTGTATATACACACACATGCATATATGTGTATATATATGTATATATATACACACATATGTATGTATTGTGTCTTGCAGTGAGGTTGGTTTTCCACTAGGTGGAACTCAGTACCCATTGATCCTTTCAGTCATGCTATTGCCTTGGAGAAATTTAGAAATCTCTATTTCTTCTTAACTTACCAACTCTTTATTAACAAATTATAGGGATTTGTAACTATTTTCAAGAAAAGGGATAACAGATATTTTTAGAGAAACACACTAAAGTTTAAACCAGTGGACTTTTGTTCAGAGAAGAGACTTTCTGTTTAGACATACTTTACACATGCCCTCTGATAATCCCTCAGAATTATTTTTAATAATTTTGGCATCTGCAGGTCAGATCTTTCAAAGTGGTGTAGCGGATTTGATTCTGCCTTTTGAACTTCTAAAGTTTGCCTTAAAACTAACCTTTTCAGAACCCTCTGCTAGAACTGTTGATGAGCTAATTGGTGCTTAAGTCATGACCATTGAGTTATTCTTACTTCAAGTAATGAGACAGTAGAATCTGTTCTCTACTCTTCTCTCTTCTAGTATTCTCTGTAGAAATAGAGACAAACTCTAAATAAGGTTTTTCCGTCCATCTTGTTTGCTCACCTCACTGATCTAAAAGGAGAGCTTGGTAAAAAGAATAAATATCTAGCTCAGCAAAACCATACTGTCCTGATCTTCTGTCTCAGTGACATTTTTCATTCTTTCCCTTACCTCTTTCAGTTGAAGGGAACCTTAAAGCTTAAAGGAATACTGGTGGCCCTGAAACACTGTGATTTCTTATTGGTAACAATGATATGTAATAACTCTACAATTAAAACCGTGCAACATAGTTTTTGCTACAAGGATATAGAAAGGTATTTGGCATAACTTTTATCCAGATTTCATTTCAGCATAAAGGACTTACCTAAAATGGCAAAATATAATCAGGCAATTTTCTCAGTTTAAGGAGATTTGGCCAATGACATCTTATTAATTATCAGAAATTGCTGAGTTTGGAGGACTTAGTTATTGAAGCTTGCATTATATTTAATGTTTTGTCCAATTATAAATTTCACAGTGTCAGAACTTAGTAAGTTTATGTTGAACTTGTATGTTTAGTAATTTGTTTTAAAGATTAGTCACTTGAAATCTAAAGGTAGTAATTATTTAAACTATAGCACAAAAATGTAAGGCCTTTGTATAATATTTTTACATTGCCGAGGGTATTCTCAAAAGGCATAGTTACAATTGTAGAATCTCATTCTCTCTGATTTTCTTATTTACATAGGCCCATTTCTCTTTCATCTTATCCTTTGTCAGTATAGATGGATGGATGTTATTGTGACATATTCCCTGACTCCTTAGGTGTTCATTTAGGTGTATAATTAAATATCTCAAAAGACTTAAACACGAATAATATTAATGTTGGCAGGTTTAAAATCATACCATAGAGGAATAGAAATATTAAGCTTGTTAGGCTGTTTCTTGAAGGGAGTTTCCCCCACATGTGTAGCATGGATATAAGTAACATAATCTTTATTATCATACTTTGAAAGAATAAAGCATAGTGAAACCTCATCTTTATGAACAACTAGTGGAATGAAGCTGAGCGCTAGTCAATTAATGATCAGGATTTTACATTTTAACTTTTAAAATAATTATGGAAAAATTTGCTTTTATTTTTGTTCGCAAGGTGTAAGGAGGAGTGTCATTTACTATTTTAAAAACAGGTGCTAGGTTGCTTTGGGAATTCCAAAGCCTATTCATTTTAATTAATTAGAATAAACATAAAAACTTATACATTAAATAAACATTGTCTTTCCATTTGCTTTTTTGAACCTATCTGTACATTGATCTATTGGATTCATTCATTTCCTTCTTCAAAAATATTTGTTACCCTATTATTTGCTAGGTTCTATGAGATATACAAAGATAAGTGAGACATACCTTTGAGAAACTTAATAATATTTTAGCTAAATGACTTTAATGAGCAAGACAATATGACAAGTATTGTAGGGGAGAAATGAACAAGTGTTTTGTTCAGAGGAGGAAGATATCACTTCAAGTTGGTGACAGCAAAGAGACTTTATGGAGGTGATGGCCTTTGACTTAGACTTTAAGGATGGATAGGATTCTGACATGGGGAGTTTGGAGTGGAGGCATGAAGCAGGAAGAGAACCAAGCAAGAACTGGAAGTGGATTGTGGGCCTGTTTAACCATAAATATGGAGTATATGAAGATTAGTTGAATTAAATAATTCTAAAAAGATTGAAAATTGAAAGCACCTTGGGGCCTGGCCAGATCACTTGGATCAATAATTTATACTTTATTCAGTGATCAGTGAGGAGCCACTGAAGATGTTGCATTTCTCAAGTATCAAGACGATAGAGTTCCAAACTATCATAGTGAAGGATGGATTAGAGAAATTAGAAAATTAGAGAAAGTACGTAGATAGGACTAGGTAGGATGCTATTACAGTCAGGTGGGTGAATAGAGATGAGGGCCTGAGCTAGAGTTTTAATGTGAAAAAGAAGGGAACAGATTACAATGGTAGGATTGACAAAATTTAGTAGCTACTTGGATGTTTTACAAATGACAGTCGTAGGATTTGAATGAGGTCTTCTTGATTCTTAAGTCCACAATTTTATCCACACTGGTTAGATATGTGGCATTACCTGTCATCGGTTTACCTCAAGTTGGTGGTAGCAAGGTTGAGGGAAGATCATAGTTGGAAGAGCCTTAGAGGTCATTGAGTTCTTTTATAGATGGTGTAATTGAGACAAAGAAGGGTAAAGTGACTTGCTTAAAGGCTACACAGTTAGCAAGTAGAAGCAGAATTTGAACCTAGGTCTTAATGCAAATGCAGCAGTCTTTTCACTATACCATGCTGCCTCCTAAAGGATTTTGCTTTTTCTAAAGGAAAGACCTTACCATGTTTTTAGACAAACTGGAAGAACTTGTGCAACATGAGACTGTAGATATGCAAGAGTAGGAGTGGTTGGTGGACCAAGGCCCTGGAGGATGTGAGTGGTGATGGTACCAAAAGTACCAGGGGAAAGTTAGCCTTAAAAAGAAAGCTATTTCCTTCTTAGAGAAAAGAGAGGAATGAAAGTTGAAGAATTTTGATAAAGTTAGGAGGGCAATTCAGGAAACTTGATTTTAGTTGAGTGGAACATAGGATCATCTGCTGAGAGTGATGGGGATAAGGGAGAAGTTGGAGAATTGGAGAGAGTGGAAAATGTTCAGATTTACTACTATGGGGGATATGATATGGACAAAAGATGAATAAAAGAACTAACAAATTAAGTATTAAGGGCTCAGATTTGTCTTGGTAGCATCAGTTTGCTGTGAACCCAGTATGTGGTTTGAATTTTTTTTTCTATTAACATTGTAAAGCTTAGAAGGAGTTAAAAAAAAATGTAGATGGTAAGGAGTCATTCAGGTTTGGAGATTTGTGTTTTAGAATTTCAGAGTTGGAATCATCCAGTCTAATGGTGTCAGACGCAAAGAGATATGGATCCAGAATGTTGACTTAGAAAACCACAAATTAACTTTATCTATGTTGTATTGTATTGAATGTTTACCAAAATATATTTTAATGTACTTGGGGGCCAAGGGCTAAATTTGGAACCTTTTTTTAATCCCTCAACAAAACTTCCCTCAATAACATACCTGAGTACCTCCCGAGGCAACCTTACTTATAGATAAAACATTTTCATGAGAGGAAGGCTTGGAACAGAGGTTAAGTAACCTTATTATTATTAGAAAGTGAAAGTCACTCCAAGGAATCTTATAGACTATTTTGTACAATGGAAATTACATATGCAGGATAAAACAATGTTTGTGGGGGGTAGAGTCAAGGTGGTGGAGTAAAAGCAGGGACTTGATTGAGCTCTCCCCCAAATCCCTCCAAAAATGACTCTGAACAAATTCTAGAGCAGCAAAACCCACAAAAAGACAGAGTGAAACAAATTTCCAGCCCAGTACCACCTGGATGGTTGAGGGGAAAGGTCTATTGCGCCAGTCTGGAAGAGGGGCACAGTTCAGCCTGGGCTGCGCTGGCAAAAACCAGGCCCCTGCAAACCCATAGTAGGCCACAGGGGACTGAATCACTGGCAGCTGTGGCAGTTTCCAGACTTATCAACCCACAAACGCCAAAGACAACTTAGGAGATAAGTGGAAAAGGTCTGTTGCACAAGGGTGAGAGAAGAATGCAGTGCAGCCCTGGGGCAGTGGTGTCGGCAGCGGCAGCACAGCAACAGCTGCTTCCAGAGCTCCCAACCCACAGACAATAAAAGAGTCAAACAACTGATCAGAAGGAAATTACAGGGATCTCTTTGCTGGCACTGAGGCAGGATTCTGTTGCTTTGCCCATTCTTGGATCTAGGTTGTCGTCTTGGGTTGGGGAGGAGCACTGGCATAGCAGAGCTTGTGGCAGCAGTGGAGAGGGAACCCTCCTCACAGTTCCAAGGCAGAAAAGAGTGCTTGTGATCACTCACACACCAGAGCACAGGCCAAGGGAAGAGTAAACACCTCTCCTTACATCATACCACCTTGGAAGAACTGAGAACTTACAGGTCCCTATAAATATCTCTGAAAACAGCTGCACAAAACCCCTGAAGCTTGAGACAGTACACCCTCCACACTGGAAACAGAGCCTGTCTTAACAAACAGTTAAAAAGTCAAGGCTGGGAAGATGAGCAAACAGCAGGAAAAAACTCAGACCATAGAGTCTTACTTTGGTGACAACGAAGAACAAAACACCCACTCAGAAGAAGACCACAGAGTCAAAGCTCCTACTTCCAAAGCCTCCAAGAAAAATATGAATTGGTCTTAGGCCATGGAAGATGGATTTTGAAAACCAAGTAAGAGAAGTAGAGGGAAAACTGGGAAGAGAAATGAGAGTGATGCAAGAAAATCATGAAAAACAAGTCAACAGCTTGCTAAAGGAGACCCAAAAAATACTGAAGAAAATAACACATTAAAAAATGGACTAAACTGAATGGCAAAAGAGGTCCAAAAAACTAATGAGGGGAAGAATGCCTTAAAAAGTAGAATAGGACAAATGGAAAAGGAACTCCAAAAAGCTCACTGAAGAAAATAATTCCTTAAAAATTAGAATGGAGCAAAAGGAAGCTAAAGACTCTATGAGAAATCAAGAAATTATTAAATAAAACCAAACAAATGAAAAAGTAGAAGACAATGTGAAATATCTCACTGAAAAAACAACTGACCTGGAAAATAGATCTAGGAGAGAGAATTTAAAAATCATTGGACTACCTGAAATCCATGATCAAAAAAAGAGCCTAGACATCATCTTTTAAGAAATTATCAAGGAAAAGTGCCCTGATATTCTAGAACTAGACAGGAAAACAGAAATTGAAAGAATCCACTGATCACTTCCTGAAAGAGATCCCAAAAGGAAAACTCTCAGGAATATTATAGCCAAATTCCAGAGTTTCCAGGTCAAGGGGAAAATATTGCAAGCAGTCAGAAAGAAACAATTCAAGTATTGTGGAAACACAATCAGGATAACACAAGATTTAGCAGCTTCTACATTAAGGGACTAGAAGGCTTGGAATATGCTATTCCAGAGGTCAAAGGAACTAGGATTACAACCAAGAATCACTTACCCAGCAAAACTGAGTATAATCTGTTGGGGGCGGGGTTGTCATTCAATGAGATAAAGGGATTTAATGCATTCTTGAGAAAGCAGAGTTAAATAGAAAAATTGACTTTTCAAATACAAGACTCAAGAGAAGCATGAAAAGGTAACAGGAAAGAGAAATCATAAGGGACTTATTAAGGTTGAACTGCTTACATTCCTACATGGAAAGATGATATTTGTAACTCATGAGACCTTTCTGCTTATTATGGTAGTTGGAGGGAATGTATATAGACATAGGGTACAGGGTGTGTTGAATATTAAGGGACGATATTTAAAAAATGAAGGGGTGAGAGAGGAATGTAATGGGAGAAGGAGAAAGGGAGAAGTAGAATGGGGTAAATTATCTCACATAAAAGAGGCAAGAAAAAGCTTTTACAGTGGAGGGGAAGAGTGGGGAGGTAAGAGGGAATGGGTGAGCTTTATTGTCATCAGATTTGGCTTAAGGAGGGAATAACATACACACTCAATTGGGTATGGAAATCTATCTTACCCTACAGGAAAGTAAGGGGGAAGGGGATGAGAGAGAGAGAGGTGATAGAAGGGAGGGAATATTGGGAAAGGGGGTAATTAGAAGCAAACAGTTTTGAGGAAGGACAGGGTCAAAGGAAAGAATAGAATAAATGGGGGGGAGGGTGGGATAGTATGGAGGGAAATATAGTTTTTAGTCTTTCACAACACAACTTATGGAAGTGTTTTATATGACTACACATGTATAACCTATATTGAATTGCTTACCTTCTCAATGAGGGTGGGTGGGGAGTGAGGAAGGGAGAAAATTTGGAACTCATAAAGTTTTAAAAACAAATGTTAAAAATTGTTCTTACATGCAACTGGGAAATAAGATACACAGGCAATGGCGTATATAGAAATCTATGATACCCTACAGGAAAACAGAAGAGGAAGGGAATAAGAGAAGGGGTGGGGGTTGATAGAAGGGAGGGCAGATTGGGGAAAGGGGTGTTCAGAATGCACGCCATTATGGAGTGGGGGAAGGGGAGAGATGGGGAGAAAATTTGGAACTCAAAACCTTGTGGAAACTAAATTGAAAAAAAGAAAAAAAAACCAGTGATTTCATTGCCAAGGTGGGTAGGAATAGGGGAGAAGGGTTAAAAAAAATGTTGAAAAAGAACTGAGGATTAAGAAACACAAGAGATCAAGGATTATAGACTACAGAATATAAACTTTTAAAATTTTTATTTATTTAATTTTTAATTTATGGATTAAAGCAAATATTTCTGTAGCATAGTATAATAAAAAAGATGATTGCACATGAAACTGAAAATCTGTTATATACAACTTGCTATTCCTTTTAAATATATGATAAAGTTATCATGAAAAAAAGTGTTTGCATTTTCCCTCTTGTGCATAGGTGTAGAAGTGAGCAGCAGTAAAAAGGTTAGATTCCCTCTTTTTCTGTCACTTCCTTAACAGTCCTGAATTTTTTCACTGCTTTTGCTATTTTTTTTTTTCGAACCCTGGGGATTTTTAGTTTAATTTCGTTTTATTTTAAGGTAAAACCAATTGCCAGAGTGGCGTGGTACTCTTTCAGGTGCGTCGTGGTTCTTGTAGAAAACATTTTGTGCAAGTTGTCTAATGAGCAGACAGCTCTCTACTACTGTGACATCTAAGTCTCTGACCTGTATTTGTTATGTGAGTTTCCACACACAGGACTAGTGAAATCAAAGTACCATATTAAAACCAAAAAAATAATCAAAATTGCATCCCAGTTTGTGTTTAAATATGTATTTTAAAAAAAAAGATTGTATAAGATCTCAAAACTTCTCCAACTCTTATTCATAGATTTTAAGCTAGAGGGGCACTTAAAGATAACCTGGTCCAACCTCCTTATTTTAGAGGTAAGAGAACTACTATGTTACCTGGAGAGGTGGCATTTTAATCTACATCTAGTATGCCAGAATAGCCATAGTACTACTTTGTTACCAGAAGAATTTATAAAGCTAATCTACTCCAGGGTTCCAATTTGGAATTTTGATGAAATAGAGTGAGCCTCTGCAAATTGCTTTCCCATGTGCTTTGTTTTATTACAGTGTTATCTCCTCATTCCTTTCAGGAGTGGGGTAAGCTGATCATGATCCTTAAGAATTAAATAGTAAACAACTGGTTCCATTGTTGTGTTTTGTGGAAGGGAGTCACAGGATCCCATGTTGTCACTGTGATGTGTTTGACATTTATTTGACAGACTTTTTTTTTTTTTAAACAATGGGTCACTACATGTAATATATTTCCCTTAGGACAAACTATAGAGAGGTAACCAAGGTGGAGGGTACTGCTTTTTCCTCTTCTACTTAGACACTAGAAGAAGGTAATTCTTCATTTTGATTCTGTTTGGGCTGAACAGATCTTTAGTGATAGGTACTGCTGAAATGTACAATAGATACATAAGACAGCATTGTGAAACTTGAACATTAATGTAATATGAAAATCCAACTCCATTTTGGAACTGTTCTTTTAGAATAGCCTGAAGAGCCAGTTTATCACCCATATGAGGGAAAAAAAAAAAAAACCACACCATCTTTCTTATTTCATTGTCACACTTTGTATTTGACCCAAAGAAATATTTTGTACTTTGATTACATGCCTAATTCACCAAAACTCAAATCCATCTTCAAAGAACAAAAATTTTCAACCAAAGAGAATATTTAGAACAAGGTACTTGATGGCAATTCCAGAAGAGGGCTTCCAGAGATGCTGTGAGTAATGGGAACATTGTTAGAATTAGTGTATATTTTCTCAAGTAGATAATACTATTTGAATATACAAACTCTTATATGTTTAAAAAATAAACCCAGCTATTTAACATGTTAATCTTGTTAGCACTCAACTTATTTTTCAATTGTACAACAGTTTTCTTGGCCAGAATTGGACACTAAGTCTCTGTAATTAACAATATAAAATACAGCAATCATGCCTCTCACTCCCTTATGAAGTAAACATTTCTAATGATATTCTTGGTGTTTTCTTCACTTCATTGTCCTAGTTCTGAAATATAGTAGTCTGTTGTGATTCACTTAGCACACTTAGGTGTGCTTATATATTTGTTAGCTGTCTTTATAATTATTTGAATATCAATTTTCTTTTTAACATGCCTTTTTAAAGTAACTTAGAATTTGTAAGTTACCATAAAATATTTCATTTTTGGAACAAAACTTATTAACATGCCTAAAACTCCTTTTTTTTTTTTTTTTTCCTCAGTTTTACCGGGCAGAAATTGAAGCTCTTCATTCTTCTGGCATGACTGCAGTTGTTAAATTCAGTGATTATGGAAACTACGAAGAGGTGCTTCTAAGCAACATCAGGCCCATTCAAGCGGACGCATGGGTACGTGATCACAAATTCTGTACAAAGACATAATCTACTTTGAAGAAAGTATATAGCTGTAAAAGATTAGCCATAAGTCATGCAGAAATTGAAGAGTACTTTGCTTAAACTGGTTACCTCTAAAAATAAGATCTTCATTTAATAAGTGCATTGAAGAACAGTTAAAAAATGAATACTATGGAATTATTTTTCTTGTATAATAAAATTAAATTGTACTGTGCTTTGGAAATAAGTACCCTTATTTACATGTTAGAGCCAAAAAATTATTTGTATGTGCAAAATGGGCTTTAATGCATATGTTCTTTCCCAGTTTGTTACTTTAAATTTCATTAAATTATGCCCAAAAAGTGTCAAATTGAAACTTCTGATTATACATGTTTATTATGTGTTGTTTCAGTTACATGTAAAAATTAGGGAAGAATGCTTTTAACTCTACTTATAAAAAATCTAACTGCTTTTATTACATGTATATGTATAGATAAACATGTCTGTTTAATAATTATTTTATCAATTATATTGGCCAAATGTTATGCCAAAACTGTATTATATTTTTAAAGTCATGATTTAAAAAGAATTGGCCTTGTGGAGTCCAACTTTATAAAGGCTTTATGTGGACTTTATAGAGATACAGTCTCAGCTACATTTAGGTAAAAAGATAAGTACATAGTAAAATTTGGCTTCTACCTAGCATTTATATAAAAGTGTATTGGAAATTATTCTTATGAAGTTCTGCTTATTGTTTCTTTATCCTCATTTTATATTAGATAATTAGAGGATTAACTTCTTGCTGATTATTTCCTTTATCTAAAAAATCTCCCAACATGATAGGAAAATTACATCTTTCAAGCATATAAATTACCTTCTTGCTTATTGTAAAATCCATCATTTTCTTATGAATTGCTCTCCAAATTTTTACTATTACATTTACTTTTTTGTGACCTTTTTTAGTTATCTCCACCCTCATCCAGGCAAAACTAAACATAATTGGGAACAATAAGTAAAATATTTGAAGTAATATTCATCTTAGGGATTCTCATTTTTCTTTTTCACATAGAATACAGTTTCTCAGGTCTCTGTTTCACAGATTTACAGTAGTTCTGATAGCAATAACAACTTTCATATTTAGGTAGATCTTTTTCCTCAGTCTTCTTTGAACTTGTGGTTATTTCCTGAAAGGCTGAAATGCCACTTTTCTAATTCATATTTGTTTGTTTTTCTGGGAGAAACTTAAAATCATTCTTTTCCTTTCAAGCATTTTTTACTCTTTCGCCTTCTAACATATTTCATTATTGCTTTCTCTTTCTCCATTTGCATCTCTTTTTTCATTTTTTACCTGCTTTTGATGGAGAAGATAATTGTTCATGCAGACAAAATTCCTTAAGGTTGTGTTCTTATTCGCCTTTCATTTTTCTTATTATGTCTATTAAGATTATTTTAGGAATTATAGTTAGGGATTCAAAATAGAGTTCTCATGCCACTTAGGTTGTTATAAAGATTGTTTTTTGGAGTGTCTTTGGTGGAACCTTTATTTTATTCTTCTTTCCCCGAGCAAAATCTAATTTCAAACTTTTGCTTTTTCACTCTTTCCTCATTTTTATCTTGGGTAGGTATAGACAACCAACACAATTATATCTTTTCACGTTAGTTCTTCCATTTAGTGCTTTTTTGTACTGAAGTGAGAACATTGCTTCCAGAATGATTTCTCCCTACCCCCTCCTCCCCTCACATTCATAGTCTTCATTACATTAAGCTTGTTTCTAGGAATATACAAGTTCAGTTGGTCATCATATTTGTCAGGTGCCTAAGTAGTGATTCTGTTGAGAATCACTACAGTATTCTTCAAGTCTACCTATTTATGTATAATTTCTTAATCTGGACTATTGGTTTTTTAGCCAATTCATTTTTTTTTAGTATGTGCTGCATCATTGTCCAGTTCAGTATTCCAAGTGTATCTGAATGATGACAGTAATCTTCTGTAATATATGAATGAATTATTTTACAAAAAGAATCAGAGTAGGACAAGAGAGTCATTAGAAGATCCAATTATCCCCTCACCTGTTTGTGAGTAATCAAATGACTGTCAAATTTGAAATACTACAGTTTCTAAAAAGTGTTGTAAACATGCAACATATTTGGAGATATTATTTATCATTACTGAGTCTAATATGTTTCTTCTCTGCCTTAAATTTCTTCATAGAAGTCATTCCTTACATGTAGAAATCATCAACTTAACATTTCTTTGCTCTTCTTTCTTTTAAATAAATGGATGTACATATGTATATTCATTCCGAAAACACCTAATGAAATGTACTGGATAAGATTTTTAGTGAATTTAAGCTATAGATTGTGTGGGATCCCATTAATTTCTTAAAGTTCTGTTTTGGCCATCTGTCTGTATCTTGGCTTGTATTCATGGCTTTCTATCTGGTGAGTTGTAACAGATTGAAGCTTAAATCCACCATATTTATTAGAAATACCAAATGATCAAAAGTAAAAGACTCACTGTGCCAATAACCAAGTAATTAAAAATAGCATATGAGATACTTTTAAGGGCTGCTTGTTGCAGGGAGATTATTAGAGGCCTTACACAAGTCTTTATTCACACTGCAGATTGTAGATATTTTTTCTACCTTTTTAGCTCTTGTACCACTTATGGGCCATTACTATTTTTATTGAGAAATTATACTGTATCTTTTATTTAAGAGGTTATGTGTTTCTTTCTTGCATACAGTTTTCAGACATGTACCTCTCTGTTTTCCTAAATGTAGCAATGATCACTCAATGATGATTTTTGTATTTTACAGAAAAAAAACCCCTACGTATAAACTTTGAAAGCCTTTATAGAAATAAGTTGCTTGTTTTGTCTCTTAAAGGTATAAGGGTACATTATCAAATGAAAAGCATGAAATATTAAGAGACTCTGAGATAATTAATAGCCTGTTATGTGGAAAATTAAAATAAAGTCAAGATAATACTTAAACTAAAGTGTTAATTTTTTCTCATAAAGTGCAGGAATATGGTGTTTATAAAGTTGTGCCTAAATGAAGTATTTACTTGTTATTACTATCTGGATACTTCTTTCATTTTCTTTTCATAATCCTTCAGAGATGATATTACAGGTGTCTAGAAATCTTTTTTTCTGCTATTATTAAATAACTTCTTTCTACACACAGTTTTACTAAGCCAGATCTTAGTTTTATTGATAGGTTATCTTTGATTCTTTGAAGGCACTAGGTTTTTCCCTAATTCTTTCTTGTAGTCATGAGTTTTAAGTTTTGTATCTTTTGTGTAGTCTACTGCCCTTATCATTTAATGTAATTTATGGTCAAAATATTTTGCTCATCCTCAGAATGAAGGCTCTAATTATTTTGTTTTTCTCACAAATTGATTTCTGAGATTATAAACTTTCCCAAATGGAATAAATGGAAAAAATAAACATTCTTATCTATTATTCTTATAACATAAAAAATCTAGAATATGAACTTGTTTTCTTTCCACTGTATTAAAAAAAAAATCAAGGGCAGAAAAACTGTTACTTGTGTTACCTGGAGGCATTCTCTGAATTGGTTCCTTTTAACTATAAAACTAATGCCAGAGGCAATTTGGAAGCACTATAAAATGTCCTTCCTCTGCTGTCCAGGCAGACCTTTTGTGTTTTCAGGTTGTTGTAGCTGCTAAAAGCTATTATAATACCAAGAAGAACATTGCCAAGGATTGTTCTTCTGAGCATATTCATGACCCAGATTCTGGTGTGAGAGTTCCTTTTGTGTCCTAAGAAATATTCTGTTGAATGCTGTTTTCCTGTTTTATTTTTTAGTTTTGTACATCTTCATTTTAGTATCAGAAAATATTAATAGTTTATATATCCAATGAGGAAAATCAGGATTATAAAGAGGAAAAATGTCCCAAGACTGTGTGCAGTAGGCCAGAATCCTGCCTCCCCAGTAAAATGAAATATAAATAAAATAAAATCTTCTATATAAATAAAGAGAAGTGGCCAATTTCAAGAATTTGTGGGGTTTGGAATTTTACAGACAAAAGTAATTAACCAGAAGGTTATAGTGATAATTTTATATGTATTTAAAATTATGTGATTCTAGAACAGGAACATTTACATTTTTCCATAGTATGCCACATGATCAGAAATCCCTCTGGGTATGAGTCTCATGAATTTCACTATAAAATTAAGTATATTCAGTTTCAGTTACATTTACTAGTTTATCAAAGCTTGCTCTTTGGATGCTTGTGTGCAGTCAGTAACACAACCCCATTGGCAGGCAGGTGGTTGAGTATGATTAGCCTGCTAATTCATGTGTACTAGCTAATTACTTACAATTTTATTTTGCTAAAAATCTCACGTTACCCATACCTTGGGATCAGGTGGGCTGCATTTGGCCCATGGACCAACCTTATTGTCGGACACTTTAATTTCTAGAATCCTTCATAGGATAGAAATTCTTAAGACTAAAATTTTAAGGATAGCATCTCTGTTTTTAAGCATTTTTCCAGGTTTAAAACTCAGATAATTTGGGATTTTCTGTGTTTAAAGAAACAGTAAATGCTAAGAAGTTCTTTAATATATAAAATATTTTAGAGAAGTAATATTAGATTTGCAGATGATCGATCAATATCTTTTGATTTTCCCATTCAAAGCCCTTTATTTTACATCTTAATAAATTAACAGTAAAATAAATGCCAGTTCTCAATAGTATCAATGTGTGTTGAAGGTGATTTTGATTTTGATTTTTATCATAAGCTGATGTTCTTACTGAAATATTTAATATCATCTTAGTATTTTCCTTTCTTTATCTTAAAAGCTTTTTAAGATAACACACTAGAAATGGGAAAAAAAACCCATTATTTAAATTGAATAAAGAACATTAAGAAATATTCACAACCAAATTATATTTATACTATTTAGTGACTTTGCATTTGACAGGACCATTAAAACTACTATATCAAATCTCATAGGTTTCTTTATAAACCATTCATTTCAGAAAGATTTATCCAATTGTTTTAAAGTGAAAGGTTTTGTACATTGTAATAGCTAATGGAAAAATGCAAGGTTTTTTTTTTCTTCTATTTTTCTCACTATCCAAAAAGCTCCATGTATATCTGGATAAATTTTTAAATTAGAGTGTATATTTGATCTTAAATTTCTGTACTTAAAACAGTTGATGTCAATAAAATACTTAATATTTTCCACTACAAGTACTTGAAGAGAAAATTGCTCTTGATTAGCTGAAATATTGCAGAGTTATTAAAGGAGCAAAAGCTCTGGCCTAGGAGTTCAGCCGCTTAGATTCCAGGCCTGGCTGTGCCACTGGCCACACTGTGTGCTTTGGGTGAGCCAGTAGTCCCTCTCTCCCTGCCTCAGTGATCTCTCTAAGGTGTTGTCTTCTAACACTTACACAGTTTTATTATTCTTCAGAAGCATTGCACTGTAGTAGAAGGAACTTGTGAGAATGAGTCACCTAAGTGATGCTCTCCAACATTTAGTATTGTTATGCTGCTTTTGTTATCTGAGCCCCAGTTTCCTCCTCTGTAAAATAGGAACAGTAACACTTGCACTCTTTAAATCCTAGGCTTGTTGTGAAAAGAACTTTAAAATGCTGTATCACTAGAGGAAGGGGGATGGTAGTGGCAGGAGGAGGAAGAGTGACTATAAATATTAAATGTGTTTTCAAGTTCACAATAAAAAAGAACCAAAAGAGTTACAAAGCTTTGCTGTTGACGTAAAATGTTTCTAGTCTTTTCCTTGGGGGAAAAATTTATTTTGGATCATGGCATATGTATTTTGTCTGCTGATTCTCCAGTACTTCCCTTCACAAATGCTGTATTAGGACTTAGGATACTAGGGCATAATCTAAAAAAAGGAAGCCCATGGATTCCACAACTGCACAAGGTTTGCAAACTGCTATTGTAAAAAAGATATACTCTACATAATCAAGTAGAAAAGTAGTGTTGTATAGTGGATAGAATGCTGATCTTAGAGCCAAGAAGATGTAGGTTCGAGTCTTGCCTCTGATACTACACACTGCTCATGTGACCCTTGATTTAACCTCTCAAAGCTCTAGGTAAATCTGAATTAATCACCAAGTATTTATTAAGTACCTACTATGTGCCAGTCAAAAAGGCACAGGGTACAAAGGATTAATGAATGAAACTGCCTTCTTATAATGAACTTACATTCTAACAGGGTGACAAATACATGTAAAAATATATATACAGCATAAATATTAATAAATACATGTACTCACATAACAGCTCAATGTAAGGTAAATCAGGAGAGAAGGCACTAATAGTTGGGAGAGATCAGGAAAAGCTTCATGTTAAAAATGGTACCTCAGATACATTTTAAAGAAAAGAGGCACCGTAAGGAGGGAGAGGAAAGAAAGGAGTATATTCCAGATGTGGGAGATGGCCATTGCAAAGGCAAGAAGATGGGAGATGATATGTTGTGAGTGAGGGGTAGTGAGAAGGCCAGTTTGATTGGATGGCAGAGTGTAGAAGAGGGAGATAACAAGTATTTATTAAGCACCAACTATGTTCCAGTCACTCTGCTAAGCACTTTATAATTATCTCATTTGATAACTATTGATGACAGAGTGCAGGAAAGGAGATCGGTTGGGACCATGTTGTGTAGATGGGACTATTTTATATAAACCTGTAAAAACTAACCAGAGGAGTTTACATTTTATTCTAGAAGAAGGAATAGCAAGCCACTGAAGTTGATTGAATAGTAATCACATACATAAAAGAAAATTATTCAGCAGAAGTGTGTAGTATGTGCTGGAAATGGTTCAAGACTTAAGACAGAAAGAAAAATTAGGAGACTTGTAAAAATCTAGGTGAGAGAGAATGAGAGCCTGAACTATGATGGTAGTTCTCCACATGAGTGGAGAAAGGGGTAGGAGTTGGAGGGAGAATCAGTCAGTCAACAGACATTAAGCACCTACTATGTGCTAAGCACTGTGCTAAGCACTGGGGATACAAAGAATGGTAAAAAATAATCCCTGGTCTCAAGGAGTTTATAATCTAATGGGGGAGACAGCACACAAACACCTATATACAAATAAGATATATACAAGATAAATTGTATATAATCTACAGAGGGAAGGCAGTAAGAGAGACTGGGAAAGGCTTCCTGCAGAAAGTAGTATTTTATCTGAGACTTGAAGGAAGCCAGGGAAGTTAAGGTGAAGAGGAGGGAGAAAATGCTAGGCATGGAGGACAGCAAGTAAAAATTCTTAGAATCAGGAGACAAGTGTCTAATGTGAGGAAAAGCAGGGGAGCCATGTCACTGAATCACAAAGTATGGTGTGTGTATGTGTGTACGTAGGGGAGTGTGTAAGATGTGGGTAAGAAAACTGCAAAGGTAGAGTGGGGCCATAGAGGTGGGAGCTGTTGTGAAGGCAGAACCAACAAAATCTTGCCACTAATTGTGTTGGAGATAATGAGGAGTCTGTGATGATGCCAAATTATAAAACCAAGACACTGGAAGAAGAGTTGGAAGAGGGAAGGATTTAGAGGAAAAGAGGACGAATTCAATTTTAGACACATTGAGTACAAAATATCTCTGGCATATTCAGTTTGAAACATTTGATAGGCAACTGGTAATCCAGAACTGAAGCGTAGGGGAAAGACTAGGGCTGCGTAGAAAAGATAGTTAAACTCATGGGAGCTGATGAAGTTACCAAGAGAGTGAGTACAGAGGGAAAAGAGAAGGCTCGGGACAGAACCTTGGGGAATACTCACAGTTATGGGGTATAATATCGATGATTAGCCAGCAAAGGAAATTGAGAAGCATTCACTTGGGTAAGGGGTCACTCAGGAGAGAATAGTGTCACAGGAAAACAAGATAGTCGGTCATTTCAAAGGCAGCAGATAGTTTGAGAAGGATCAGGACTTTTATGACCCTAAGTTTCTCAGAAAGTTCCAGGCTGCATTGGTAGCAAGAATGTTCTCATGTTGGAGTCCCCCATATCCATGAAATCACTAGTTCAGCCCCTATCTGTATCCAATATATAAAAACATCCACTATGCAGAGAAATATTTAATTAAAGTAATAATTCACATTTATACAATAAAGTTACAAAATCCTTTATATGGTAGATAATTATCCCCATTTTATAGATGAAGAAACTGAGGCTCAGATCAAAGGACATGTCAAGATTATACAGCCAGTAAGTAGCAAGCCGAGACTGAAACTCATTTTCTTTTGTTTTCAAGTTGAGTGTTCTTTTCATTACCTCCCCAAATTCTCTCTCATATAAAGAATTCAAATCTAGTACACAAAATTTACCTGCTTCTCATCTTAGCTGCACCGTATACAAGTTTATATTACTCTTCTAATTAGACTAAGAAAAAAGGACTACTTTAATCATTTAAATTAAATACATTTTTCTCAAATTATTGTTACAAAGTTTTGAAAAAGCATGGTTTAATTGTTTTAAACAACATCTCACACAGTGTGTAATAGAGTCCAGCACAAAGCACAGAGTGCTAGAATTGTAGTCAGGAAGACCCAAATTCAAATCTTTCCTCAGGTACTTAGCTGTATGACCCTAGGCAAATCATTTAACTTTTCTCAGCCTTAGTTCTCTTATCTTTAAAATGGCAGTAATAATAGCACTTCACTGGGTTGTTTGAGGATCAAATGAGATATGTCATATATGCATATTATATAATATATATTAAATACATATGTATTATATATACTAATATATAATATATGTAAACTATAGATAACATCTATAAAATGCTTTGCAGACCTTAAAGTAGTACATAAATGCTAACTACTCATTGCTGCAATCCAGGGGATTTTCTGTATCTATCATACCTCTCCAGTAGCTCTCCTATGGATTCACTGATAGTAGAATTCTTGTTTCCATAAAATATGAACCAAAGAGATCTGTTGTAATTATACACTGTGTAAATGAATTTTGTACTCTACGTAAATGCATTGGAGAAAGGTTTTTCTGGATTACCTGGATTTTAAAATCTCTGAATTATGCTCAGTGGAAAGAATGATCAATAATGAAACCCTTTTGAATATATTTTACATTTTCCCAACATAAATGACTTCCTCCGTGATTTGTTAGAATGCCTATATATATTTCATTATTTCCCAACTACATATTAAAAAAAATTAAATAAATTAACATTCATTTCTTAAAATTTGAGTTCCAATTCTCTCTCTCAGAATGCCTATATATCTAGTAATTAAGACAGGTAATCTTTTTAGAATCAAAGGACTTGGGTTCAAATCCTGGTTCTGTTAACTTAATAGCTGTGTGACTTTGGAGAAGTCATTTAACTTCTCAGTTTTCTCATCTGTAAAATGGCAGGTGTGATGAACTAGCTTAGTGGTGTCAAACTCAAATAGAAAAGGGATTCCTTGAATTGCATATTGACTTAGAAAACCATAAATTAACATTAGATTGTATTGTGTTTTTATATATTTTGTTAAACATTTCTCAGTTACATTTTAATTTTGTTTGGGCAAGATTTTGATACCTGTGAACTAGATGACCTCTGGAGATCCCTTCTAGTTGTAAATCTGTGATCTGATGATGTAGTATTGTACCATTATTGAATATTTCATTTCCTTAGGTTAGGATAACTCCTCTCTTCATTTATTAGAATTCCAAGCTGTTGCTTTAGATGGGTGATCTTTCTTTTTAAAGCTGTATTTTATATTACTCTGGTCATATTTTTAGATCTCTAACTGTAATCCGTAAAAGAGCTTAAAATGAATGATTCTGACATTTATGACATTTTAAGTATCAAGGTAAAAACCTGATTTTCTGTAAAACCCAACAGATAGTTTCACAAATATGGAATGAACTGTTTCTTGTTTAAATGAAGTTGCTTTTAGTTAGGAGATTTATTTAAATATCTGTGACTGTAGCACCAGATATATTATTATTCCTCTTCTAAATAAGGAACGAAAATTATGTTTCTTTTGATAAATAGCAGCCTAATATATGGAATTCTGAGTTGATGGAATTGGAAAAGGAAGAAGTAAATTTGGTCCACTTAGATTGACTTTTATTCAGTTTTAATATACATTCCCCCCCACCCCCCGCCAAGAAATTTTAAGGTAATTCCTGGAAAATGGACTGGTAAAAAGCTATGGCTTCAAAGGGTATGGAGTTGCCAAGGGAACACATTTCTTTTGACTTGAGTATATTCTCTCTCTCCAGGGATACCCATATTGTTAATAATTTTCTGCATGAAAATTTTCTTTTTTCACAAACTCTACTAAACTTCATGAAATTAAGATGCATACATTGTTTGAAAAATTGTGGCTTAAGAATTTTGTATATTTTCTCCTTGAAATACCTACAAAATGCAGCAAATACTTTCTTTCCCCAAGCTATATGAAGGTGGTAAAGTGAATGAGACTTATTTTTCCATTGCTATGCCCATTGAACAACCCTATAATTTAGAATTCCAGTGTTCTTGAGGTTTCTGTAATCCTGCTTAACTCTCAGGAGGCATCCTCTTTAACTGTTTTTTAATCTAGTACTATCTTCATTTCTGATGGATTTCCAAAGTTCCAAATGCAGTCTTAAAAAGGATGAAAAAATAAATATTGCTCATTGTGCTGTAGACTTTAATCCCTTTTAGATGGAGCTCCCTCAGTGTACCTTTCCTCTTCTACAGGCAGTGATGGTGAATCTTGATGAGGTTAAGGGCTACAAATGGATTTTTGATACAATCTGACTACAGATCATAATGGGCCATCTGTTGTGCTTTCCCTCTTTTTAGTCTTGCATGTGTTTGTCTCCAGTCATTTCTAAATGCTGTTCCTTTTTCATCTTCTCAATTATTGTTTTCCCTCAGTTCCCTATTTCTAATTCATCATTGTATCTTTTTGGCCTTCTTCCTCTTGGCATCTTCTTCCATTTCCTTTGTTTATCTCCACCTCTGTTGACTTGTGGTATTTATTGGAGCGTATGGATGTCCCTCCCTCCTGCCAGTCCCTTAAATCCTAATTCCCCTGGACTTCACTGGACCTCATACCACTTGTTCCAGTATCACGTGCAGTAGGTTTCACCATCACTCCTCTAGGAAAAGAGTGAAGTTGAGCTGTCTCCTTGAGAGAAACACTCTGGTGTTATAGAGCTTCCAGTTCCATTAAAGGAGGGAACTACTGGCAAGAGCTTGACACCTTGGCCTGAAAGAACTACCTTAGCTGCCTGTCATTGGGTGAGCTCCATCAAGAAGGGAAAGGAAGTACTGCAACAGTGAGTATGTTTTATTTATTTTCTTTTTTAAAGAAAAACATAGAAATATATATATATATACATATACATATATATATATATTTTAATGTGAAGTAGAGGCTTACTTACATTATTAAGCATCCAGAGCATTTGATAAGGGAAAAGAGACATGGTCTTGCCATTTGTGGCACGCAAGTCACTGTTAGCATTGTCCAACTAATTCCTTCCTTGTTTTAGATTTTCCAAATGTAAAATGGAGCACTTGTTTCTGGATTACGTTGTTAAAGATTTTACAAGCCTCCTATTAATGATATGAGGTCTTTAATGACACAGAATTCCACATAATTATTTTAACTTAAAGCATTTTTTTAAAAAGTCAAATGGAAATTTGACATGTGAAAAGCAAGATTCTTTCTTTTCCCTTCCCAAAGAGTTATTTGATCTTTGTTTGAGTTGATGGTATCATTATTCCTTAAAATCATTTATGTGCCTATTTTGTTGTATACTTCTAAGTAATTATGGCATTAATAAAAATGTTTTATGAAAGGTAGTTCAATGAATCACAATATTTCATGTGTAATTCTCTCCAATTCATTGGACCTTAATTTTTCTTTTAAACTGTATTCTCAAGCATTTTGAGTGTTAATACTATATAATGTGTATTGTTTTGAAACTTTAAGGAATGAGCATTTGCAAAATTTCTTGTTACAACAACTTATTGGTGCCTTTTCACACAATTTCTACGGGAAAAAGCACAACTGTCATGAATTTTATTGTATGCTACTAAAGCAAATACTGTTTTTACTGTCAAAACAGTCTTTAATAAAGACTATGAAACCAAAAAAATCCTGAAAACAAGTGAATTTTGCAGTATGTGTAGCTATTTGGTAGTTATATTTTGCTGTATATATAGCTACAGAGGGAACAGAAATCCTAAACAAACCAAAAGTTTTCCTTATTTTGGTGTTCTTTTCTACCTCCAGGCTAATAAAGATATGGTCATCCTTTCAGATTTTTTACACTGACTTTTCAAATTGTTATTTAAGGACTTTTGAAATCTAATATTCGAGCTGTAGTTATCCATTTTGGTGGCATTATCATGACTCCATTATCCTTTTATTTTACTGTTACTAACTATTGATGTTATTATCAATCCATCGGGGATGTATATAACCTAAATATTTAAAAATTTGACTAATCCTAGGGTTCAATGAGATGTATAAGAAAATTATTCCTACTTGTTTTGGAGTCCAGTTAGGTAAGAATCTTTACTAGATTACCCATGAAACTACTGGTAAGTTCAGTGGAAGTCATTGGGTAATTGAAGTGGTACATAGTCCTGGTGGTCCTGGTGGTTATCTAATAAAAAAGTTGTTATAATCAAGACTGTAAATATTTTTATCAGTAATAAAGCTTAATACGGATTAGATACTAAACACTCTAGTTTACTAATACAAATTTATTATTAGTTACACAAAAAGCTTTTTAATCTAATCTTAAAAATAGCACTGACCCACATGCCCTTAAAAGTAAAAGAATTTTTAAAAGTACAAGATTGAATTAAAAAGGAACTAATAACAAGGTTAGAAGGTTCAATAATTACCTGTATTTGGTTTAAACAAATAGAACTAAATAGAACTTGTTGGAAACTCCAGAGAGGCAGATCTTCAGCTTGACATAGAAGGAGATAACCTAACAATTAGTTGTCAGGAAGTAGAAGAGAGTGCATCAGGAAAGAATGACTTTTCCTTCAAGAAGCGTTTCCATTGTAGACTAGTTGACCTTTTGAGAATATTGTAGCAGAGATTCCTATTCAGGGACAGGTAGGACTAGGTGAACTGAGGTCACTGCAATTCTGAGATCCTATGAGTCTCATTAAGCAGGTGAAAGAGATGAAAAATGACAGAGTTCCTGCCTTCATGGAGTTTATAATCTAATGATAGAGTTTGGAAACTCATAGAGATCCTGAAAAGGGTTATGTAAGGAAGGATAGGAGTGACACCTTATACTCAACTATCTATACTTAACAGTTTGATCTTGTCTATATGTTATCCTTCCCATATTATATTTCTAGGAAATCAGATGCTACCTTCTAGTTCATGTCATCTACCTGAGCAACATGTAGTAGGGAACAGTAGTATCCAGTTCTAGTTTTTACTTCATAAACCTAAGATTTACAGTCCATAATGTGTAGTTTTTCCTGTTGCGATGACCACATTTTTGGTGCTGTTTAATAAATGCATCAGGTAAATGTTGCGAGCCTTGAATATTTGAAAGCAATATGTTTCCTGGAAAGTAGAAAAGAAGATACAATGGGACACATGCTCTAGTGCTTTCAATTTCCTCTTGTGATCATTTTCTTGTGTTAATTTGTTTGGAATTAGGAAAGTGAAGTATCATTGTTAAATTTTGTCTCAATGACAACCTCCCCCCCAAAAAAAAGAAAGAAAGAAAGAAACAGACTACAAAGCATTCCCCTTTCCAGCTCTCACCTGCCACACACAAAGTAGCAAAACATAGTACAACTATTAGAAGTTATACTTTGGTAACTTGCTGTTTGTTAAAGTTAAGCTATGTGCTTCAATCTTAACAAGGTGATACCTACTTCATCCATGTGTTTAACCTGGTTACTTTGCCTTTAACATTGACTTTATTTACATATTATAATCAATGTGTATTTTTTTTGTTTTCCTTTGCATCATGTAATATTATGGTATCATGGATTTAGAGTTGTAAAAGGACTTCAAATATAAAGACCATTTAATCCAACTCACTCATTTTGCAGATGAGGGAGCCCAGAGATTTGAGTAACTTATTTACTCGAGGTTACACAGGTTACAAAGTTACCACTCTAGTGAGTATGCAGAGTCATGATTTGAACCTAGGTCCTCTGACTAGAGATCCAATGTTTTTTCTACTGTACCATACTGTTCATACAGGTCTCCCCATATTTCATGAATTCTTCATATATATAATCCATTTCCTTGCAGTGCTGTTGTTGTCCAGTAGTGTTCTACTCTTTGTGACCACCTTTGGGGTTTTCTTGGCAAACTGGAATGGTTTGCCATTTTCTTCTCCACTGCATTTTGCAGATGAGAAAACTGAGGCAAACTGGGACAAGTGACTTGCCCAGGATCACATAGCTAGCATTTGAGGCCACATTTGAACTCAGTTTCTTCCAACTCTAGGCCTCACTTTCTATCTACTATATCACCTAGCTGCCCCCTTATAATGCTATGACATTCCAGTTTCATTGTTTTTTTAATTATTAGATTTGCCTAATTAAAAAAATTTAATTAGTGCTCACTCTTAAATCTTTTAATAGAATCAAGATTTAAAATTTTTTTATCTTATTTTGTATCTTTTCATTTTAAGATTTTGAGTAATTTCTTTACTTTTATGTCAAAGATGTGCCTCTTCCAAATAGACCTATTGATTCTCAGATTTTAAAAATTGATTGAATAGATGATCTTTTTAAATGTCAAGATGATTTCTAAAAAGTCTTTGGCACAAATAAACTGATATTCCTGATTGGTATTTTGCCTGCCAAGATTACCAATTGTATTAAAGTCAGAGTTAATGCTTACTTTGTACTCATTTCTATTGAAATAGTTCTCATAAATGTAAGATCCTTTCTAGACTACTATTGGGAAGCATTGGAGCTGATAATAAAGAAATTAGAACTGTTAAAAAGTTGTTAATGTGCCAAGTTCTCTTGAATTGTATACCAGAATTCTTTAGCCATCAGCAAGGGAAATAAAATAAAAAGTTCCTGTTGCATACTTTCGGCAACTTATTAGGAATAATACAGAGTAGGAAATATGTGTTATAATTCCTTCATATGGGAAAAGAAACAGGAGTTATTTAAGAAATCAGAGATTGCTAAGTCTAAATGTCATTATAAAGAAGCTATTATTAATAATAAAGGACCAGATCAGAACTACTTAAAATACAACTTAGAAATGGATAAGATTTGCTTTCTTAAGAAGGAACATAGCTACATTTGCCCATGAGTTTTTTGAAGATTTAAATAAGATATACTTTGAGGAATTCATTTTGTAAAAGTTGAATAGGTGTAATTTATGTGAATTTGCTATTATGCAGTACAATGACTATAATTACAATGATGAATATAAGGGCTGAAAGATTCTGATTTAAGGGCATGAAAAGTGATCAAAGAAAAGGTTAAAGGTGGATTTGGGGTCTCAGTACATAGTTTTAGGATCATCTCTATAATCCATTGTTGGATTTTTGACCAAGTTTTTTGAAGCATTCTCTGTAAAAAATAACTTGTGATCTTCAAAAAAGTTTACTTTTTGAGGTAAGAATTACTCTAATTCTTATTTAATACACCTAGCAAAGCTCAGGAGAACATAATCCTCTTTTGTTTGTTATGCACAAAAACACAAAGCCATGCCCTTGTTTTTGTGATTGTTTTGCCATGGAGCCAATTCTAGGCAAGGCATAGAAGTCAAGAGTAGGTAACATTACATTAATAAGTATTCTTGTCAGCTGAATCTCAGCTTGTCTCTGAGATAAGCAGAGGAGACAAAACCAACATTAACTTCTGAATCTTCTCCATTCTCCAAATTAACACTCTTGTTCTCATCTTCTTTATGAACATATATTTTTTAGAAGAAAAATATTCTAATTAAGGTAATGGCAGGGTGAGAATCATTGATAGTTACTCCCCATCCCCCTTTATGTTAACAGGGGTATGTGGTTGTTCACCCAAATACATTTCCAATTGGTAGAATTTCAGATGAATTGGAAAGATGTTTGAGCAGAGTATCCTCCCTTAAATCCTCTTGTACTTAGAACAAGTTTCTGGAAGGGTAGATAAGAAAGGAACATTTGTGGCCCTCTAGCTTTCTTCCTTTAACTTGAGGGAGAAAAGGGAAAGGACAACAGAGATATGTAGGAAGGTTTTATGAAGTAGGAAGAAGTTGTGAAGAATTAGGAAGCCTCTTTAGGAGGAGAATTAGGAACCTTGGAGGGGGAGGTGGGTGGTTCAGTCAGCATTTATTAAGTTCTGCTATGTGCCAGGAACTGTGCTAAGTGCCTTGCCCTCAATAAGTTCAGAGTCTAATGGGGGAGATAAGCAAACAAAAATGTACGTATAAGCTGTATACAGGATAAATAGGAAATAATTTACAGGGGGAAGTCATTAGAAAGATGAAACTTTAGTTAGAACTTGAAGGAAGCCAGGAGAAAAGAGATAAGGAGGGAGAGCATTCTAGTAATGCCAGAAAGTCAGAGAAAATTCTCAGAGACATGTCTTGTTCATGGAACAACAAGGAAGCCAGTGTCACTGGATCAAAGAGTATGGGGGATGGGGGAAGGGAAAGGAAGTAATGTTGAGATGAGGGTGATTATAAGAAGGCTAGAAAGATAGAGAATGAGGGAGATAGAGAATTTTGGGCCCCATTCTCTCCCTCTTCCTCTGAGCTAAGGCAGTAATCCAAAGGAGTAAGGAGTGCTCTGTTTATTGCCTCATTCACCAGTTTGCTATGTGGAGTCCCTGGTCCAACCAATTCAATTCCAATTTTCTTTTTGTCTCTCAAAGAAAGGGAGAACAACTACAGAATAAACTAAGCAAAGGCAGTTCCAAAACCCCGGTGTCTGTACTTTCCCAGCTCCCAATGCCTGGGGGCAAAGGGTGGCCTCTGCCAGAAGAGTAAAAAGACTTGGATTCCTGACCATGAGGTCTTTAGAGGGTCTCAGTAACGTTCTGATCTGTCCAGTACAGTTGACTGTACAGTCAACTGACAGTACAGTACAGTGAGATTGTTTGGTGTTATTGTGTCAAAGTAGTAGTAATTGCAGTTATTTACATTTACAATGTATGCCTAATTGCCATGCAGTATTACAGCTATTATGCATAATTTTAAATGTTACAGGTTGACTTTGTATTTATTTCTACAATACTAAACTCCATTTAAGTATATTTAGCCTTTCAAAGTTTATTGTTCTTATAGCATGATTGCACTTCAAAAAATTAGAATCATAGCATTAGAGGGAACAATAATAATAATGATAAAGATTTCTGAGTGTAAAATCATCTTTAAAAGGTTAAAAATGGGGGCAGCTAGGTGGCACAGTGGATAGAACACCAACCCTGGAGTCAGGAGGACCTGAGTTCAAATTCGGCCTCAGACACATAATACTTCCTAGCTGTGTGACTCTGGGCAAGTCACTTAACCCCAATTGCCTCACTTAAAAAAAAGAAAGTTAAAAAATGTATTAACAATTAGTAACATAAAAAATGTAAGGTGAATAAAAAAAGAACCTTTGTGGATTGTCTGACTTTACATGACTTCAATTTCTTTGATACCATACCCCTTCCTCAGTTCCCTCTAATCTGTCTGTTGTCCAACAGATAAAATACAAACTTCTCATCTTCAGTAGTATGTCTTCCACATAACCTTCTCCAATCTCCCTATTTTCATATATCACAAAATTTCAGAGTGGAAAGGGACCTCAGGTTATCTAGATCAATGAAGGTCCCACCACACCCCCACCCAAATTCGTAAATCTTTATGTTAATACAGCAAGTAGTCATCTAGCTTCTACTTAAGGGCCACCAGTTGGGGGAGATTCACTACCTTTCTAGGCAGCCCATTTCATTTTTGAATCACTGTAATTATTAGTACCATTTTTCTACCATGAATTCTAAATTTACGTCTTTTCGACTTCTACCCATTGCTTCCAATTCTGCATTCTGGAGCCAAACAGAACATAAGAACTTTTTTCAAGAGCTTGAAGACACTTATCAGGTCCGTGAGCCTTCCCTTCTCCAGACTAAACATTTCTAATGCCTTCAGTCCTTTTACGGGCACATGCTTGAGTTCCTTCACCATTTTGATTGATCTCTACCTTATCAATGTTTTTTTTTTTTTCCTAAAAGGTGGTGCCTAGAATTAAGCATAAGACTCCAGATATTGTCTCACTGCAGCAATCATCACTTCCCCTTTTCTTGGAAGCTCTGACTCTTCATGCAATGGAAGAGCTCATTAGATTGTTTGGCTGCTGTGGCAACAGTGTGGTATGATCCCAGAGGTCACTGAATCAACTTCCTTCATTTTACATATGAATAAACTGAGACCTGGAGAGATTAAGTAGCTTTCCCCCATGGATAAAAGTGACAGACCCAAAATTCAAACCCAAATCTTTTGTTTCTAAATCTAGCAGTCTTTACAGAGTACCAATTTTTCCACAGTCCAGTTTTCTAGCATGTCAGATTCGTTTTAGATCCTGAATTTGCCATCTAGGGGTTAGCTAACCCTTTAGCTTTGCGACACCTAAAAATCTAATAAGAATGTCATGTGTGCCTTTGTCTTAAGCAGTGATAAAAATGTCAGAAAGCACGCGATGAAGCAGTGATCTGTAGATCTTCCAGCTCGACACGGAACCATTAAGGACTCCTTTTTGATTCCAGCTATTCAGTGGCTTCCAAATCCATCTAATTGTAGTATTGTCTAGTCCATATCTCTGTATCTTTTGCAAAATAACATCCAATACACTTTATCAAACACTTTTGCCAAAATCTAGGTAAACTGTCTAGCATTTTTTGTAACATACTGGGTGAGTAATCTTGTCAAAAAAAGATTTAGTTTGACATAACCTCTTTTTTGCTGAAGCTATACTGGTTCTTTGTGATCACTGCTTCCTTTTCTAGCACTCTTTAAATAATACATTCTAAGGAATGTTCTTTGTAAACAATATGGCTTATTATAAGTATGAGTTGGCTGCCTTATAATTCTGGTTGAGCTAATAACTTTCTATGGGTTATAAAATATTTACACCATGACCTAGATCTTTTAGAGGCATTGATTTTTTTAGAACCTTCACCAAACTAATATTTTGATAGCAACTCTCCCAGCTATATGTCAGTACAGGATACTTAATGTTTTAATAATTAAAATTGCTACCGTCTATTTTAAAAACATTTTAATTCTAAACTTAGTAACCACCACTCCATATCCTATCAGTTTGCAATTTTATTTTCCAGTCAGTTTCAGAATTCCAATCAGATTCATATTCTGCCTCCTTACCATTTCTTATACCCATTTCCTTTTCTGCATTCACATAGCCACTATCCTTATTCAGGCACTCATTAACTCTCACCTAGAGTTTTATGCTGGCTCCTAATTGGTCTCCCTGCTTCCAGGCACTCTTCTCTTGAATCCATATAGGTGCCAGATTGATATTTGTAAACACACAGGTCTGACAATGTCCCTCCTTTACTAAACATGCCCAGTGGCTCCTATTTTCTTTAGAATAAAATATAAATTCCTGGCTTTTGGAGTCCTCTGCAATATGGCTCCCACCTGCCAGTTTTATTTTATTATTCCTCCCATTCACAATACTCTTTTCTAATCAAACTTGGCTGTTTCCCACCTCCATATCTTTGCAGAAATGGTCTCCCATGTCAGGAATGAATTCACTCTCTCCTTATCTCCTCATTTTAGAATCCCCAGCATACTTCAGTGCTCAACTCAGAAACCACCTCTTAAGGCCATTCCTTATCCTTTTTGTTCTTAGTACTTTCTCCTTCTTGAAATTATTTTGTTTAACTTTTTACTCACATATCTCTCTATATATTTTATCTTCCTTGTGGGTAACATAAAGTACTTGGAGTGGAATATTTCATTTTATCTTTGTATCCCCATCACTTAGCACCTAGAGATGTATACATAGGAAGTGCTTAATAAATGTTGGCTGAATTGATTTGCTTCCATGTTGCTTTCTGATTTTTTTTTCTCTCTTTTACATAGACATATCCAGTGTGTGTATTGGTCTGATTTTGCTTTCTTCACTCTCTTAACTTCATATGTCTTTTAATATTTGTGTTCTAAATATTTATTTTAATTTTACTAAAATATTCTATCTGATCTGTATCCCTCCTTTAATGCCATAGCTCACTAACTTAAATATATTTATTTATATGCCACACCACCCTCCCAACCTCCACTTTTAGAGGTGGATTAACTCAATGAGGGAGTTAGGAAAACTGAAAAGAAAAGCATGTGTTGTTGCTTAGTCTCAAGGCCTAGACATTGAATTTATTTGCCCAATCAGATAAAAACGTACATAGGGGGAAAAACATACATAGTGTTAAAACATTTATAGTAAAAAAAAAAAAGCATATTCAGTGACAAGGAGCATATTTAAATAATTTCCAATGGAGGAAAGTTGAGAAGTATTATACACTACTTGCTAAAGACTTATAAATGAGTAATAGATGGGAAATCTGGAGAAGAGACATGAGGAGCTTTTTAATAATTATTTGATGGGCTCAGTCAAAGCAATTGCTCTTTTAAAAATTTTCTTCCATATTAAAATATTTGCAGTTTCCAAAAAAGACTCAGGAATAATTCCTTCTAAAATCAGGGACAGATTGAAATAAAAATGGTTTCATTATAGAAAAACAATCTTAAAGAATAAAAAAAAAGTTAAATAATAATGAGAAAATAGCAGAAGGTGGGCATAATATAGATTTTTTGGGGGGGATGTCTCTTATTGACTCAGAATTTTACCAAATAATATAATTTCTTATTTACTTAGTTACTACTTCTTATAATCATCATTTCCAAAGTAAATTAAGAAATTTACTTGTAGCACATATTAAAGAAACTTATTCATCTTTATCCAAGTTTCTAAGGGTAAATACTTCAGCACAGGCTTTTGTAATTGTGGAGGATCTAATTTGGAAGAATAAGCTATCAGTGAGATGACTTCTACCCCATCACCCCTTCACCTCTTCTCTTAGATTCTCTAGGAAGGCAGGTAGTGATTTATGCACCTGTGGAAAGTATGGAAAAGAAAAACTCAAGAGTTCTTTTAGTTCTATGAAAAACATCATTCTACTTGAGAAACTAGTTGGCCCATTTTAGTAATTAGGACTAGAATTTTTTTTCTGTTTTCTTCCCCAGTGGAACAAAAATGAACATCTCACTAATAAATCCATTTCTCATCCTCTTGTATTTCAGCTCACTCACTCCATCAATCATTAAATGGACTATATGATTGTAAAAGTACTTTGCAAATGTAAAGTAACATATAAATGCTTGTTGATATTGTTGATAGTTCCTGACTGTCATGGAATAAGTTGGTGGTAAAATAATATATGGAGTAACAATTTATGCAAGAAGTTGATGGTGGAATAATGGGAGTGGAATAATTTAGCTATATTGTAGGCCACAGGATGTAGAAGAAGGAAAAGAGGCTCAATACCTATGAAGTTACATCATGTAAGATAGGCTTTACAAAGTGCTGCAAATACTTATTGCTCCTGAGGGCTCACTTGCCTCCCCTTACCTATGATGGTCAAATTGTTCCCCTATCTCACCTATCCATCCATCACACAGGGATGTGACCATGCCACTCCCCTATTTAACAAACTTCAATGGCTCTTTGATGTAAAAAATAAAATACAAAACTCTTTAGCCTGGCATTTAAGCCTGGTTCTCCAGAATCTAACCTCAGCCTGCCTTCCCAACTTTATTTCACTCTACTTCCCTCCCAAACAAACTGGATTTGTCTATTCTGTTCTATTCTGTTCTCTAATATTCCAATTCCATTCCTTTGGGCAGGCTTCTTCCATGCCTTGATCACAGTGCTTCCTAATCTCCCATCTTTTGAAATCCTAACCAGTTGAGGTGCCACTTCTTTCAGGCATCCTTCCTAAATCTCCATTCCAGACACTTTTTAAAATGATCTCTCCCTCCTCAGATTTTTCCAGAACACTTTGTCTGGGTTTCTCCTTGCCCCTATTATATTTTTCCTTATGTTATGCTTAATTTGTGTGCATGGCCAGACCCCTTTCAGTATAATTAATAATGTTTACCACTAACATTTACCATTTGATACTTGAGTGGATCTTTGTGTGGACATTTCCTGCACAAGTATAGTTTACAATCCATCTTTACCTACTTGTCTTGCATGATTCTTTTCAATGTCCTTCTAGAACTCTCCCTCCATAGAAGATTTACCTAATGGACGAGATGTCTCACTCAGGCATTTAGTGTTCTCTAAATAATCTTGTATCACTCAGGCTGGCAGACTGACATCCCTCATTTGTACTTATCTATATGACCAGCCCTTCTGTGCAGCAAGATTTAGTGGGATAGTGTACAATCTGGAATCAAGACAACCTGTTTTTAAGTCCCACCTGAAACATTTCCTAGCTGTGTAACCCTGGACAAGTCACTTAACCAGTCTTGAGCCTCAGTTTCTCATCTGTAAAATGACAGGATTGGATTAGAAGGCTACTCCTCTGATCTTTTTCAACAATATACTTCCTGGATCATATCTTTATTCTTATTGTTCACTAGTAATCATTGGGAATATGCTATAACCTTCTTCATGTTCACCATGTGTCTCTCCATTTATCACAGGTTTGATTCTATATAGACAATGGAGTTCCATAATTCATAGTCATATAGCATGACCAGGAGGATATTGGTACTGAAATAAGGAGCTTTTGTGTCAGAGAATAAATCGAGATTACTGAAAACCCTTCAATATTTCCCATATACAGTTTGTGTTGTATTTGGGAACTCACATTTGAATAATGCTTTTAAAAAGTACTTTCTTCTTAGCAAGTCTTTGAGGTTGGTAGTGCAATTACTATCGTTTCCTTTTTCCATATGAATGAATTTAGGCTGGGAAAGGTAGAGGGATCTGGCCAGGGACACTAGTGTCTGATTTGATTTTAATCTCATCTCCCCTGACTGCATGTCTAGCATTCTTTCCATTTCATCACATTGCTTTCAGTTATAATCCCTTTGACAGTAGACAACTGTGTTGTTTTTCATCTTTGTATCCTAGGAGCCTGGAGATACCAAGTTGATACATGAAGTACCAGCGTGTAGTTGGTATTTCATGTATACTTTTTGAAGGAACGAATGAGAGATTTTCAGATTATATAACACATTCTTTTATCTGAATTACATAATAAACGTTGTAGTACCCTTTGAAGTAGATTTTTTTTTCTTACCTAAAAAGTGTAGTGTTCCTTTTGATGTTGATGTTATTAATAGTTGGGAGGATACTTTATATTAATCCTCTTTATGTAATCTTTGTGACATTATTTTTATTATTTCTTCCGTAATTAGTCCAGTTCTTTCCTCCTACTTGCACAAGGAATAACAAAGCATTTGCCAAAACCTTACTGAGGCAAATGCCTTTCTTCAACAAAACCTGTGGTCAAAGCTCCTAATTGCTTACAAATGTCCTTGAAAGCAGCTGTTTATGTTGCAGCAGTTATGCACTCTGGCCTTCAAATCGGGAATATACAACCCAGAGTACCCTACCAAATTAATTCAATTCCTTCTTCCCTTCTTTAAACCAAGCTATGTCCTCATTTCCTGCTCATCCATGCCTTTTTTTAATTCGTTGCTACTTTTTGTAATTCGTTGCATAATGAAGAAATGTTTCTGTAGTAGGATTCTTAAAATGTAGCTTTAATACGAAGTTCTGAAGGAATGGAAGAACATTTTTAATATTAAAATCTCTATCTCTTTAGAGTAAACTAGATTTTTCTAAAAAAAAAATTAAAGAACCACGTTCCTTTATGCTGATAGTATTGTCTGCTACAAAGTTTTAAAACCTCACATCCTTTTTCTTTATGTATAATTATTAGCCTTCAAGACCTTTTGGGTTCCTTCAGTTTGTAGCTGCTTTTAATAAATTGGCAATTTCTATTCTGGCTCTGATGAAAAAACCTTTCAACTTTTCCCATTTTGAATATACCTAGTTTGACATTTCTGGGATTCTAGTAAAAGCTGAGGTTTTCACGTAATATTTTACCCTATAAAGGAATCTCTCATTTTTAACAGTGTGTCTTAGAAAGATTGTCATGTCATCCTTCAAGGATAGTAGAAAATTTGAATATTATATTCTTCAAGCAAAGGAGTACATCACTGATTGTGGTACCACAAAAAACTTTGTTATTACCCATGATTTCTCATTGGGGTTATAGAAATTGACATAGCGATAATCATTGACCTCACAGTGTTTCTTCTGTCTCAGTGTATTTATAGGACTTGAGGCAAAGAATATACTTCACCAGGTATAAAAACAACAATAATAATATCTAACATTTACATTTTGCTTACTATGTACCAGGCACTTTGCTAAGCACTTTACAATTATTATCTCATTTGATCCTCACGATGGTCCTGGAAGATGCTATTATTATCCCCATTTTATAGATGAGGAAAATGAGGCAAATAGATTTGACCCCTTCAGTGACAAAAAGTTGCTGTAAACTTTAAAAATCCTTTTGTTTGGTTTGTAGACTAATTCTTATTCAACGTTAATGAAATTGAAAAAGGATCTAAATAACTTAAAAATTGATAATCAAATTAATTAATTTTATTTTAGGATGATTTCATATCTAACCTGACATAGGCCTTCTGTGCTCAGCCACAGAAGGGTATCAGGAAAATAGGTTATCTTTGAATACTAAGTAGTACTATACACATAAAATCAGTCAACAAATATTTCTTCAATGATTATTTGTAATTAATTGTAGACTATAAAATTTGAGCTAAAAAATCTTATTAAGAGTTTATCATTAAAATGACAGATACTGCAAACAAAACCTAGAAATATGATATAATTTAAAATGTGGTATATTTATCATTTAATTATTCATGTGTTCTTTAGTGTGGTCACTGCTTTGACTTAAGGGATAGAGTTTGAGAAAGGAGAAATTAAAAAGTTCAAGTTTGTGTGTATATGGAGGGGGATTTGTAGTTATTCTCTCCTAAGAACCTAGGTAGGAGGATGTAGTGGTCCAAGCCTGACTCAGACCAGCCTACTACTATAGGTTTAAGATTGGAATGAAATTATGCTTGTTAGAATATCTGTCAACAATGTGTTAATTCGTGTGAAAATGGTTAATATTTTCATGTCAGCATAAGTACCAGAAATATGTCTGGGACTATGAGAAAGGTGATATGTGCAACAGCTTAGGACAAGTGCCCTTATTTCTTTTCTTTTTTTTTTTTTTTTGGTTAGGCAATGGGGTTAAGTGACTTGCTCAGGGTCACACAGCTAGTAAGTGTTATGTGTCTGAGGCTGGATTTGAACCCAGGACCTCCTGAATACAGGGCCGGTGCTCTATCCACCAAGTGCCCTTATTTCTAAACCCCTAAAATACTTATGTATCTCTTAGTTCATTCAGTTAACTTTACAGTCGTAGCTTGTAGTACATTGAACTGGAAATTCATGAACCAAGTAGAATAAGTGTATTTTTCTGATGAATGCTTGTTACTACACTCACATATTTATATGTTGTCGCATATATTTTTATGACATTTGCTCAATTTTTAAAGGTAATTGCTTGATTTAAGGGCAGGATATTCAAACAGGTTAGGTTTGAAGGCAGGTTAATCATACAAATCAAGTCAGAGTATTTTTAGCTTTCGGTTTTTGATATTTGATTTTCACTCTGATATTGCAAATAGAAATTCAGCTTTCATGCTAATAAGGCACTATAACTTTTACTTAATAAAAAATATTTTAAGTAATATTCCACTGCTAATTTTTCTCCTCTTGTTTAACCCCCTAAGTTTCTTTCCCCTGGAGTGAAAGAAAAATAACAAACCTATTGAAAAGTGACATTCTTAACTCAAGTGATACAGCTGACTTTGCACAAAAGCTATGCCAAAAAAATTTCATATTATCTTATGCTGTAAGGATGAGCATTGTCTTAGAAAGTTATAGTTATGTATAAGTAAGATTTTAGGCCAGGTTTTTTCCCCGCTTTTGACTTGTATTATAATTGCAGAGATGTTATGTCTTCATTTCTAATTGATTCTTGGTTCCTTAATATTTGTCTTTCCTTTTCCTCTAGTCTTTCTGTCAAGAGAAATTAGAATATCATTTTTAGGACCAAAAAGGACCATAGAAATTAGTAGTTAATTATTTAGATAAACTCTCAAGTGTACTATAGGAATTTGCTACTTAAAAGAACTCTGTAGGAATCCTTTTTATAAAATATAGCTTTTGTAACATAATTATCTTCTCATTTGTATTTTATAAGTTTACATTTTCACATACAGAATTTTTCTTAAAATAGAACATAACCACAGTGAATTCTTCGTTTCACTGTCTGATTACAACACTCCTAGAGATTTTAAATAAAAAATTTGATTAATTTTGATATGAAAATACCAATTTCTTTCATTTTATTGTTCTCAGAGCTTCAGATAAGTAAATTACAGATCCAATTATTGTAAAACTAACTAATTTATACTTAATTTTCAGTGTGCGAACCTTTTATTTTAGCTTATGTTTGTATGTATGGGCCAGAGCAACATATTTTATTTTCAGGTAGATATAAATTTATATTCTTAGATAAAACAATGAGCAGCACTCAAAATTGAGGAGTTAATTTTTTTAATTTAAGAGTAAAATAGTAACAGCTGATATTTATGTACTATTTTGTAGTTTATATTATCTCATTTGATTCTTACACTAACCTTATAATGTAGTACTTTAGTTGTTATTATGCCCATTTTACTAATAAGAAAAATAAAGTTCTAAAAGATTGTGACTTGCCCACAGGCACACAGTCGTAGACTTTCATATCATCTAGTTTGCCTGTTCTACAGATAAGAAAACTCAGAGAGGTGATGTTTTACTCAAAGTCTCACAGGAATTTGAAGCGAGGTCCTCTGACTATAAATCCAGTATTGTTTTTAAGTGGCGGAGCAGGCATTTGTAACCAGACCACTTGCTTCCAAATCCAGTGCTCTTACCACTACACCATAGCTGTCTTCCCACATGCCTATAAGCAGACTAATTTATCACTTTAAAGTATTATCAAATACCTCATTCATGTTAACAGTCCAAGCAATACGATTTAATTCATGTATCTTTCTTAAGCAAAACTATTTAGTCAAATGAGGACCAGTATTTATGCTAATGAGAACTTTTCCATATCCACCAGTTAGATCTGTCCATCACGTTTAAGAACAATGAGACTGTGATAGTGATTCTTTTCCTATTACTTTCAAGTTTTGACCATTCTAGTAAATTGGAGGAGTAGGACAGTTAATCCCAAGTGGTAGATAATGCCAAAAATCTTTTTAATTTTGGTCTTGGATTATGTGATCTTTTAAAAAATAAATTTTTGTCCCCAAAGTCTTAGTCTAGTTTTAAGCTTTAATGGCTTATCTTAGTCCAGTTTTAAGCTTTAATAGCTATTTAAAAAAAAAAACTATAGATATTTTAAGCTAATAGAGCTTAAAACTGGACTAAGACTTTCGGGACATCCTTTATATTGCCCTAATTTTGTTTTAACCCTTTGTGGCTTATGAGATAATGTATGTAAAGTACTTTGCAAACCTTGTTATGTATTGTTATTATTATATTAAATGAATCTGTATTTCCTCAGTATATGGTAACTAATGGGGGGATGAGGAATGCAGTCAGGATTAAAAATTTACAGTGGATAATCTATCTAGTAAACAATACACATACAATAATATTTCCAATGAAATGTAGATTTGAAGGAATTGTTTTATTCAGAATTCTTAGGATAATCTTTGAAAGAAATGATTGAAAGCAGAGAAGATAACAGACCCACTAAGTTAGCTGCCTTATATGTTTATGTAAATTTCCAGTTATATAAATTCTATAAAAATAAAAGATTGATACAAAAAAAATCAGATCCACTTCAGAGAGAATTTTGGACAATACAAAACACAAAAAGAAAGTAGATAATTACTTGTTGGGGATATTGTAGAAAGGGTTCACCCTATGTTGATTTCTGAGGTCTCATCCATTTCTAGGGTGCTTTGATTCCGTAAGTAGCCTTAAGGCCTTTTGGCATAAAGTGCTAGAGAAAAACATCTCTCTAGCACTTTATGCATTATAAAAGACATCATCTCATCATCTCATAAAATACATCAATACATTTAGATACATATCTCATTTGACCCACAAAGTGCTTTTCTGCAAGGTAGATAATTCAAGTATTATTGTCTGGAATTTTAGTATCATCGGATTTAGAGCTGGAAGGAACCATAAAGGTCATCTGATCTGGTGTGGTTGTTATATAGATGAGGAGTGTGAGGTTCAGAAAAATCTGAGCAACTTGCCTAAGATCACACAGCTTGTAAATAATAGAGATTGAACACTGGTCTTATAGGTCAGATCTTGTGCTTTTAATAATAATAGCTAATATTTATATAATGCTTACAGTGTGCCAGGCACTGTACTAAGTGCTTTACAAATATTATTTCATTTAATCTTCATAATAGCCCTGGGAGGTAGGTGCTGTTATTATCCACATTTTACAGTTCAGGAAACTGAGGCAGACAGAGGTTAAGCAACTTGTCCAAGTACACACAGCTAGTAAGTGTCTGATGTCAGATTTGAATTCAAGTCTTCTTGACTCCAAGTCTATCACTGTACCACTTGGCAGCATTTAAAAGTTCAACACTTGTGAAAAAAAATTTTTAACCCCCATGTACAAAATTAGGTGCATGGCTAGGCAACAGTTCATATGAAAAAGATCTGGGGATCTTAAAGGGCTGAAAATTCAATAACAAATCAACACTTAACTACTGTAGCAAAAATAAAAAATGTGATTTTAAGCTACATTAAGAGAGGCATAGCTGTACTCTGCCCTGGTTAACTCACATCTGCAGTATTGTTGATTGTTCTGGGCAGGTTCCCCACTCCTGATAAACAATGGGTGGAAGGATGGTAAAGAACCTTATTCACTGTTTTTAAACCTATTCTTCATCCTTTCTTTTTAATTGAATTTTATTTTAGATTCAACCAGAACACAAATACAGAATAGAGAAAAGAAAAAGAAAAAAATATCATAAACTTAAATATTGGAACTTAATTACAAAGTAAGGGGGGAAAAAGCATGTCGTGTATTGTAGAACATAAGAGGATTCAAAATATGTAATGTTAAATTTTCATTTTGAGAAAGCCTTTATGATAATAACTACACATTATGTTAAGAGCTATCTTTTCTTTGCGTCCTTGTAAGTTTTCTTTTGTTCTCTGCTGTGTACTTTTTTTACTTTGTTCTCTCCCCACCCTGAAGGCTACAATTGAGGGAGGATATATTTCTCTATAGCTGTAGATATATACATATACATATATACACATATATACTTGCATATATAGACATATATTTTCCCAAACAAATTTTACACCTGATCTTTGTTTTTATGTTTGTGCATATCTCTTGTTTCCTATTCTTCCTGACTACTCTACTTCTATCTGCTACCTTGCCCTTCTGTTACTTAGCCTACCCCCTCCAAGAATCCCTCCCCTGTCCTCCCATTCCCATAAATCTAAACACCCTTTTGTAGATCCCTATAACCTATTCCCTCACCCTCCCCTTTAGAGATCCCTTCCTTGTCCTGTCCCCCCTTCCTATGCCCTTACTGTTTTATTTCATCTAAATTTAGAAGACTTTTATACTCTTCTAAATATACATGTATTATTCCCTCTTAAATCCATCCCCAAGGAAAGTAGGTTACCAGAACTACCAGCCCTCCTCCCCCATCTAATTCCCCTGTATCAATTTTTCCTCTTGCACCTCATTTGTATAAAATTATTACTCTTTTTAACTGCTCCTAAATGGTTTCACTTTTTAAAGTCATATCATACTCAGGTCTACCCTAATCTTTCTTATGAGCTACCCAAATCTTAGACATACATTTTGAATTTTTACATATATAAAAAGTAAACGGTCTGTCTTTATTGAATCCCTTTGTAATCAGTCTTTGATACGTACTTTGTGTTTTTTTAACAAAATCTCGGAAGTCTGACAGTTGATCAAATGTCCTTTTTTTTTTTTCATTCAGGATTATTCTTAACTTTGCTGACTAGATTTTGGGCCTGAGCCCCAGTTTTTTTGCTGTTTGATATATAGTGTTCCAAGACCTGTGGTCCTTTAATGTCTCAGCTGCTAGGTCTTGTGTGATTCTAATTGTGGCACCATCATATTTAAATTGGTTTTTTTTCTTGTTGCTTTTAATAGTTTATCCTTGAGCTGGAGGTCTCAGAATTTGACTATAATATTCCTATAAGTTTTCCTCATAGAATCTATTTTAAGTGGTAATAGATATTCTAATGCTACAGGACAATTTTCTTTATTCCTAGTCTCATTTTTTTTTCCTCCATCTCATTTGATTTTTAAAATCTTTTTTAAGTTCTTCTATGAATTCTTTTTGGGCAGGTGACCATTTGACGTTATTCTTTGAGGTGGAAGGGGGTTTCTTTGCTTCAATATCCTCCTCTGAAGATGAATCCTGGTCTTCTCTATTCCCATAATAGCTTTTTATGGTTGGAGTCTTTCTCCTTTGCCTTTGCATTTTTTGTGGTAATAACTTAATTTTTGTAATCACCTCTAACCCTGGGGTATGGGGGATGGTGCCTCTTGCCCCAGATCTTCAGTTGTCTGCTCTAGCCTGGAACCAAAGCCAAACCTGTAGCCTCCTGTAAGTGCCCACAGGCAGGGCCTTCTGCTCTACTGCTTCTGCACTCAACTGGCTTGTGCTGGTTCCTTCTCACCCCTACTGCTCTCCACAGCACAGCTGGGTCTGGCGTTCCTTGTCAGTAGACATTCCTTCGATGTTCCTGGGCTCAGACGGCCAACTCTCCTCACTATCTGGGGTAAAAGTTCCTGTAGCTGGGGCACAGGCAGCTTCCCAAACCAGCTAACCCCAGGGCTTGCTGCTTGCTGTGAACTGGGCCCCTAGCCTGGAGGTATTTACTCTTCTTAGGGACCAAACCTTGTCTTGAGATTTTTTGTCTAATATTCCCAAATTGTCCCAGGAAGACCCCTCTTGTGCCCCTATTCTTATTTATTTTTACTCAAGTTTTGTTAGCCCTAAGGTGCTATTTTGTCTCTTTTGTGGGGGAAAATCTTGAGAGCTTGGAATTTTCTGACCTAGTCTTCCATCTTCCCAGAATCCTCTCTCCTATTCTTCATCCTTACTGCAACTTCTGGTCTCTCCATCCTCCCCTGTTATCCTAATGTAACACCCCTGTAGGCTCTAGCTTTATTTTCTTCCTTTCACAGTCTTGGCCCTATACTTTACTACCTCAATGACACACCAACCATTGCTCGTGACTTGCTGGCCCCTATCTTGTCATGGCAAAACTTTCTAAACCTTTGACATATGGTTTCTGGCCCAATCACTTAAGTGGATTTTCTTTTTCCAAGATTATCATTGACCTGTTAATGGCACATTTCAGTGGCCTTTTCTCAGTTCTCATCTTCCATGACCCCTATTTCTCTATAGCTTTTTATACTGTTAATATTCTTTCCTTCCTCATCCACTATGACACTACTGTCCTCTAGTTCCCCTACTTGTCTGTTCTTTCCTTCTTGATCTCTGTTGAATTATCACCCATCTCCTATATTCCTGATTTGGATATCTACCAAACTAAGCCCTCCCTCCTTTCTATGGGTCTTAATTTTCCTTCCTTTCTTCCTCCCTCCTTTCCTCCCTCCTTTCATTCCTTCCTCCCTCCTTTCATTCCTTCCTTCCTCCCTCCCTCCCTCCCTTCCTTCCTTGCTTCCTTCCTCTGCCTCTTCAGCTAACTGAAATCCTGAAGTAAGTGAGTCTCATCTAGTTAGAGGTTGGATTAGCTGCCTTTGGGGTTGGGTTAACAAGAAAGATTGTTAGTCAGGTACAGAATTCCTTGAGAATAAATGCACTCAAAGACTTGCTTTTCATTTCTATCAGAGTGTACATGCATACATATAGATATCTATAGACAAATACATTCTCTGTTTCCATTACTTCAACATGACTCCATGTCTCTCTTTTTTTCTCCTAAACTCCATTCATCATCTACTGCCTGTAAGGTGTGTGCTACTGGATGTCCTATAGTAGATAACTGATTTAAAGCTAGAAGAGACCTAGGAGGTTACTGAATCCAACCCCCTTATTTTACAAATAAGAAATCTGAAATACAGAGGGTAAGTTAATGACTTGCACAGGCTCACGAAGCTAGTAAGAATCTGAGGCAGGATTCAAAAGCAGGTGTTCCTAACTCTAAATCCAGTGCTCTATCCATTGTACCAAACTGCCTCTCTAAACTTCCCTAATTCTTTTGATGATACCAACCCATGCCCCTCCCCTCCAAGTGTGTAACCTAGGAGTCATACATAAAAATATGTAAGCTGTTTCCATGCTTCCCAGAATGCATGTGCTCTTTGCCTAATTCCTCTTCTTCCCTTCTGGTTGTCCATGCTTTCCCCCTCCTCAGTGTTCCTTGTACTATATTTCTTTGTGTATATAGCATCATGAGTCTAGAACATGTTTTTGTCCTTTGCCCCCAGTACAGTGTAAGTTCCGTGATAGCAGGAATTGTTCTGTTTTGTCTTTGACAAAATGTTTCACTTTCTGCCCATGGTCATACAACTAGCATGTGTCTGTGGTGGACCTTTCAAATAACAGACACAATAAATTTTTGTTAAATTGAATTAAATTATTTATTATATGTGATTTCTTTTTAGTTTTGTGTTTAGAGAACTATTATGATGCTCCTAAATTATCTCAGCCTCAGGCTGATGAACTATAATGAGGAAGTAATTGTTTAAGGAGTAAATAAACTCCCAGATAGAAACATTTTGCCTTTTTATTTGACTCTCTTCCTCAAAATATCTTTCCACAGTGGCCAAAATATTCTCTTCAGCAAGGTAGTACAGTGGATAGAGCCCTGGAACTGTGGCTCATGGAGCCATAGGAGTCAGGAACACCTGAGTTCAAATCCACCCTCAGACACTTACTAACTTTGTCACCCTGGGCAAGTCACTTAACCATTGTCTGCCTCAGTTTCCTCAACTGTAAAAGTGAGATAATAATAACACCTACATCCCAGGGTTGTTGTGAGGATTAGATACACTTAGTACAGTGCTTGGCATATAGTACACACTTAATAAATGTTTGTTCCCTTTTCCTTGTTATTTTACCTGAAACTGTGGTATGTATTTGGCTACATCATTTAAAATTACAAATATCTCTAGAGGATTTAAGTAATCAGTCATCCATGCCTTAATTAGTTCAATCAGATTGCTTGGTCCTCTGCTTCTCTAGTTGAATTCAGCTAAGTGAAACAATAATTTTTTAATTTTAAATTGGGAAAGGAGTAGTAAAGTAGTGAGAGACTTAGATCAGTATAAGAACAACTGGGTTAGGGAAAAGAGTTTGAGAAATGTAGGCAGGGAAGTGCAGAAGACTAACTACTTGTTCCAAAAACTGCCTAAGGCTGCTTGGCCTTGTTTCAAGAAAAGGTGAAAAAAAAAATCTCACCTCTCCCCCCCCAACCCTCCAATAGGACATTAGAAAGAGCTGGATGGGTCAGAGTTCCTGAATGTAGATTCTACTCTACCACTTGCTAAATGTTTGTAACTATGTCCAAAACATGTCACCTTTTAGTGCCTAACTTTCCTCATTTGTAAAAGAAGAGATTATTGGATTTTGACATCTGAGGTTCTTCCTGGATCTAAATAAGTGCCATCCTCCATTTGTATACTAGGATAGAGGCTGTGTGAAGGGACTAGATGGAAGAGATAATATTGGAGGAAGAATCAACAGGATTTGTCCACTGATTGGCCATGGAAGATGAGAGATGGGGAGATTATGAACTGGGGGTTCAGTAGAAAAGGGAAAATTTGGAGGAGGGATGGATTTAGAGGAAAAAAATTACTTCTGTTTTGGCCACATTGAATTTGAGATGCCACAGGACATCTAGGTACAGGTTTTCCACTTGATACATATTATGTGGCTAAGTGGTACAGTGCACAGAGTGCTGGACTTGGAATCTGGAAAACCCGAGTTCATATCCTGCCTGAGATGCTGATTAGCTGTGTAAGCCTAGAGAAGTTGCTTACCCTCTCCCAGCTTCACTTTCCCATCTGTAAAATGGGGATAATAATAATAGCACCTACCCCTTAGAGTTGTTGTGTTAATCAACTTAGATAATATATGTAAAGCACTTTGCAAATCTTAAAGCACTATAGAAATGCTATTATTAGTAGTACACAGTTTACTGTAGTGCTTAGGTGGACATCCAAGGTAATAGCTATGGTTTGTCAGATATATTTAATAGATGATTTTGAGCATATCTCATTTTTAGACAAATACTATGACCTATCCCCCCCACCCCCATCCCCAAATATCACTTGTTTCATGATTGTTTTGAGCAATGATTATTAAATTTTTAATTTTGACATTCAAATGAACAGTAAATCAGTGAATCTCCCCACACTGAGTTTATAGCATTTATTCAATATTTAGAAACCAGAGATTTAAAAAATTCTGCTTAAAAAGCAAAACAATTGAAACATATTTGGACTAAAGGCTTGTAACATTCCCATTATTTCTCTTTCACTCTTCCATGTCTCATCAGGTACTCTTCTATGTCTCTTCTATGGAGGACAGTGACTGTGTCATATTTAACTATGTATTTCCCCCATTGCCTGTAACATAATAGTTTTAAGTGTTTTTTGAATGAAATAATTGAATGAATGAATTATTCTTAAAATATTAAAAATTGGAGTTGGACATCGGAGGGTTTTTGAAAAAATGCATTTTAAGAACTCTAAGAAAAGAAAGGGGAATGGAGAAAGAAAAGAGAAAACAACTTTGAGGAAAAGATAAATTTTATTTTTGATTTTAATGGAAGTTATAGAAATTATCTTCTTAGCTTGCTCTTTAATTTTTAAAGATACAGTAAAATCATAACGGCATGAAAGAACCCCTCATTTTTCCTAAGGACTGTCAGTCACTGTTATCAATTGTTTCTATTAAGTCAGTTAATCGGCTCTGGTCACTATAGTTTATGAATCTTTTAGACAAGATGAGAACAGTTGGCTAAATAGACCCACTTCATTCTTTCAAGTAAATGCAGAATTCTACCACTGGCAGTGTCTATAGGATTGGTATTTCACAAAGTTTTAGATGCTCTTAGTAACATCTCTACCTAATTCTTCAGTGCTGTATGTGTAAAAAATAATATTCCTTTCTGAAGACTGAAATAATTACCTTATCTCCTGCAGTGCCAAATAGACATTTTTCTTCCCTCTGTATTAATATGCAAAGCTACAAATGTTTCCATTTCAAATTCAAATTCAATTTCAAATTCAGCTATAATATTTGACTGTGACCATTTAGAGCAGCAGCTAGAATGATGAGAAAAAAATCCTCTTTCCTTCTTTGAATGCCCTTCCTTTTTCTTCTTTCAGCACTAAAATTGTGTTGCTAACGTACAGAATTGATACCTGATGTATCTAAACATTTTGAGATTGACCATTAATGAAAAATCCCATAGAAAAGAGCTGATCTAGAGGTTCATTTATAAAATGTGTTTATTGGATTGCACCAAATATGTTGTATAATATTCCTCCATTCTATTATTTTTTAGATACCCCTAAAGGAGGACCATTAGTTTTTTGGCTACTGTTTGTTCTTTTTTACATATAAAGTAGCTGGAAGGATTAAGCTGTATAGCCTGACAACATTGGGATTCTAATCCCAGTTTTCTTAAAGTACTCAGTTCCCTGGGTAAAATCATATAACTTCTCAAGCCACTGTGTTCTCAGTGTAAAATTAGAAAAAATATCTTCAATTTTAACATAATGATTTTATGTGAGATGGTTAAAATGAAAATTAGTAAGCATATGTCAGTATTTAATATAACTACTAAATAATAGGAAGATGCTATGATAATATAATCAAGCTTTTTATCATCAGTAAAATTGCTATAGTCATCTGTAAAAATTTAAAGATAAGAACTCATTCTTTAGTATAGTTTTCTGTTTTGTTAAATATATTTGTATGTACGTATACACACACACACACACACATATTGGAATATAATGGGAAAAGGTATAGCAGAAAATCCTTTAAAAAAGATAAGTTCCTAAAATTATGCAACTCATTCTCTGGAAACACAATTGCAATTTAAATTCTGAACTTTGTAGAAGAGATTTTGTTCCTTTTGTAAACATAACCAAGAACCATTTTTTTCTCTCTTCAATTGAAAAGATAATTTTATTGAATTTTAGAAAACTGAAATAGAAATGTGACAGAAACTGCTGTGACTTTGGACCTTTTGTTCCTTTTAAGTTCTTTTTAAATATTATAATTAAATCTGCCCTTTTTGTTACTTAATCTACTTATCCTAATTTACCAACTCTATTACTTAAACTGATAAATCTACCTTCTCAATAGGAAAGAGAATGAAGAAGAAGAAAATAGGCAAGGTTTTCTTACTTTAGTAGTCTCTCTCAAATATGACTTCCTTAATAAAGAGAGCACATTCTCATCCCTTCATTCAAACCTGTTTAATTTTTTCCCATCTGCAGATATAATCTTCTTAATTATGTGGAAGAGTATATTAAATGATTGCCGATAGTTGGTTAAATGTTCTTTCCTTTCTATAAATCATACCAGTAATAAAAACAACTGAGCCACAATATGCCAGAAAAATTGACTAAAACTCTTATTTTCCTGCATTTTAATTATATACTCTCAATTTAAATTAGTGAAGGATTAATGACAGTATTTTGGAATAAAATATTATTTGTTAGAATTCTGTTATAAATTTTTCTCTTATTCCCAAGGACTAGTTCATAGATTTTAATTGTCCTTGCTTCCCCCAACCCTCACTTCCCATGGCAGGAATTGGCAAATGGCAACCCAGGGGCAGTTTGATAAGTAAGGTCTATCTATGTATATGATTGATGACTCTCCAAGTTCTCTTGAACTTTTAAATCCATGCTGTTTGCATACAGGAAGAAGAAGAAGGTACCTATGATCAGACACTTGAGTTCCGAAGAGGGGGTGATGGCCAACCCAGACGATCAACAAGGCCAACCCAGCAATTTTATCAGCCTCCCCGGGCTAGAAACTGAGCAGTCAGGTAAATATGACATCAGGTAATGGCTTTCCTATAAGGAAGGATATTGTTCCTATTTAACCTATGGAATCCAGTTTTTGACAATGTGTAAGTAATAAGGCATATGAAAAACAAACATTTTAAAACAAATATTTTAAAACCACAAGTAGGACAGAAACATTATATGTTTCTGTGAAACATATGAAATAATACTTTCCTTAACCTTTTTTGTACCAAGCCTCCCATAGCTGTTAAGAAGGATAAAAGCAGAGTGACTAAAGGTTAATTTTTTTCTCTGACCTTGCTCACCTCCTGGTGACACTTACCAGCAAGGGAATAGCCAGAAGTTGGACAGTGGGGAGCAAATGCAGGAAGAAGAAAAAATAGGGAAAATCCACTGATTTGGATAATTGAGAATTGGCTTTACTCTTCACATAATTTCACACTGTTTGAAGAAAGGAAAAGAGCTTCTCAGTATGACTTAAGGAATGGAATGAAGGTAACAAGATTGTTTATTGAACTACAATCATGTGGCCTTCATTTTAAAGAGTTTGGGAGAGAGAAGGGCTGCCTGAAAATCAGCATCATTAAAATAGATGGAAAAGACATAGGGGGAGGGAGCATGATGCATCTTGAAGTCATACCAGTCATTGGGGCAATTCTTTTATTTTTTAATGTCTCTTTCCACTACTGTTTTAAATATTGTCCCTAACCTATAATACTAAGTGGGCAAAGTTGCCTGTCACATTAGAAGTAATAGTGATACCAACTATAATTTCTACCTCAATCCTCCATTGAAAATTTTTCAGAAAATTCTATACATGACCTTCCTTTGTTCTCTTTATTTCTGTTCTTTTTGCTCCGTTTGTCATTCAGGATGTATTTTTCCTGAACCATCACCTTGTTTTGTCTTGTCATTCAAACTCTCTAAAATATAGTTAGAATCTGTGCATATTAGTCTTCTCCTCTGAGTTCTTCATAGTCTAGAAATTATATCTATGAACTCTTTAAGAGCAGAGACTACCCTATCTTCTATTTATTTTATGTTTTTCTTAGAACTTTGAAGAATTTACACAAAGCAGATGTTTAGTAAGTGTTGACTGACTAGCTTTTGAATGTTCTCGGAAAGCTGCATCAGTACACGTAACACTTTTCACTTTTTCTCTTAGCTTTTTTGAATTTAACACATACTTCTTTGATATATTTAGGCTTTATTCTTTTCTTACTTCTAAAGTAGATTGATAAAGCCTTAGAGTCAAGCATGGTATGAATCAGGACAATTAGAAATAAGAAACAGACAAACTCTAGTTAACAGAGGAGAAGTAGAACAATTAGCTGAGATCAGCCAATTCTCCCTTTTTGAATAGATGAATGACTGACTGCCCAAAGTATCACAAAGAGAGCTTTCTTGACCACAATGTCATTTTGCTTTTGTTTGCCAAAAATTAACCAGGTTAATTTTTAGGAAGCTCCACTAAGCTTCTACACTGATGCCTTATCATGATATGGATGTGACTCTGGCACATAGTAGGTGCTTGATAAACACTTATTAATTGATTAATTTTCAAAGGTTATGCCATTGGCAGATTTTACAAAGGTCCAAGGAATTGATTATGCCTCTGATATCCAAGAGGATCCTATCTAAGTTTGGAGAGACACATCATGAGAAAGTTGACCACCAGGAGGTGAATTTTTTCATCTATAGTAACTCTTAAAGAGAGTCTGCTTGGACACTGAGATCTGAATCGGTAGAGGGAACTTTCTCACTGATGAAATCATAGATCAATAGATCAATCACAAGGATTTTTGAACATAATATGCCAGGCACTGTGCTAAGAAGTGCTGGGGATACAAAGAGAAACAATTCCAGCCATCAAGGAAATTTACATTCTACTGGGGGAGACAACATGTACATAAATAGGTATATACATGATACATAGAGTAGATACAGGCAGGGGTGTGCTGGTAAATGTTTAACAACTAGCTTTCCAGAAAGAAAAAAAAATATCCATGACATACTTTTTTTGTTTTGTCTTTTTTTTTTTTTTTTTTTGGTGAGGCGATCTGGGTTAAGTGACTTGCCTAGGGTCATACAACTAGTAAGTTTCACGTGTCTGAGGCCGGATTTGAACTCAGGTCCCCCTGACTACAAGACCAGAGCTCTATCCACTGCACCACCTAACTGCCCTGTGTGACATACTTTTTAATTTTAATATGCATTACTAACACTTTCTAAAGTCTACACCATCAACAACGTAAGTCAAACCTTGATTTGTAGCACTTGCTGATTTCTGGGTTGTAAATGCTGAAACACTAACAATTGACATGAGGTGATACAAACTGGCTCCAGCAGGACCCTGGTTACAGGATAACTCTAAGAAGAAGGCCTCTTACAGAAAGTGATATTTGAACTAAGACTTGAAGGAAGTCAGGGATTCTAAGAGGAGGAGGTAATGATAGCACTCCAGGCACAGGAGACAGATAGCCTTTGAAAAGGTACAGAAATGGGAAATGGCAATTTTAGAAGTAATAGTCATAAAATTCAGTGCCTGAAATAATAGGTAGCATATATACACATATTAGTTAATAGTTACATATACGTGTGAATATATGCATATATATGAATATGAGGATACAGGACTAAACACACATAATGATTAAAGGCAGCTAGGTGGTTAGATGGGAGCACTGAGCCTGGAGTCAGGAAGACCTGACTTATATCTGGCCTCAGACACTTATTAGCTGTGGGACCCTGGGCAAATCACTTAACCTCTTTTGCCTTAATCCACTGGAGAAGAAAGTGCAAAGTCCTCCAATATCGTTGCCCCAAGGACAGTATGGTCCACAGAGTTACCATGAGTCAGACATGACTGAATGCTATTATTATCCTTATTTTACAGTTGAGGAAACAGAAGTAAGTAGAAGCTAAATGACTTGCCTAGGCTCACTCAACTAGTTTCTAAAGGCTGATTTGAACTCTGGTTGTCTTAATTCCAGGCTCAGAGCTATATTGCACCATCTTGCTTTCTCTAAATGG
>NW_020954867.1:5649258-5688203 GCF_900497805.2 Vombatus ursinus
AGTCATTCATTCTTCATTTTCTTTGGTGATCCTGTGCCCTCGCAGCATGTAGAGAGAGTAAGCATCATCATGTTCTAACAATATTTAAATATTAAGTAATAAATATTTAAATAATACATATATAAAATGTGTTGTGTGTGTGTGTATGTATATGTTCAGTCCTGTATCCACTGAGTAACTTAAAAGCAAGACCAAATTCATATATGAGAAGTCTGCTTACTGTCAAGGAAATATAATTTTAACTTAACTAGGGTACTTATAATTGAATGACTTTTTCTTCCTTTTTTTTTTGGTGAAAGCTGAGAAAACTTCTGGCTATATGAGATCTTTTAAATTTGTTGAAACAGACATTAGGATAATGCAGAAATCTTTCAGGTCTCTGGTTCCCCCAGGGCAAATTGTATCCATCTCAGTATATGGTAGTATGTAAACTGCCTCAAACTTCCTTGTGGAATTGCAATCTCATGAAGATTGTCTCTGCTGCCAGTGTTCAAGTTGGCACTGTGCTTAGGATGCTTGCAGCCTTTTGGTTTATTGGCTAATGCTGAAAATATGAAATATCAAGAGAACTTTTGATACCTGACATCAGATGAATTTTTTTTCTGGCACCTTTGATGCTATCATTATAACATCTTATTGCCAAAAACAATTTGAATAAGAGAATAATCCAAACACATGTGCTTTGAGCTTGGTAATTAAAGCTCAGCTGGAGAAAATGTATTTATCGTTTACGGTATTTTCATTTCGATTGAAGAGAAAGCTTATAAAGACTGATGAAGCAGGAAAAAAAATCCTCTTCAGTGTGCTGTCCTAGAATATGAAACTGTAATATTTCAAAATTCAGCTTTGTCAACATGCCTGAAAATATTACTTTAATTTTCTAAAAAGGAGATTTTTCTGTCTTTTTTTCTTGTTAGAGGCTATTAGCTTTAAAATCTATTAAATATGCTGTACCTCTTACATATTTTTCAAAAAGTGGTTTTAATCTCAGTATGCTTTCAGTGTCTTCTTTGGCTGCCTCTTACTGTAATCAAATTTTTGTTAGAGATAATAATGATAGAACAGGCAAAGTACTTTGTAGTCATCTCTTCCAAAAAAGTAAGACCACAGGATTTATACTTCGAAGATCAACTGTTTAAATGCCTTCCTTTTACAAATGAGAAAGCTGAAGCACAGGGGAGGTGAAATTACTTACCCAGAGTCACATCAACAGCAAATGGAAGGAAAGGAACAAGCATTCATTAAGCACCTACTGTGTGCCAGGCACTGTGCTAAGATATAGATATTATCTCACTTGATCCTCATAACAACCCAGGGAGGTAGATGCTATTATTATCCTTATTTTACAGTTGAGGAAACAGAAGTAAATAGAAGCTAAATGACTTGCCTAGGCTCACTCAACTAGTTTCTAAAGGCTGATTTGAACTCTGGTCATCTTGATTCCAGGCTCAGAGCTATATTGCACCATCTTGCTTTCTCTAAATGGTAGAATCAGAATCTGAAGTCTGTTCTTCTGACTTCAAATCCATATCTTTTTTCCCTACATAGTGTCACCTGTCCTATACCATACTGCTACTTAGTCAGTCTCTATCTTTTTACAATTATTTGGTTCCATTTTTCCTCTTCATGGATAGATTGTTTCCAGGTGTTCTTATAAGTCATTCATTCTTCATTTTCTTTGGTGATCCTGTGCCCTCGCAGCAGGTAGAGAGAGTAAGCATCATCATGTTCTAAGTACTCTAAAGATATACAACTGTATTAAGTAACATTCCTAAAATTTATGTAGTGGAAATGCAAAAATTAGATCAGCTTTCATGTGTACACTGTGCTTGGTCTTTTGTGCCCTTCAACTTCTATATAAATTAACCTAAGGCAAGTCACTGGCCTCAATTTCCTCATCTACAAAACTAAGGACTAGATATCCTCTTTTTGTTCTTCAGTAGTTTCAGTCATGTCTGACTCTTTGCAATTCCATTTGGGCTTTTCTTGGCAAAGATACTGGAAGGTTTTCCATTTCCTTCTCTAGCTTATTTTGCAGATGAAGAAACTGAGGTAAGTAGAATTAAGTGACTTGTCCAGGCTTACACAGCTAGTAAGTATCTAAGGGCAGATTTGAACTCAGGTCTTCTCAACAGGACCTTCAGGACCTCCCACAACAGGACCTTCTCAGGTCCTGTGCTCTATCCCTTCATCACCCAGCTGTCCAAGATATCCTCTAAATCCTTTCAATATAATTTGTGGAATGTCACCTGGTTAAAGTTTCCATACCAGTGAGTATTAGAATCAAGCCCATGAGTGGCTGCTGTACTTCCAACCTGGGTGAAATAGGGAAATTCAGTCTCAAATGAAAAAAAAAAGAAAAAGAAAAAGAAAAGAAATTAATAAATACCCATAGTGTGCAGAAACTTTGAAATAAAAAATAAGGAGAGGACTTGGTCACTGCTCCCTGTGACCTTGCTTTTGGGTGGAAGGTTCAAAACAAACTTAGGTGAAGCATATGTAGTAGTACTGAACCTTACTTGGATTTTGGAGGAAGACATTCATCCAAATAGGGTAAAACATGGAAGCCTGGACAACTAGAGTATTTCTTGCTCCAGTCCCCATTTGTTTAACCCTATTTACCGCAGCTGCTAGCTTCAGTCCTTGGCCCTCCTCATTGTCCTTACTTGACCTAAGCTTTCACCTTTACTGTCATGATGAGCCAATGTGGAAACATTTTCCACAGAAGTGGAGATCATGCTCCTGAAAAGTGTATTGGTAGTTGGGGAAGCCACATAGTGACAGCTGGAAGTGAGTCAGACCATAATGGGAAGCAGAACCAGGTCAAAGACCTTAGGGAGCAGGGTTAGGAAATAAGAGGAGGGATGGAAATCAGGATTAGGCACTGACCTGGGAGCAAGCCAGAACAGAACCAGGTCAAGCGACCAGCTTGGGCTAGACAAGAGGCGTTCAGGACCTTTAATTTCTGGGCCAGCCCAAAATGTTCTAGGTTACCTAGAGGTCTACCTGAGGACATATCAGATAGCTATGGTTCTGTTGTTTAAGGAAGAAGACAAGTATGATAGATTTCTAAGCTGGAAGAAACCTTAGAAGTCAAATACTCCAGCCTCTTCCTTTTATATATGCAGGAACTGAGGCCTATAGAGTTTGTTACTCAATCAAAATCACACAAATAGGAAAGTGACAGAACTAGCATACAAGAAGTAGTATGTTAACAAATTACATTATCCATACCTCTTTTGAGAAATTTCTGTAATGACTGGAACTATTAACAGGAATGAGGTAGTGACAACTTTGGAAAGGTTTCATGATGGTAAGTTTTGACCTCTAATTTTAAGATAAGGTGGGACATGATTGAGTAGAGAGGGCTATTAAAGCTTTTCTGGGAGGAGGGAAGGAGGAGACATGCTTGAAGACAGACATGAGAATAGAGTGTGTGGGAGGCACTGAGTGGTTTTACTTGTCTGAAATAGACTATGAACTGAGGTATAATGGGAAATGAAGAAATTTGAAATGAACGAACAGTAATTAGTAGCCTCAGGCACATGATTAGGAGTTTGAATTCAATGTACAAGTAAACCTGCAGTTGGAAACTGCAGTAAGCCAATGAATAGGAAATTAATATGATCAAAATGATGTGAAGAAAGATGGCTGACTAGTCTGACTCTATGAGATACTATAGAAGGGGATGAGGGGAAAGCTTGGAGGCACAGAATCTGGCTAAAAGGCCAAAGCAGAAATCCAGCTGGAAAAGCCCAGGATAGATTTTATGAAGAACAAAAAGGAAAAGCAGATTTGTATAAAAAGAATTCAGTTCAACATGTTTATTTTTTTATATTTTTAAAAATTAATTTATTTTAAATTTAAATACACAATAAGGAAAAAAGAACATTATGAACTTAAATACTAAAACTTAAATACAAAATTAGAAAAGAAAAAAAAAAGCATTGCCGTGTGCACAGCAGAACATAAAAGAGGATTCGAAATATACAGCAATAAATTTCCATTTCAAGAAAGCCTATATAATAAATACTACACATTGTATTCAGAGCTGTCCATCTTTGCTTCTTTGTAAGTTTTCTTTTGTTCTCTGCTCGGCGCTTTTTACATTGTTCTTTTTTCCCCCCTTCCTCTCCTGTCTCCCAAGAAGGATACAATTAAGCACGTATGTATTTACATACATGCACACACAGATATACACATATGCACACAAACATACATACATATACACATGGATGTACTTACATACACATACATATACTTAGATATCTATAATCATATTCATATATAGACATACACATTCATATGCATCTATGTAAGACTGTACTACCATGCTTGTTTGTCCTCTGTTTCTCTGAGGGTGAATAACATCTTTCTTCTTAAGTCCAAGTCTTTCCACATTTTTCACCAACTCATTATTTCCTCCACCACAGCAATATTCCAACCTTATATTGATGAGTTGTTTTAAATAAACTAAAACAATATTGATTAAAATGACTGATGTATAGTGTAGTTTCCCTATTTTTCTCTTTTTATTAGATCTATTTGAGCTTTAACTTTGTCTGAGATCATGATTACTACTCCTGCTTTTTTTCCTAATAAATTCTACTCCTGATCTTTATTTCATGTTTGTGTGTATCTCTTATTTCCTATCCCTCCTGACTCCTCTACTTTACTTCTACCAGCTACCTTGCCCTCCTATTACTTAACCTACCCCCCCTCAATGATTCTGTCCCTTATCCTCTCCCTGCTACCCTTTCCCCTTACCATCTTGTTTCTATCTAAATTAAGAAAATTCTTATAGCTTTCCAAATAAATATGTTATTCCCTCTTTATCCCATTCTTGTTAATCTAGACACCCTTCTATAAGCACCCCCCCCCATCCTATTCCCTCACCCTCCTATTTCTTTATAAATTTAGAAGACTTTTATTCCCTTCTGGATGTATATTTTGTTTTTTAACCCAGATCTGATGTGAGTAGGGTTTCCTCTAAAAAATCCCTACTTTGTCTTCTCCCCACTCCTTATTCCTTTAGCCTTTTATTTCTTTCTGAATTTAGAAGCCTTTATACCCTTCTAGATATATATGTATTGTTCTCTTTTTAACCTGTTCCCGATAGAAGTAGGGTTCCAGAACTACTAGTCCTCCAGCCCCTTCTAATTCCTCTGTGTCAGTTCTTCTCACACCTCTTTTGTATAAGATAATTATTATTCTTACATTGTCCTAAACAGTTTTACTTTTTAGAATCACATTATACTCAGCTCTACCCCAATCTTTCTTTTGACCTAACCAGTTACTAATAACAATCTTAGACATACTATTTACATTTCCTTGTATAAAAAGTAAACAGTTTGTCTTTATCGAATCCCCTGTAATTAGTCTTTGATGTTTACCTTATATTTCTCTTGGATCTTGTATGTCAAATTTTCTGTTGTGAAATTTCAGGTCTTTTTGCAACAAAATCCTGAAAGTCTGGCAATTCATTGAATGTCCTTTTTATTTTTTTTTTCATTCAGGATTATGAATTTGCTGGGTATGATATTTTTGGCCACAATCTCAGTTCTTTTACTCTTCGACGTATGGTGTTCCAAGATGTGCAGTCTTAGTGTTGCCACTGCTAGGTCTTGTGTGATTCTAATTGTGGCTTTGCCGTATTTGAATTGGTTTTTTTTTTCTTCTTGTTGCTCATAATATTTTCTCCTTGAGCTGGGGGTTTTGGAATTTAACTATGATGTTCCTATAGATTTTCCTCATAGGATCTCTTTCGATGTATTTTTTTCTATTTCTACTTTCCCTTCTTTAATTATTTCTTGTACTATTGTATCAAGATTCTTTTTTTGGTCATAGCTTTCAGGTAGTCCAATTATTTTTATGTTTTTTCTTCTTGATCTGTTCTCCAGATCAGTTGTTTTTCTTATGAGATGTTTCACCTTCTTTTCTGTTTTTTCATTCTTTATTATTTCTTGGTCTCTTATAAGTTTGCTGGTTTCCCCTTGCCCAATTCTAATTTTCAAGGAGTGTTTTCTTCCTTAAGATTCTGGATCTCCTTTTCCATTTGGTTTACTTTCTTTTCATAATCTTCTTGTTTTTCTTGGATTGTTCTTTTTTTTCCCCTCAGTCTCACTCATTTGATTTTTAAAGTCTTTTAAAAGTTTTTCTATGAATTCTTTTTGGGCAAGTGACCATTTGACATTACTCTTTGGGGTAGGAAAGGCTTTTTTTGCTTTGGTAGCCTCCTCTGAAGATGAATCCCAGTCTTCTCTATTCCCATAGGAACTTTTCTGTAGATGAATTTTTTCTCCTTTGCCTGCTCATTTTTTTTTTTATTTGTAGCAACTTATAATTGTAATCACCTCTAGCCTTAGGGTATGGGGGATGGTGCCTCTGGCCTCTGATCTTCCTTCAGTTCTCCCCTCTGGCCTGGAACCAAAACCAAGAACTATGCCCTTGAATAAGTGGCCACAGCCAGTGTGGCATCCTTACCCCACTGCTTCTGCACTCAGGAGGTGTGTGCTGGTTCCTTCTTGTCCAGGCCACGTATCAGCAGCACAGGTTCCCTCAATCTTTCCCCACTCAGAAGCTAGACTCCCCACATTGTCCAGGAGGTGAAAATTCCTGTGGCTGGGGCTAAAGCTACCTCCCAGCCCATCTAGCCCCCGGGCTCGCCACTTGCTGTTTCAGCAGAACTAGCCTAGAGGTATTTACACTTCATAGGAACCAAGCCTCTGTCCTGGGATTTATATTCAAATCTTTTCCTTTGTCCCAGGAGGACCACTGTTCTGCTCCAGTTCTTGTTTCCAAGTCGTCAATATTACATCTAGACTTGAAGCAGACTATTATTTGAAGTATGAGTACTGTCCTCAGCACAGAGTGAGATACAAAATTTATATAAGTTAACACATGGTCCCTGCCATCATGAATCTTATAATCTAGAAGGGGAACATGCCATATACAAATAATTATAATACATAGTAAATGCATATGAGAGGTGGTTGTTGTTCAGTCGTTTTTCATTTGTGTCTGACTCTTCATGACCCCATTTGGGATTTTCCTGGCAGAGATAACTGAAGTGGTTTGCTATTTCCTTCTCTAGCTCATTTTACAGATGAGGAAACTGAAGCAAACAGGGTTAAGTGATTTGCCCAGGGTTTCATGGCTAGTAAGTGTCTGAGGCCAGATTTGAACTCAGGAAGATGGGTCTTTATGACTTCAGGCCTAGTGCTCTATCTACTGCATCACCTAACTGGACCTGTATGAGAGGTGCACAGTACTATGGGAAAACTGAGTCTAAGGGGAAAAAAAAATAGTAAAAAGCTTCGAGGTGCTTTGCTCATAATAAGTACTGACAAGACTTTTGTCTTCTTGTCCTGTCTTTTCATTTGTTTCTGGTGAAGAAAGGACTTTCTGTACTACTTTTTATGTATTGACAGGAAACCCTGTAAAATGATGGTTGAACATTGAGTACTAACTAAAGAAGTGCCTTTTGTTTGCTTGTTTTTAAAGACATCATTTTTATATACTGAGAATTACATTTCACAGTTTCAGCTTTACTGACATACTGCACCATATACCCTATCACTTTGGGAAGTTTTCCCACAGAACTGATCAATGACACCAGCAGAATAGCTTTTTGATGAGGAAATAGTGCCCACAGGACTGGTGGACACTTCTATGTGAGCACAACATTGTGGCCCAAGCCCTTTATCAAATAAGGAAGAGTTTATATATCTAGGCAAGACTCATGGATTATTTTGATAGATACACTGGAATTCTACAAGTCCCTGTCACAATACTTAGAAGCAAAAAACTTTTCTGTATGATAATAGAACATGGATTTAAGGTCCTAGAATTGGACCACATGGAAATTTAATTTTGATGAGCAATCAGCTTTATAAAGGACAGTATAAATGCGGTGTAAATGGAAATATTAACTTAAGAGTGTCCTTTCCATAGGAGAGGTTACCTGAAAATAGTCACCTTGGCTGAGTAACCATCAGATGTCTTCTTCACATCCTGTAATTTCCCTTTCCTCTTTCCCTCAGCCCCTTCCCTGTGCTGTTTCTTCCCAGAAGAAAAACTGGGAGGAGCTCAGCAGCTGAAGAGAGAATATGATCTTACAGGTTCATGATCTATATTATTACCCTATTCTCAAATAAAGCTTTTCTCAGGTCACTGTTCAGTACAGGAGACTCTTGTTTTCTAACTCCACACTAACCCTTGCAGACACTGGTTGTCTTACTCTTTTATTCACAACCCCCAAAACACTGTCCAGTCCTTCCTAATTGCACTACTTCTCAAGTATTTTTCAGGCTTATTCATCAGAAAACACTGACCACAAGTGCTAGGTTTCCTTCCATACTCCCTATCACTTCTTCCAGGCCAATCAATCAACCTCCTAAGTAACTAACATAACCTGTTTGCTCTTTATTGATGTTCTTAAAGAGTCTAGGCCCTTTGGAATTGTAGGCACCAGACCCTACCACCTGTCTCCCTTGTTTCCAGGGCATGGCTATATGTACCACTCCCCAAATTCCTGATACTCCCAACCACTGTTTATTATGTCCCCTTCTTCCCATTCCTACACTTGCAGACTCTGCTGCCTGCTGTTCCACCCCTACCCCTCACTCCCACTAAAGCCTAGCTCGTTTCTGGCTTTAATTTTAAGTGTGTCCTAGAGAACAACATATCCCCCCATAAATATTTTAAAACTCACAACAACAACAAAAAACATTTATTATACACCTGCTGTATGCTGTGGGGATACCCAAGACAAACTGAAATGTTCTTGCCCCTAAATAGCTTGCATTCTTGTGTATGATGCTGGAGGGGGAAGGTCACAGGAAAAATGAAGATAACATGTTCTAGGAAAATCTGAGGAGGGAAAGAACACTTTTCAGCTAGATTGATCAGACAAGTCTTCACAGGGAGGTGATACTTGAGTGGAGCCTTGAAGAAAGAAGATTCTGAAAGGTAGAAAGGAAGAGAGAGCTCATTTCTTGTGTAGTATTATTCTCTCTGAATGTGGGGAGACCGAAAACAAATTGAATCTGGGAATATCTAGTTGTTATTCTGATGTAAGAAAGGATGAGAGGGATGGTTTCAAAAAAAAAAAAACCTTGAAAGCTCACATGAACTGAAGCAAAGTTGAAGTGAACAGAACCAGGAGAACACGTTACACAGTAATAGTAATATTGTAAAGATAGTCATCTATGAAAGAATTAGCAACTCTTTTCTATACAATGATCCACCACAATTCCAAAGTACTCATGATGAAAAAAAGCTATCTCCCTTCAGATAGAGAACTGTTAGACTCAGAGTTCATATTGAAGCATCTTTCTTTTTCTTTGTTTCTTTTTTCTGGAACATGGTTAATACAGAAATATGTTTTCCATGATTTCATACATATGATGGGTATTGTATTTCTTTCTTTCTCAATGGGTGGAAGGAATGAGAAAATTTGGAACTGAAAATAAAAATAATTGAATTTTTTTTAAAAAAAGAAACAACTAGTTATCTACAGACTACAACATAGAAGAGTATTGATTAAAAAAAATGTGAAAGTAGAGTTTGGAGCCAGATCTTAGAAGACTTTAAGGCTTTTAAGTTGAGTTGGTTGTCCTTTATCTTAGAGGCAGTAGAGAGTCAAAAATAAAGTATGTGGTTTTTTTTAAAGAGGAAAGTAACATGGTGAGATAATAGAATATGGTCTCACAACTTTCACCAACACTGTTCTGAACCCATTGCCATATAGTCTTTTGGGGCTTTTTTTTTTTTTTAAGTTTTGTGTTGTTGTGGTTGTTGTTTTCTGCTGAAAAGATAATGGAAAAACAGACATGGGTAAAATGACTTCATACTTTAACCTCACCTCTATTAATAATAATAAACTATTCAACATTAGTTAGTAGCTTTTTGGATCAGTCTTAGGCTACCCAGCCCCTGGTTTAGCCTTTGGACCTGTGTCATTAAATAAGGTGAAGACTATGCCTTTTTCACCCTTTGCCTTGTTGCTTATGTTTGTCATTCCCTCCAAGAACAGTTTTCTTGTAGAGAGTCTCTCCAGCCTGGTAAGAAGGGAGAAACAAAGAAATAAGGTATTTGGAATAAATCCTTTCCAGTAGGAGAGTTCAAAGAGAAAGTAAAGAGGGTCCTTGTCATATACTTTCTTTTAAAACTGTCACTGCTGAAAGCTACTCAGTTCATTTAAATCCCCAAAATCATTAACACTAAAAATGAAGGTGCAGGGAGTACACTTTAAAAATCCTCAGGGGGGAAAGAAAGTAATCTTTATAAAATACCTTTTGCTTTTGTTCACTTATTTCTTGATAAAAATGATGCTTACAGATTGGACTAAAAATGTCCCATTTGTTCTCCTTGAGGTCAGCTGATATTCATAAATATATGTTAGATTCACAGATATGTTTCAGCACAAGTGTGTTTTGAAAAAGATCGCTTTAAAGTTAATTTGGGAATCTAATTTCTCCTCTTTCCTTCTCTCCTTTTAAAGAAATAACAGTTTCTAACAAAAGGAGCCATTGACTGAACCATCCTGGTCAAGACCTGATGATGGACCTCTAGCTTTCCCTTCAGAATAACAAGCAGAAATGGTGGATGTTGCAATCTGAAGAAAGATGGGGTGAATTGAAGAAAAAAATATCCAATTGATCCACACCAAGGCTTGGGAAAATTTTCTGAATTACAATAAAGCAAATGCTTTTTACATATAAAACAAAGCAATGTGTTATTTCTGCCATCAATAAAACCAGCGCACTAATATATTCTTGCTTTATTATATCTTTTATTTATTTACCTTTTATTATATCTTTTATTTATTTACCTAATGTTGTCATTCTTGTTTATCTGGAATTGACTCCATGGTAATTGCATTCCAAAGTGTTGCAATTATAGTATTTTAGAAGCTTCCGTGTAATTACTGTTGTGGTGGCTTGTTGTAATCCGAGTATTTGAGTTAGAAGGAAAAGACCTGAGTTGATGTCTTTACTCTGCCACTATAACCTAGGGTAAATCCCATCACCTGCCTCAGTTTTCTCTTCTGTATAATGGAATAATATTTGCACAACCTACTTCACAGAGTTGTGAATATCAGAGGAGATAATGAATATATATATATATGTATATATATGGAACACTTGGCACTCTATAAATGTATGGTGTTATTATTGCTGTAGTTAAAAGGAAAAGCAATGGATCTGCTTATGTTGTCTGCTGTTTTTCCTTGCAGAAACAACCTGGATAATAATTTAAAAATCTGAAGTCAAACAGGTATTTCTTAGTACTGTAATGTTTGCTAAATATGACTAAAGAAGAAAATTTGGGGATTTCCTGTTCACCATTCCAGTTGAATTTCCCAAGTAAATTTAGTGAATGAAGTTCAAGAATAGGCATTATTTTTTTGCTATAGATATATGTACTAAATCAGTTTTACTTGAACTTTTAACTTTAACAAATCTTTCTATTAACAGGATTAGATCAGTGCAGCCAAATGTTTGACACTGTAGCATCCTCATTTATTTGTATTAGACTTTTAGTGAACCAGGAAAAAAAAAATCTGAGTTGCCACAATAGTTGTTACAAAGTTCATTCACTTCATTCCAGACAAAAGACCCTCAGGCCCGTCCTCAGGGGTTAGGTGATACTAAATTGGCACATAGAAATCACAAAACCAATCTTGTTACATAAACCCATAACAAATTTAAACATAGCAGATAAGAAAGGAGTGAGGCTGGTAGATACCCAGGGCAGGCCCACTCTTCTTTTGTCAAGATCTAATCTGGTCTAGTAACATTCAGAATCAGAAACTATAGGATTGAAAGTGCAGCTTGAGGCTTCTCTAGTGTGGCGGTACCCCACAGAAACACTGTCACTGTCATTTGCTTCTGATCACTCCTGATTTAGTATCCTCTGAAGCCTGGTTCATCCTTGCTGATATGGCCAATCCTCCTTGGACTTTTAATTTAGATCCCTTATATAACATCCTTGACAAATGGTCATCCAGTCTCTGAGGACCTCCAAGATATGACCACAGACAATGGTGGAAAGTGATAGCTGGCAGCCTAACAGACAGGAAGGAGATTAGGCCTTTAAGCAGTAAAGTATGATAAAAATGCAAAAGCACCAACAGCCTTGCACACCTCAGTGGTCTCTACTGTATTATTACACTACAGTACAATAACTACCTATAATTATGACCCTGAGTCATGAAGAAGAGATTACATTTGTGAAATACTTAGTAGTTTAAGAGGACAGGGGGTTGTACAATATCTTAGGAAGACTTCCATCAGAAGAGGTTTTTGGTTTTGTTTTTAAGTTTCAACCTTCCAAAAGGAGCAAGTTGGCTGAAAAATGCACATACCGAAAATATTTCATTTCCCTGACAATTTAAGATAGATGATATATTATTAAAAATGAAATAATTAAAGGATTTTATTTAGCATTAATAAACTCAGACATTTTTATTAAATGTCCCATTCACTACTTTCATTTTCATGAACAGTTTAGTTCATATACAAGGTGTCCCAAAATTGGGTTGACCCTGTATTGTAGATTGATTTTTAAACCAAGGATTCTTATCCTTTTTTATGTTATATAAACCTGGTGAAGCCATGGATCCTTCTCAGAATGATATTTTTCAGTGAATAAAATAAGATCATAAAAGAGACCAATTATAGTGGAATATAATTATCAAAATATTCAAACAAGTTCAAAGGTCCCAGGTGAAAACCCTCTGATCTAAACCTAACTAAACCTAACACTAATAAGTATGATTCTATCTGGGATTCTTGATTTCATTAAATCGAAATATTCCTGCCATCATTGTAGATCAAAATCCTTCCAGTCCAATAAATAAATAAGGATTTATTTATTGCCCACTCTGTGCCAGGCACTGTGCTAAGCACTAAGGATACAAAGAAAGGCAAAATAATTCATAATAATAATAGTCCCTGCTCTCAAGGAGTTCACAGTTTAATGGGGGGAGAGGGAGTTGCATGCAAACAACCGTGTACCAACAAGAGAAACACAGGATAAATGGTTTAAGGAAATTGGTCAAGACAAGGCAGGAGCATTAAGGCGGATCAGGACAGAATCCTTTAGCTAGGACTCTTCCACACCTTAGATGATGTTTATGAATTAGTGACCAAAAATACTCATCTCTTGATGGCCACCTGTCTGAGGATGAGCTCTAGAATTGTTTACTTGGGTTACTCATAGAATTATATTTCATTTAGAGATGGAAGAGGACCATTAGAAGTTGTACAGTTCAACCCTTTTGTTGTACACAGAAGGAAACAGGTCAGAGAAATTAAGCGATATGCTCAGTCATGCAGGTACTAAGTAGCAGAGCCAGGATTCAAATTCAACTTTTCTGTCTCCAAAGTTCATTGTATTTGCCCTACATCACATTGCTTCAAAGTAGGACCTGCCAAAGTGAACACTGCCAGTATAGACACCCCTGCTAGTGCTTTAAGGGAGACAGCAGACTAGAGCTTTAGCAGGGGGACTATTGTTTAGACAGACTCCGACAGGGGCTGCTGTAATTCTGTGCCAACTTTGGAAGTAGAGGATAAAATATAGATTTTACTTGGAATCTGGAATTGATGGTAATGCTATCCTTCCACCTGCAGTCGGAAAAGAAAAGTCAGTTGGATTGTGTATCTCATGCTCTAGCTATTGAAGAAACGAGGACAAATTAGAGAATACTAGGGTGCTCATTCTCATTTATTTCTATTGATCTCTTATGTAGTCTAGATTCCTTCCTTTTATCAATACTCTCTTAGCCCTTTTGCAAAGGTTTTGAAAAGGCTGCAGGATTTTTTTTCCTCTTAGTTACTTTGCTCAATAGGTGCACATATCATTTGACTATAAAATACTTTTTCTTCTGTGTATCACAAAATTTGCATAACGTTCTTTACATTTAGAAGGTGGTCAGTAGATACTGATTAAAATTTAATGTGATGCAAGATATGTGGTATGTTTATACATAAATACAAACACATAAAGTGTATCAGAACCTCTAATTTCATTGGTATAGGGACTTTCTGGCATATCAGAAGCAACACTTGAAACCAGGTCTTACGGTCTCAGAGACCTTCTATCCATTATGCTTTGTTACTTCTTGTGTGTATTTATTCTAATTTCTATCCAGCAATTAGCTAATATTGAATGTTATCCTGCTAATGTGCAACTTTTATCTGGAGCTTAGAATATTCAATATTCATAGTATACCAAAACACAAGGAAAATCCACTCCCTCAGATATATGTTCACATTTGCTCTTAGTTATTTTTCTGTCAAAATCAAAGGGCAGATACTACATAGCATACACCAGAATTGGGGATTCCACACTGTTTCCATCACAGTCCTCTGCAAACGAAGGACAAAAAACAGCAACTATCTTTGTTTGAATAGCTTTTCAGCTGTCTAGTTGGCTTTTTATAGTTTTGTAGGATCTAATCTATTAGCCAGAGAGCATGTCTATTGTCATTCTTCCCTGATACATCACCCATTCCATGTCTTTTCCTATGATTGGCTGACTCCAACACACGTTATTACTTATGTGCAGAATTTCTCTCTGAACTTCGTTCTTTCCATTATAGAATGGGGCCTTCTAAAACCAGCTTCCAATTTTCCTTCCCTTTGGGGACCTACATTCTGATGGATTGGTCATTTAGACTATACTTTGTATTAAAACATTTACCCCTTATATGAGTATTTAATAGAAACAACTGGAATTAATGCAGATAAATTTTGCACCTTCTGACCTTTTTTTGTCCATGATGACATATTTTTTGGTGACTGATTCCACCATCTTCTTTATTTCCCAGCCAGAAGTTTATATGTTCCATGCTTTTCCAGCAGTGTCCATCTTTAATCACTGGTCCACTCCAAGTGGGTTGGTCATTCAGCAGCTGCTATAGTTTGACTCATGCTAATAAAAGACAATTATTTGCTCAAAACAAATGTAAGAAGGGTTCACCATCAGTCACAGCTCTGTTTTTCCAGTCAAGGTGCCAAAGCAACAGTTCCAAGGTAAGCACAAATAGTTTAGGGAAGATTGTACTCTCTGGCCAATGCTTTTCTGAATGAACTTGCAATTCTGCAAGTACTGTTTATCTCCTTGATGATGTCAACATGGGCTGGATTTACACCGGTGTCATTCAGTGTTTTCAATACTGCCATTGTTTCCACCAAATTGAATGCTTTTCTGTAGTTCGCAAATGCATAGCATGTGAGGACTCTGTATTCTTTATATTTTTTTAAAGTTACTGAAAATGGCATATATATGATTGATGCTCAAAAGCCATCATAAAAATCCACTTGCTCACAACAAATGGATTACTCTTAAGTTTTCCACGCAGAAGAACATAGTTTGTATGAAGAGCTCAGGGGTTTGTGATAGGAGTTAATAATCTCTGGAATCTGTGATGTACACAACTGGTGTTACCATTTTCCTAAATTATATGTCTGCTTTTTTTCAGGCTCTATTCAGCTTTGAAGTAATTTTTTAAAAATGTTGTTGTAGTCTTTATGTGGGCAGCTAAGGGGCCCAATGGATACAGTGCCGAGCTTGGACTGAGGAAGATTTCTCTTCCTGAGTTCAAATCTGGCCTCAGACACTTATTAGCTGTATGACCCTGGGCAAGTCACTTTACCCTGCTTATCTCAGTTTCCTCATTTGTAAAATGATCTGGAGAAGGAAATGGCAAACTACTCCAGTATTTTTGCCAAGCAAAACCCGAAAGGGGTCACAAAGAATCAGATATGATGAAAAATGACTAAACAACAGTCTTTTTGCAGGCCTATACTCATTCCTTTCATATTCTTTCCTCCTTTTTTATTCTGCTTTCATCTTTGTATCTTCTGTTTTCTGGCCTTGCTGGTTTGCCTTTTTTATGTTGGCAATTGTTTCACTTGATTTGTCAGTAGGTGAGATGAGTTTCCTAAAAAGTCCTAATGGGCTCCATCAGCCCCTTTGTCCTTAAACTAGAGATCTAATTCTAGTGTTCCAGGTACCTCTTCATGGAACAGTTTTCTCAACATAGTTCTTTGTGCTCAATCACCCTTTATAATGTCAAGGACAACTGTTATTATGTGATGTTGTAGATAATTCTTTTTTCCAACGAGAAATATGTTTTTTAAAAATTCCTAATCATGAATTGATTTTGTTTGTCTGTCCTACAATTAGGACTTTTGTGTGCCCATAGGAAATGTGCCATGATTTAGCGGCAGTTAACTCAGTTAACCACATCCATGTTATTTTCAATCTCTATACATCCCTCTTCCAAATTTACATATGTGAGACTCCAACTCAACAGTCTTAAGCCACTTGGCAGTATTGTAATCACCCTTCCTGAGAGTGAGTATTGATCTTTCTTCTAGGGCCCCTCCTTGATAGTGGTGGATTTTTGTCTCCTTCATCTTGGAATTAGTTATTGTTCTATACTGTCTGATATACAGGATTGTCAACATCTTGTATAAGTGTAGTTTTAGCATTAGTGATGCAACTTGAGGAGAAAGAAAATTGCTACTTTTAATAATGAGTCCCATATTCTTATAAATGATGAGGTCAACCCTACCTGTGTAGGCATGATCCCCATAGACCTGAAGAGAACATGAACATTGATTTTGACTCTGATATGAAATCTTTTGCTATTCATGTTTAATAGATACAATCATGTCTGACTTTATCTTGTTTCATTTATTCTATTTATCTTACTATCAATGTGAGGTGCTCCCAGTAAGGAAACTTCTTCTTCCAATGCAGATTGGCACCTTGTTTACAATGTATAGTCTTAGTCTCTTAGAGCCCTGAGAGGTTAAGTCACAATTGTTATGTGTCAAAGACAGCACTTGAATTCAGGTATTTTTGATATTGAGAACAGCTCTTCACTATGCCATGCTTCCTCTCTCTGCGTGGTTTTTAGATAAGAACTCAAAAATGTTAAAAAAAAAATCAATCAAAGTTACCGGGAAACAGAGTTGTTGAGTTGTGTGACATTGTTTTTCTCTAAAACAGGAAAGAATGAGATGTCCTTTAAGTCTTTTTCTATAATATGGCTTTGCAGTGTTGAGTCTCCGGCAAAGACAGTAGACACTGGCATCCATTTGTTGACGTGCTCTGTTTTTAACAGTACTAAAAATATACATTGTTCCATCTCCTGTCTCCAAGCCTTTGAAGTGTCTGGATTGTGCTCACTCATCACTTGCAACTCTTAAAATCCCTAGCTTGCTTCTCAGCTCAGCTCAGACACCACCTCAAGCATGATATCTTTCCTGATCCCAATCAAGCCCTTTAGCTGCTAATGCCTCCTCCCCAAAACCACGTTGTGTTCCTTTTGTAGGGACTTTGTACCTTTATGTATATGTGTATGTGTATGTATATGTATATGTATATGTATATGTATGTGTATATGTATATGTATATGTATATGTATATGTATTGTCTCCCCCAGTTGAGGACAGGGATAGTTTTATTTTAGTCTTTGTATTCCTGGGGCCTTGCAGAGTGCCTAGCAAATAATAAGTACTTAATAAATACTTATTGATTGATTCAGGTATATAGCAGATAATTCAGTGTGCTATGCCTTGGTGATCATTTGTATGGCAAGAGACTGAAGAGCACTTTTCACCTGACCTCCATGTGAGTTTTCATCTCAGTTGCTAGCTATGGCCAATGACACATATAACTTGTACCTTCAACAAATATAAGTATTTACAATCAATCATGAAAGAGTTGTGAAATCAAAGGTGCTTTGTGCACTCAGGAAGATGTTTTCTGAAGCTTTAACCAGCCTGTCTATCTAATTTTGGGCATAAAACTGGTAGCTGGATATTACCTGTACCTTATAGATAATACCAAGAAAATCCAAACCATTGGTTGAAAGCTGACTGAATAAATAAGTGAATTGTGTGAGGTCTGTGTGAATAGTCATAATTTTCCTTGTAGGAAATGCTTGATATAAAAAAAATTCCTAAGGATCTTTGAGATGATCATTTGAATCATATGAAGTATTTTTGTTGTTATCATTTGTAAAGCTTTTGATTCTCAAAGGAAGGAGAGGCTAGTAGAATGATTGCTATTATTTAAGTTGTTTATGCCACTAACTTAGACTGTGGTGTCCTGTTTTACATTGTGGGGTTTTCAATTTTCATTATAACCCCAAAACATTTCTTGCCATTTGATGAGAGTTGTATCTAGATAGGTCTGAGATGAGCATAAATATCTCCTGGTTTTTTTTGATTCCCTTGAGTTTAATTGCACAGTTTTGTAATATCAGCAAAATAAACTCCAGGAAAAGGGAGATTAAAATTTCTGCTTAATAGGTACTTATTTAGATTTCAAAAGATCTAGAAATAGTAATACAATGTGACTTGGACAGATACTTCAGATTGACAATAAGCTAGACAGACTTTGAAAAGATCTGGAAAAATACAACTCAACAGTTTTGACATTTTTTCATCATGCTTTACTTATTCAAACATTACAAGGTATTTTTCAAACATGACAGTAATTTCTTGCCCTCCCTTTACATATTAGATGTAGCATGCCGTACTTAGAGCATTATTTGTTAAATTTTTGTTCTCATTAGTATTCAGTTTTATGTGAAGTAAATTGACCTCTGTATATTCCTAAAGTAGCTATTTAGAATTCATGTTATGTTGTTTTATTGCTTCGATGGATCTGTGATTTCACTAATAAGGGTGCTCTACCAGATGGATATAACAATACCATCATGCCTTCTCATCCCACATAATTCTCATCCATATCTTTTCATAAAGTTAAATGAGGGAGAAGCGACAGGGTTTTTGCCTTTCTTCATTTAGTAGGCACTTAGCACAGTACCTGGCGCATAGTAAGCACTTAATAAATTTTTGTTGACTGACTGGCTTTCAGTCTTCTTGAACCTTTTCTCTGGTTCTTTTAATTTCTTAATGGTACCACTGTAGTGTTTAAACTATTTATCTGCATGACTGGCCCACTTCCTTTTCTGTTCATACACACTCTTAATATATTTTTTAGCCCTTGCCAAATGTAAATTATCACTAGTAATATGCCACAGCTTTCTTATACCCTCCATGGTTCCTTCAATTTCTCTTTGTTTTGTTTGTTGTTCAGTCATGTAAGTCATGTCCAACTCTTCATGAGTCCATTTGGAGTTTTCCTGGCAAAGATACTGAAGTGGCTTGCCATTTCCTTCTCCAGTTCATTTTACAGACAAGGAAACTGAGGCAAACCAGGTTAAGTAACTTGCCCAGTCACATAGCTATTAAGTGACAGAGGCCAGATTTGAAATCAATTCTTCCTGACTTCAGGCCTGGTGCTCTATCTATATCACCACCTAACTGCTCCAATTTCTCTTTTAGTCATCTACAATTTTAGTTCTTCTTATGTGTGGTGTTTCATGGTTCATAGTCATATAACATCATTGGGACAATGTTGAGGTTAATAAAATGGGCTTTCATGAAAGCAAGGGGCTTATGGTCATTGAAAGTACCAAGCAAGTTCTGAAATTTGAACTAGTCTAATTTTCTCAAATCTAAGTATAGCTTATTATCAGTCTAAAGTATCTGTCCAAATCACACTATATTAATATTCTATTTGTGTATCATTATTTGTGCAATATGCATTTTTCATCCACTTTTTTTCCCCCAATGCAGGTGGTTAAGTTGATCTCTTTCAAATTATCATGGGATTTACTGAGGAGGCTTTTTAAGCATTCTGTGACTCAGTAAAATTTGCATTATGTCATCTGCAAACAGTATTTTAATTTATAATCAGTAAGGAATCCTTCTGTTTGGACTCTACATGGAGCATACTCAATGACACTGGAAAACACCTTACATGAATATGTCTCTGGCTTTTATGCCTCAGTTGATGTTAGCACTCAGCAGGCTGTTTAACATATTTATTTCCATAATTGCAACCATCATTGATTTTATATGAATCTAGCAGACATTTTTAAAAAAACTAATTGTGGAACACTTTTTTTTCACTCCACTTTATGTAAGTATTTATTGAACACCTATTATATACAATTCACAATGCTAGACAATCATACAATAAAACAGGTCCCAGCTATTGTGGAGCACTTTTAAAGGTGCATTGTTTTCCCAAGTCAAATACTTAATAATAATCAACAAAAAACAGAGATCATGGGATTTTATATTTTCTCTCCCTCTTAGTTGAGAAGATACAAAGATGTGATCTGCTCTGGAAAATCAGTTGTGAAAAGCTTCCATTTCCCTTCTTATGTTTTTATTATGGATACTTTTTGTGAGCACGTAGGTCATTCTCATACAGATATCAGAAAGAAAAGAAAGCATATATATGAAATGGCAGTCACAAATGTTATCTGAACTCCCAATAGAGTGTAAGCTCATCAAGGGCAGATACTTTTTTTTGTCTTTGTATCCCCAGTGCCTAGCATAGTGCCTTACATATAGTAGGCACTTAATAAATGCTTGTTTCATTCCATGAATTGATGTCTCTTTTTTTGGTAAAGAGATCTGTTTCATGCCATCCTTTTGAAATATACCCTGCCCTTACCTCCAGCATAGAATTGATCTGTGCTGGCGTTTGGTCAGATCCACTCACTCTTTTCAACTTCATCATCTTAAGTATCATTGATTTCTTCACATAATATATTTGGTACCAAGGTGAAGTCCAAATGAGGAGGGTCCACTATTTCTGGCAAGAATAGTTCACCATAGAAGTGTTGGCAGGCCAAGCTCTTCCAGGTTTTATCTACAAATAGTTTCATGATGACTTGATTTAGATGGATCTCATGCCAAGGTTTCTGTAGGGTTATTTTCCATTATGCTACTTTTTTTTTGTTTTGTGAGGTTATATGGCTCTTAATCTTCCATCATTCTATTGGATATGTAGTATTCAAAAAATGTAACCGGTGTTATTCTTGGATGCCATGTTATTTGAGATTGTTTATGAGTTCTTTGGTCTCCTTGTCACGGTCCCTATTTTAATTACTCGTACTTTTCTAGGGAATCGTGATAGATGAAGGACTTTCCTGTTGTCCATTTGTTTTGTATTGATGACTTACATTAATAGACCAGATTAATGATTCTTTAATTACATACAGATTCCTCTCATCTTTATCCTTTCTTGTAATTTAATATTTAGAATTTTTACTCCAAATAATTCAGTGGATATGATAAGCAAAGAAAGAAAAATAAGGGCCTTTCAGCACCTGTGAGTCAAGTTATTTATTCATAATCATATCTATTATATGTAGGGCCAATCATATCTGAGTGTTTCAGGGACCTAAATATTCTATCATATTTCCTTATATCCCTACACATTAAATAGATATTTAAGAAATTATTCTTTTTATCTCACAAAGGAACAATGAATTTAGGTTACCTGCCATCTCTTGCTAATAGACAACAGCGTAACAGCATAATGGAAAAAGGGATTGGATTTAAAGTTAGAAGATATGAATTCAAGTCCAGATTTGAACACAAACCAGCCTTGTGATGATAGCAAGTCATTTAATCTCCCACAGGTTATTCATGTATATGATTACCTCACAATAAGGCTGTGAGAAGAAGGTACTTTGTAAACCTTCCAGTAATGTAAATTCTTCATTGAAGAACCTGGACTGGTCAGTTGCAATCCTAACTCTACTAACATAATTTCCATGACTAATCTCCATGAATTAGCTCAATTAACTCAGGCTATGAAATTTGTAATTAACGTTGGCTATAACCAAAATTATCCATCAGAGGTTGCATGGAAGTCATCAGAAACAGAACTAAGCCCACATACTGACACATAGATAACCACCCAGTGATCTGAGAGCTGTCAGAAGCCTTCCTGACCCACAATAACCCCCTGGCAGAAATTACCACCATTAAATTCAGCTTTGGGGTTAAATAATTGTGACCAAGAGGCCTCAATTAAATATGTTACCTGGGAGGGAGAACCCATTAACCCATTAACACTTCAGTAAGAGGTGCTGTTCATTAGCTTAATGGAGACTAGGGCCCAGAGGGGAATGAGAGACACCAGTGATGTCCAGAGCTATATAATTATTAAAATTCAGAAGGGTTCTACAGTATAACTTCTTATATATATCCAAAGGTACAGTTTGATAGTTGAGGAAATACAAAACCAATCATAGTAAGACTAGGCTACACACTCACACTCATATATATACACATTTATTAAGCTTCTACTATGTACCAAGGACTATGTGCACACACATATATACAAGCATAGTTATGTGTATATATGTACATATACACATACATATGTATTGTGGGTGCATAAGGAAGCATTTGCTTATTGTACAATTAGTTTTTTAATATGGAAATACTGCAGGTGAATTTGTAAGACATGTAATGGGTTTTTCTTTGTGCTTTTCAAAATAAATGCAAATAAATCACTTTTAGTTCTGCAATTTCTGTGAAGCTTAGATATAGCTTCCTGCATGTGTATGTTTTGACCACAATGATACAAACATTTTTGACTAAATGCATTAATTATTTGGCAAACAAAAACCGTTGTTTCAGTATTAAGTTTTCTAAAGGAAAATAAAGTCCTTTTAGTGGGCAAGATTTACAAGTCTAATTTAATAGTAATGGAACAGAAGCTGCCACACTTTCTATCTACAAAATAGCACCATGTTATTTCCTTAGAGAATTCATATATTGTGGCAACATAAAACAATATTTCCAATTCCTTTTGAAATTATGACATTCAATAATTCTCTCCTAAGTAGTAAAATATTTCAATTCTTCAAGGAGCCATGATTTTGGTGGGTGGGTACTCCTTCCACTGATGCAGATTGCATCCCTTCTGTGCTTTATATAGGCTTCGAAAATAGTTGTGAATAAAAAATTCTGATCTGGGGGCCAATCTAGGGGTGAGTTTCCCCAAAATTATCTGTTGTACCTCGGAGAATGGATATATAATCTATTTCTGGGCTCATACATTAGTAAAAACCATGCTGGAGGTGACAAGATTGTGGAGGGCATTGAAGATTAAATTCACAAAGCATATGAAGAAGAGGAAGATACCAAAGGCAGAGGGAGGGAAATTAAGATTTTATTAATAATGACAAAAGAAAAGGTGACCAAGAGAACATTACTAACAACTCTCTTCTTTCCCATCTAATACAAACTCATTTACACATATATCAAGGATATCTTCATTGAGGGTATTAGTAGGATGCTAGCAGATTTTCACAAGCAATATGCTATAATGGACTATATTTTTTACCACCCTGCAATTGTATGAAAGGGTCCCACTCTCCTTTGTTAGTTATGAAAAGGTATTTGATTTCATAAAACAAAATTCCTTAAAGGTTTCTTTTTACCTAAATGTTTCCTATCCTTACATCAAAATCACTTAAATTTCCTTGAAAGATAAATAACAGTAATCACCTTATTGAGTGGTCCTATGATCATTAATAGTAGATGACATAAAACATGGATGTGTATGCTCATCAACAGTGTTTGTTACTATGAGGGAGGGAATCCAGTGTAGTATCCCAGTTGAAGAAGGATTCCCTGTGGATGGGGAGATCCTCCTAATTGTCCCTTTTACAGATGATATTATGTAGTTTTCATCACTCCCTGGAGTACTGCAGAACCTCCTGGATGAATCCGTAACTAATCAAAAAAGTTTGGCTTAACCATCCACACAGGAAGATCAAGTGGATGAATGCATGTGGCCCAGACACTGTAGCATTCCTTTGAATAGACAGGCTATAGAACTTTTCTCTCTCTCTCTCTCTCTCTCTGTATATATGTATGTATAGATGTGAATATGTATGTATGTATGTATATATATGTGTATATATATATATGTATACATTTATATATATATGTATATGTATATCTGCTGAAGACCAGATGGATAAGTAGTTGGACAAACAAAATTAAATAGGAGGAAGACAGCATGCTGGATTACTTTTGATCCTAAACTTCTTCTGGAAACAAAGGCCCCACTTTTAAATACTTATATTCCAATTTAAATACTTATATTCCAAAATACTTATATTGTTATTGTATAGTTGTAGGATATGGAACTTTTAAAATGAATTTCATACAGAAGTCAATGGAGGGGTACATGGGGGTGTCAGTGCACTGCAACATGTAACTACTGAAGTACTTTGAATAAGGAAGAGGAATAAAAGATGTTTAGGGAAGATAGGAAGAGATGATGGACTGGTCATGTGTCATGCGTAAAGCTTGACATGTGGATAACCTGAGTGCTCCATTGGTATCCTCCCAATGTCAGGAGATAGAGGAGGAAGGCTACCACCCATGTTGGTCAGATGTTTTGAGGGGAGCAAATGGGAGGACATGGGTGAGTAGTTATCTATATCATTGGAAGGATCATTCAAACACAGATATATTTGAATATAGCTTAACAAACCTTTAATGAACACAGCAATGTACTACGAGGTGCTTTGCAAAATATAGAACTGAATACTACTTGTCTAAGACAATATGAATTACTAATTTACTTATATCTAAATGGAAGAATCCTTTATACACACTATAAAGATCTCTTAAGCACCTAGAAAGAGGCAAAAACAATGCCTGCCTTCAAATATCTTACAATCTAATGGAAAAGACTGTATATAAACAAATATATACAAACAAACTATATACAGGATAAACAGAAAATAATTAACAGAGGAAAAGGCATTTTCTTCTGGGAAAGGCTATCTAAAGAAGGTTTTTAGTTGGGACTTAAAGGAAGCCAGAAGAGGCAGTAGGTGAAGATGAGGAAGGAGAAGATTTCAAGCTTGGAGAAGAGCCAGAGAAAATTCCAAGAGATGAGAAATGGAGTGTCTTATTCATGGAATAGCAAGGAGATCGGTGTCACTGGATTAAAGAGTACATGACAGTGAGTAAGGTGTAAGAAAACTGGTAAGGTAGGAGAGAATGAGGTTATGAAGGACTTTTAATGCTATAGGATTTTGTATTTGAGCCTGGAGGTGATAGGGAGCCAATGGAATTTATTGAGTAAGGTGGGAAGAGAGGTGGGGGTGGACGACATAATTGGACCTGTGCTTTGGGAAAATCATTCTGGCAGATGAATGGAAGATGAATCAGAGTGAGGATAGACTTGAATCAGGCAGATGCATTTGTAGACTACTGCAATAATCCAGGCATGAGGTGATGGTGGCACCAGAATGGTAGCAGTGTTAGAGGAGAGAAGGAGGCAAACTTGAAAGACGTTGCAAAAGTGAAATTGATGAGCTTTAGAAATAGCTTGGATAGGAACTGAGAAATTGTTAGGAGTCAAGGATGACTCTTAGGTTTTGAGCCTGAGGAACTAGAAAGTAGTTCTATAGTAATAGAGAAGGTGTGAGGAGTTGGGGGAAGGTTGTGAGGGAAAGATAATGAGTTTAGTTTTGGACATTTTCAGTTTAAGATGTCTACTAGACATTCAATTCAAGATGTTTGCAAAGGAGTTGAAGTTGTAAGATTGGAGATCAGCAGAGATTAGGGCAGGGTAGTTAGATTTGAGAATTATCATCATAGAGATGTTAAATCCATGGGAGCTGATGAGATCACCAAGTGAAGTAGTATAGAGGAAGAAGAGAAGAGGGTCCAGGACAGAACACTATGTGACAGCTATGGTTAGAGGGCATCATCTAGATAAGGATCCAGTGAAGGGGACTAATGAATGGTAATTTAGGGAGGAGAACCAAGAGAGAGTAGTGCCCTGGAAACTTGGAAAAAGAAGAGTATCAAGGAGGAGAATGTGATCTATAATGTCAAAGACTGTGGAGAGGTTGAGGAAAATGAGGATAGAGAAAAGGCCATTGGATAGGGCAACTAAATCATTGGTAATTTTGGGAGAAGTAGTTTTGGTGTAATGAAAAGGTTGGAAGCCAAATTTTAAGGGGTTAAGAAGAAAGGGAGAGGAGCAAAAGTGGATTATAGGTGGTCTTTTCAAAGAGTTTAGCCACAAAGGGCTGAAGAAATATAGAATGATACTTAGTGAGGATGGAATGATCAAATGCAGTTTTTTTCGAGGATGAGGGAGACGTGTGCATGTTTGTAGGCAGTAGTGAATTAGCCAGTAGAGAGGGAGAGATGGAAAATAAATGATAGAATGGGGATGACAGAAGGAACAATCTCTTGGAGGAGATAGATGGAATGGGATCATTTGAGCAGGAAGAGGAGTTAGCATTGGTAAGGAGTAAGACCTTCATCATGTGAGACAGGGGTGAAGGAAGCAATGGCACAAAATATATGAGTGAAATGGATCCATAGATCTGTTCATTGGGGGTGTATTTGCTCCTGAGGCCTTTAAGATAGAGTTTCAAATTCCCTATGTGGGTCCCCATTAATCCAATGCCCCTATCCAATCCTTTTTCTCATACTGGTGTTATATATAAAACCTGAGGTTGAGATTTTGTTTGGAATGAAATGAAGCCCTTCTCAGTAATACTGCATAATGTTAATGTCTCAAAGGCACTAAACTCAGAAACCTCCGGAAGGCATGAACTGTTTTTCCTTGGGTAAGAAGGGTGTGCATCACTCATGAACTTTAGAGAGGCTTGTCAGGCCTCTAGGCAGTAGAATTTGGCAATGACTCATTACTTCAGAGCAAAAGAATAAAACATTATAGACATCAAATGCCTATGATTCTGTTTTAGTGTCTTACTGAATGGCCCATTGTTCCTAAGAATCTGGGTATTCTTCCAGGTCATTAAGCTCAAACCTTAAAGTAAAATCTCACCTCTGGCTCCCCCATATTTTTAGGACTATAACTATAAATTCTTAATTGAACAAGGATTAGACCTGACTCTGTCTTCAAGAAGAAGAAGAAATGCCATTCTAAATAATTTTTAGATCCTGCCAACCTCACTCTCCTTTTACCAAAACCCTTTGGGCATATAGTGCAGGTCCCTGACTGCACAGGTTTTATTGGCATGGACAGCAAGCAGTGCTTCAGGGTGATTTCCATTTGTCACTCACCCAGAGACTCCAGCTAACATAAGGAAAAGGAATGTCTGCTTGGAAAGTTCTCTAGCCCAGAGTCTCCCAGGGTTTCAGGTTTGTCATCAAATTGAATTCATCGTGTGTGGGAAGTTACTCAGAAGTGATGCAGTGACACACCATACCATGCCTTATTGGTGTTTTCCTACTCAACTTGTTCCAAGGCTGCTTTATAAGGAAATGGAGTATATCCTGGACTCTTTCAGAATATTCTCAATTTACCATTCATTTTTATATAAACTACAGGATGTTTTCCCAAGAGGATAAGTGGTGACACATTTTATCTTTTTTAGAAAAAGACAGCCATTCTAAATGGCAGTGTGGTCATTCAGAAATCCCCTTCAAGTATGCAATTAATGGGCTCCATCAGCTCAAATTAATGATGTTCAGTTTATATAACTAAGTCATATCATGTGTTAGATTGAAATTTTGGCTTCAATTTTGTGTCCTCCAATAATGAAAGCCAAAACTTTCCATGCAAATGTCACATAAACTATTTTAATGCATTTCCACAAATTTCCAGAAGAATTAGGTTTTATCGTGTCTCTGCTACTTAACACCTGTGTGACTTTGGACAAGTTTAACCTCTTGAATCCATTGTTTCCTCATCTGTAAAGAAAGGGGAGACTAAATAAATGTAGATATAAGAGATGACTTTAGAGAATCACAGAATGTAAGAATTGGAAAAGAGCTCAGAGCATAAATTCCAAAACAACCTGACAATAATATCACTGATGAGAGGTCATAAAACCTTTCTTTGACAACTTCTAATGAGGGTCAATTCACTACTAGCCAAAGCAGACCTCTGCACTCTTAACAATAGGAAAATTTTCCTTATATTAGGGCAACTAGGTGGCACAGAGAACAGCTTGTTGGATCTGACTTCATATTCTGCCTCAGACACTAGCTTTATGTTCCTGGGTAAGTTACAACTTCTGTCTGCCTCATTTTACTCAGAAGGGTGATAACAATAGCACTTATATCCCATGGTTGTTGAGAGGACAAAATGAGGAAATATTTGTAGGTCTTTGCAAACCTTAACAGGCCACATAAATACTAGCAATGAAAGAATCTTTAGCAACATTTAGTGACAGCTTGACTATAGGCTAAGGATTTCAGAGATAAGCACAAAGCTGAAATATCTAAGAGATGAGATTGGTGGCAAGTGAAATTTTTTAAAAAAGAAATACCTTGGCAGAAATCTTCAGTTTCTGTGTTCATAGTTTTGAGTTTGTGATATCCCTGAGAGTATGCTATTCAGACAGCTCAAAATGACATGAGAGACAAGAGATAACTGACAGTTGGTTGAAGCCTTTCAAGTAGGTGAAAGTGACTAGGAATGAGGAGGATGAAGTGATCATGGGCAAATGCACCAATAAACAGTGAAAATTTGTAAATGCCATGGTGTTTATCTTACACATATTAGATGAGTTATTAATGTCTATGATATGGAACTGAATTGAATTGAATTGCTAGAATCATTTAGGTCAAATTCAAGAAAACAAAAGTGAAAGCTTAATGTTGCCAGAGGAAAAAAGGTCATGGAGAAGAGTGATCTCCAAACTTTTTTGATTCAGAACTCCCTGAGAAAAAAGATTTCTGAGCACATAGCCATAACATATGTGCATTTACTTGTGTATGAATTATATACGTGTACTGCTGTAACTAATAATTAGTCACAATCAACAGGTATCTATTAAATACTTACAATGTGCTAGGCACTTGACTATGCTCTGTTGTTGTTCCTCCTCCATTCTTGAAGAGGGCCAGTGACATCAGGAGGGTGATGTCTTGACTTGCAAGTGAATTGGATTTAAGTAAGACAGAGCTATCTACACCAAGTCATTGGCCTCACTCTCTCCTCCAGTGTCATCAGAGTCCAGTGGCAAGACAGGTCAGGATGACTGGAGATGGCCCCAGATGCAGTGGGAGACCTTGGCCTTTTTAAGCTAAGGTCCTTCCCACGTCTTGGTTGTCTAAGGCAATACCCATTCAGCTCTAGGGATACAGAAAAAGGCAAAAAACAAAACAAGCAATAAAAACAACACCAAAACAGCTCAATCCTTGACTTCAAGGAACACATGTTCTAATGGGAGAGGTAACATGTAAAATATTAGGTGTCTACAAGAAGAAATAATCTGTATATATAAAATAAGTAATTTGAAAAGGGAAGAGGGGGGACCTGTGGAGAGAGGGGGCCAGGAGAAGCTTGCTGCATAAGGTGGAATTTCAAATGAGCCTTTAAGGAAGACAGAGATACTAGGAAGTGGAAGTGAAGAAATGGAACATTGCTAAGGGGGGAAGAGCCATTTCAAGGACATAGAGAGGGGAGACAGAGAGTTATAGTTGAGAAACTTCAAGTAGGCCAGTATAGCAGTATCATAGAGTGTATGTTCATATGCTTCATAAAACTTAGATTAAAAATAGGAATTTAAAACGGTGAAATAATTTAACTTAGAGTTAATAGTAAATCACTGGAATTTATTGAACAGTAAAGTGATATGATCAGATCTACACTTTATGAACATCATTTTGGCAGCTGTGTATGGGAGAGCTAGAGTGGGGTTAGACTTGGAGCTTGGAGAATGAACAAGAGACTACTGCAATGGTCTAGATGAGGAGTCAGGAAAGCTTGAACTAAGCTTGGGTAGGAGTCATGTGATAGGGAGAAAGGAATGGATGTGAGAGAGATTTTAGATGCAAAAATGACAAAAACTGGCAACTGATTAGATATTTGAGGTGGGAGAAAGTAAGGAATCAAAGAGAAGGCCAAGGTTATAAACCTGAGGGACTAGAAGGATGATGGTGTCCACTATACAAATAGGGAGTTCACAGCAAAGTCAGATTTGGAGGAAAAGGTAATAAATCCTGTTTTGCACATGTTAAATTTGAGATCCCTATGGGACATCAAGTTCCTAATGTCCAAAAGGCAGTTGGTGATGTCGGACTGGAGCTCAGGAGGGAAATCAGGCTATAATATGCATACATATATTTCATAGAGATGATAACAATAGTTAGCATTTATACAGCACTTCAAGGTTTACAAAGTACCTTACAAATATTATCTTGTTTTATTTTTCACAACAGTCCTGGGAGGTAGGTGCTATTATTATTCTCATTTCATGGATGAGGAAACTGAAGCAGGTAGAGGTTATTGACTTGCCCGGGGTCACAGAGCTAGGAGATATATGAAGTTGGGTTGAACTCAGGTCCTCCTAACTCCAGGTCCAGCATTCTATTCATTGCACCACCTAGCAGCCATGGTAATCGAGAGGATATAGAGAGAGAAGGGAAAAAGTACTAAGGACAGAGTACATCCACAGTTAGGGGCATGATATTGATGGTGATCTTACAAAGAAGACTGAGGCACAGTCAAACAGAGAGGAAGAGAACCAAGAGAGACCAGTGTCACTGCAATTCATAAAGGAGGGAATAAGTATACAGAAAAAAGAATATGATCTGCAATGTCAAATACTGTAACGAATTCAGGAAGGATGAAGATCAAGAAAAGGCCATCAGATTTGGAAATTAAGAGATCATTGTTAACTTTGAGGAAAACAATTTCAGGTTGATGAGCAGTCAAGAATAATAAGGAGGTTGAGAACATGGGAAACTGGAAAGTTGCTGGTTCCCAGGATTGAAACTGGGAAGTATGAAAGCTGAGTGGATCTGAGGGGAAAGAAAACGTCATTGCAATTCATCTATTACTGCTCATCCTGTGCTACTCACCTTATCCTATCAAAAAAATGAAAATTCTGTGCATGCATGTGCGTGCCTGCATGTGTGTATATGTGTGTGTGTGTGTTTGGGGTGGGGTTAGGGGACATGGAGGGCTTACTCATAGGCTGTTGTCCTCAGAGCACAAGGTCCTGGCTGAGAAGTGATTGCAGTAGTCAAGAGGTGATGGAAAGGGTAAGTGGTACATTGGTAACATTGTTACCATTATTACCATTGTTACCATTGTTACCATTGTTCCATAAGTAACATTGGTAAGGGTTAGGTTGTAATTGGTCTGAGGAGCCTGTGCCCAATGCAATCAGAGAAGGCCTGAGGTAGCAGAGAGAGAAAGAGAGAGAGTTGTAACCTATCTTTCTACCTTCTGATTGGCTGATCACATATCCACTGGGGTCAAACCATAGACCCTTTGAGGTCATTCCACATCTTTCCAGGACACCACAGACTCCGTTTTGGAGATTACTGAATTAGAGTACCAAAAGTCCAAAGGACAATAAAGAAGAAACTTTGCTCCAAATACAAACATAAGTTTTTGAAGACCTCTATGAAGACTGCTTGTTTGGATAAACATTAACTTTATTTTAACTTTAACTTCCTATCTCATTAGGGGTTCAGGGTCTTCTTTGTTTTGTATATTTCCACCACCAAAAGCTGTATTCTCCATGCTATTAATGATGCTAACATCTCTAAGCTTTACATATTCACAGTGTTTAAGGAAGCAACTATATGAAGCTAATTGATGGTGGCCTTGCCATATATTAGAAAACTCAAGTTTAAGCTATCATTTTTCCATTACGTGACTAAGTACCATTTAATGGTTTAACAAACAAGCCATAAAAAAATCCATCTGGCCATCGAGCATCACCATTAAAATGGCAAGGCAAATTAGCAGATGGTAAACTCCATTGTTGCACTCGTGAAAATGAATTGCAATCATAATTTACAATGTGATCCCCAATTTGGATGGACATAAATGGAGTGCTATTTCCCCCTGTTAAAAGTTCAGTTGTTCTGTTGGTAGCACAATCACTGGATTTTAGAATTATTCTACTTTAGAGTCAAAAGGAATATTAGAGATCACCTAGTCCAAATCTATTATTTAACAGATAAGGCAACTGAGGTGCAGAGAAGAAAGCACTTTGTAAACTTAATTTTGGATACAAAAAACCCAAAGGGTTCTGTTCTAAAGGGGCAAACATTCTACTGGAGGGAAGCAACAGATATACAGTTAAGTAATACAAATATGTAGAAAAATAAATACAAAGTAATTTGGAGGAGGGTACAAATGACTAGTGAAGTATATATACATACACATAGGAAACCAGGAAGGAAAAAAAATAATTAAGCATCCGCTACGCACCAGGCATTGTGCTAAGCACTCTAAAAATATGATTTATTCCTCACAACTACCCTGGGAGGTAAGTGCTATTATTGTCTCCATTTTTCAGTTGAGGAAACTGAGGCCGACAGAGGATAAATCACTTTCCCAGGGTCACATAGCCATTAAATGTCTGAGGCCAGATTTGAACTCTGGTCTTCCTGACTCCAGGGCCAGTGTTCTACCCACTGTACTATTTAGTAACTCTATAAAATGTGAGTTTCATTGTTACTATGTGATTGGCCCCCTAATTGCATAATCATATGGTGGCAGAGCCAGGACTAAAAGTCTCCTCTGTTGACTCCAACTCTAGTGCCCTCTCTATTCTATCATGTAGCCTCTGATGAAAAATTGAACTATTCAATCTTGACTATCCAAAGAATCAGGACACTTAAAATGCTGTTCACTGCATAAAAATCTACCAGTCTGATTAACAAAATTGGCAGAAATAATAGGAAGAGATTAAGAAAGACTTAACAAGCAATATTGTGACAGTCTCTACTTTTATATGTAACTGTATTAAGGAAAATAGCAAATAACATTTAACAAAAGAGGATAGCTCCATTCATTTGGTACTTTTTTCTCAAAGTGTACAAAATGCTTTATGAATTTGGGACACATTCCTAGTTGATTAGCCACTTTCTGAGTGTGATTTAGAAATTGGAATTAGGAAAACCTGGGTTCAAATTCAACCTCTGACATTTACTGGCTTTGTGACTGAGTAAGAAAGTCACATTCCATGCAACTTGGGCTACTCCTTAGGACTTATCTACAAGTTGTAGGTAGGTTATGATGTACTGGAGGAGTTTTCACACACTTAATAGCTCCTCATGGTGACAGAATCTCAGATTCTTCACATAATCCATTTAGGCCATGAGGCTTCCTCACAGGAAACTCAATAACCTGAAAGAAAAGACCTGTGAAGGTATCATTCTGTTAAAATGCTAATCAAACTTCACAATCTTAGCAATGCTATCTTATAAAATGAAGAATAGTAATCCATAATCCTCACATCAAAACTATGAGGTGGATAATGAGTTTGAAGATATGGAAGCAAAGATTGACTAAATGACTTGATAGAAGTCACATATATTCATAGCACAGGTAAACTGGCTAGTTTAGTTTCATGGACTCATTCCACTAGGTAATAACACTTCTCTTTAAAATCTAGGAACAAAAAATTAAGCATCTTTTACCATTTACTACTGTATATTAGTTCCAGATGGATACTAAAATTCAACATAAAAAGTCACATCATTAAAAACAATGTTAAGTATCTTTCATAATTGTGGCTGAGGGAAATTCTTAATCAGACAAGGGATAGAGGTCATAAAAGATAAAACAGAAAATTTTGATTACTTAAAATTAAAAAGCCTTTGTACAAATATAATCAATACAATTAGGATAAGAAGTTAAATTGTCAAATATATTTACATGAAATATCTGTGATAAGGGTGTGATATCGAAGATATATAAGGAATTAACACAAATATATAAGACCAACAGATAGTTCCCAGTAGATAAATGGTCAAAGGATATGAATAAAGAGTTCTTAAGAGAATTGCAAACTATTAATTACCATAAAAAAGACAGCTCCAAATTTCACTGATAAAAAAGATGCAAATCAAAACAAATATTAGTTTTTACCCCCAGTAAGTTGGCAAAGACGGATACAATAGGAGTAACATTTACTCCATGTAGTGCTTTTCCTCTAAAAAGGCACTGAAACTATTCTCAAGTTTTAATTGGTCCATGAGACTAAAGCATATATCATTGATCTAGCTTCCTGGTTGTCTAAGACATAAAAAAAGTAGCCCATGATGAACTGGTGCTCCTTTGTATGGAAACAAGGGGAGCTGTGCCCCAAGTGAATCAAAACTGTATTTTTTCTTTGCTAAAAATCTTTGCCAAGCTAGTATTGAATAAACTTCCTTTTGTAAGATGTTATATGGTCGGTGACAGTCTCATTTTATTCCAATCCTGAGCCTGAACTATTGGACTGATCTGAGTCAAGTCTAACCCAGAACAATCACAAAAGATGGAAATAATAAATTTTGAAACAGTTACTGGAAGATAGGCACAGTGTTATACTGTTTGTGGAGTTGTGAACTGATGCATTCATTCTGGAAGGCAATTTGGAATTGCAATTAAAAGTGACTAAAATGTCCATAATCTTTGATGCAGAGATCCCCCGTTGTTAAGTATATACTCCAAGCAGGTCAAAGACCAAAAGAAAGATCCAAAATATTTATGAAAGCATGGTTTTTGTCTTTGTCTTTGTTTTTTTTTTTTTTTTCTGTGATAGCAAAGAACTGTAAATAGAATCCCCTTACCAATTGGGGAAGAGCTAAACAAATCATGATACATGAGTGTCATCAAATATTATTGCACTGTAAGAATTCAGAGAAACATGGGAAGACATATAAACTAATGCGGAATGAAGTAAGTAAAACTGGGAAAACAGTATACAAAATTATAATAACAATGTAAACGGAAAGAACAATAAAATGAAGCTTAAGAGTATACAATTATAATGAGAAAGCTTGAATCCAAAGATAAGTTAATAAAATGTTTCTCTTTCTCTTCATTACAGAGGTGGGGTACTGTGGGTGTGGAATATTGAATGTATTGTCAAATGTGTCAATATGTTGGTGGGTTTGGCGAACCTTTCTTTTTCTTTCTTTTAAAATCTTTGTTGTAAGGGCAGGGGAGGCAGGGAAGGATAATTTAAAATTGAATATGATTTAAAAACAAAAGGAATCAACAGTTTTTAAAAGAAAAATTAGCAACATTTTGAGAAGCTCTGAATGCTTTTAGTCACGATGATTTTCTTGTTTATTTGTCTTCACTTAAAATTAATAATCCTGCAAATGAGAGTGATATTATACATTAAAGTAAAGAATTATCGTTTCTGTATACTTTGTACAAACTTTTTTATTACTCAGTGTAATGGGAAAAGCCTGGTATTTGGAGTAGATGATTTGGCTGTGTTAGAGTCATCATTCTGACAAATCATGTGATTTCGGACAAGTTACAGAGCTGTAAAGGATCTCAAAGACCACCTAATCCAACCAGTTCCAGTAGAGGGATAGTTGCTAGAACATTATCAAATGGTCATCCAACTTTCACTTGAATACTTCCAATGAGAAAGAACCTACTTCCTTCCAAGGCAACTCACTCCAGCTTTGGACAGCTATAACTTCTAGTGCATTTTTTTCCTTTCTTTGAACCTAAAGCTACCTCTCTAGAACTTTTACCCATCACCATGTGGGGTCAACTAGAACATATTTAAATGGCAGAGTGCTGGAGCTGGCTTGTGCCAGCTTGTGAGAACTAATTACCAAATTTTCAAGGTGAGCATTTACATCTCAGAGATAGGTAAATGCTAAAAGTTAGGGCTTTATTTATTATTTTATTAATTGTTTAGACTTAAGAAAACAATAGAAAAAATCTTAATAATGCAAATTAAACTTTAAAGGTATGTTATGAGTGGGTTTTTTTTTCTTTTTTTTCTTTTAAGGAGCCAGTTGTTAAATATTTACCTGAACACTCCGGTATTTAATTCCCTTCCATATAGGCTTTCAAATATTTAGGACCATATGATCATAGATTTAGAGCCTAAAAGGACCTTAGACATCATCTCATCCTACTCCTTCACTTTAAGAATGAGGAAACGGAAGCTTAGGGAGGTTAAAAGACTTGCTAGGGGTAACACAGGTATCAAGTGGTGGAACCAGGATGAAGATCATTCTCTGAATCCAAATACAGTGCTCTTAGAGGCTCACTATGGTGCATTGATGACTGCTATAGTGCCTTCCACCCTCTCCAATCCCACCCTCACCACAAAGGTTATTTGGCATATCTGTACTCCCCACTTCCTTAATGCTCTGGAGACAAGACAGGAAAGCAGAGAATCATCATGGAGAGGATTGGAGTGGTAATTTGGCCAAAGTATTGCAGATCTGATTCTCCTCAATTGAACTCACCACTCACCATTGAATTACCACTAACATTACATCTTTATCATGAACAATTATCACTATTGAGTAGTTTGAGATCTTATTCCCATCTTTTTTCATTATTTCCCCTGATAGGCATTTTACATGAACAAAGAGAATGGGTCAGCTTCAAGGTTAGTGTACTTCAATAAACCTCCGTTCCTCAGCTGTAAAATGGGAATTCAAATAATTTTATCACCTATTGGTTGTAGGGAAAAGATGAGATACTATATGTGAAAGCACTTTATGGTCATAAAGTGCCATGTGAATGTGAATGGCTATTTCTACCTTTATTATGATGAGTGGTTTAAGTAAAAGACTTTAAAATTATATTCAAATACTATTATTCACATTAAAAGCTCCCACTAATCATAAGGGTGACTAACTGATGAGATACTCTGACTAGTCACTATAGTACAGCAGCCTATGATAAAAGTCCACATTAATTAGTCTTATTGTGCTGAAATATATTCCTACGTTAGGCAGAAAGGAGTGATTTAGGAGACTTAAAAGTTCGCTGAACGTGATTGAAATGAAGTAATGAGTCATGTTCTCCCTATGAAAAGATACATGATCCTTGGATAATAGAAAAAAATCTAACAAACAAATAGAGGAACAGTTTTGACATTAGACAGAGTCATTTGTCTCTGTGACTTATGAGAGCAACAACAAAGTTAAGAATTTGTTTACCCGGCTTCCATCAAACAATTAAGCTCCTATTCCCTACCTTCCCAACAATGTGATGTTTTGCTACCACATTTTCTGCTTCTCCTTGATGATATCAAGGAAGCTTTTGAACCAGTGGGATATCTCCTTGCCATCCTTGCCAGTGTTTAAGGGTTCTACTGGGCTTGTTATCTAGGTTGATATGTCACAGAATCACACAACTTGAGATTTGGAAGGGACCTCAAGCATCCATCTAGTCCAAAGCATATGCCAAAGAATCCCCACTATAACTTGCCCAGCAAGTGGTCATCGTGATTTTACTTCAAGTCCTCCAAGGAAAGAGAAACCATCACTTTTCTAGATAGTCCCTTTTTGGATTTTTCAAAGGTCTTTCCTGGCATCAGCCTAAATCAACCTCTTTGCAGTTTCTACCTACTGTTCTACTTCTGACATCTGGGAATAAACAGAACCAGTTTCATCTTTCCTCCAACCTTTTAGATATTTGAAGTTAGTTCTTATATTTTCCCCTTCTCCACATACCTCCTGCCTTTCTCACTTCTGTACATTGAACATTCCCAATATTTCCTACTTATCCTCATATGACATGGTTTTAAGGCTCTTCACAATTCTGGTTACTCTTCTGTGAACATTCTCCATAGAATTGGATTACTTGGCTCTCGAGGAATTTTGAGTGCTTTCCTCTTGTTGGAAGATTCAACCCTAGGGAGACACTATGAGTCTGGAGGACTATATAGGTCCTTAAGGGAAGAGGGCTTCATCAGAGTGGTGCATTGCTTGACTCTCTAGCTCCCTAAGTTTTTGCACCTTACTGGAGGACCCCAACCAGGATGTTACTATAAGTCTGGAGGACAGTGTAAATCTCTGTATAAGTGGGGATCCCCAGAGAGATAAAGAGTGTTGTCTTGACTGCTTATGGGTGTGAGTCCTTAACATTTTTGGTCAGGTTATATAATACAGTCCTTTATTTATTTATTTATTTATTTTTATTAATACATCCTTTGCATTCACAGTGCTCCCTTGCCCAATCCCCATTCCTGGAATGTACTTCATTTCTACTTATTAAAATGCTTCCCCTTTCCCTCAAGGGCCAATTCTGGTGACACCTTCTCTAGGAAGTCTGCTCTGATATCCAAAGCTTTCCATAATTTGCCTTTTGTCAAATTTCTCATAGTACTTTGTCTCAAACTTTCTTTTGTATTTAAAACATTTTGCCTTGTAACATAATTATTTGCATGCTTGTCATTTTCTCCAATATTACCACACAGTTGTGCTTATTTCACACACCAGCAAGGTTATGCTTGAGGTCATAAAGGAGAGGTGACCTGAGTCAGAAATTTTTCTGATTTCCTTTGCACCTGACTTTTCAGTATCAAGTATTGTAATATACTCTTCTCAATTTTTAACCTGTTTTTTTTGTATCTTTATTTTATCCCAAATATAAAGAAGCTAAGGTTTTCTAAATATTCAAAATTTAAATTACTCCATAGAAACAAATCTCTGACCCAATGTGAGAAGTTTTTCTAAGTAGGAGACACTGAGCCATTGTAATTATGATATTTCTCTATCTCATATTAATATGTTGGCATTTGATATAATATTTTAATGCTTTCTATTTTATATAAAGTCCATAAAAGAGCAAAGGTACATGTGGACTTGAGGGTCATTATATTGTCCATAGGCTAAAAGAGAGTTGATTCTTGGGGCAGCTAGATGGCGAAGTGGATAGAGCACTGAACCTGGAGTCAGGACGACCTGATTTCAAATCTGACATTAGACACAAACACTCACTAGCTATGTGACCGTGGGTAAGTCACTTAACTCTGATTGCCTCACCAAAAAAAAAAAAAAAGCTGATTCTTGCAGTATAGCATGGCAGATTCAATCCCCAATTTGAGAGAGGAATATGGGCAGGATGGAAATAGCTGAGGCCTAGGTGACATTCAACTCTGGTCCATCCAGAAGGGAGGAGGAGCAGAAAGTGTCAAGAACCTTTTGCAGTGCCCCTTGCTAGAGTTGTATGGAAACTTGGAGGTCACCTACTCTAGGTCTGGTAAATGAGACAGGCAGGGGTGGAAGGTATAGCTGACACTTGAACCTCACTATCATTTGAACTAGTCAAAAGAAGAAAGAACACACATACACAGAGTT